>NC_136811.1:37408041-37713041 GCF_951216825.1 Electrona antarctica
ACATAATATCATTGATTTAATTTGTCCCAATGTCCCATGCTCATCAATCTGGGAACAGATCGGTAAAAAGGGGTGAGACTAAAAAGGTGCACCAAGGCAACTTTTGGCCCTCCTGGTGCTTTTGGTTCCTGGCGGCTCGCCTCCGTGTGGTTCCGGGAACCACACGGAGTTGCACCACTCACTTCACACATGTGTGATTTTTCCTTTTTATTCTAGCCTTGACATTTTTAAAGTACTCCAGCATTGAACTGTAGGAGGCATGGGACTTGAACATGGAATCTCTGTAGGCCTACGGAGAGTCTGGTCATTAGACCACTGCACCATCACTTAGACACACTCAGGCAAGGTCTCTTGGTAATTTTGAAGTGATCTTGTATGTTAGCCTTCAGTTATTAAAGTTGAAACACTCCAGACTCCAGCATTGAACTGTAGGAGGAACAGGACTTGAACATGGAATCTTTGTACGGACAGTCTGATCATTAGACCACTGCGCCATCACTCATACAAGCTCAAGCACGATCTCTTGGTCATTGAGGTGATATTTTTCAGTTTCAGTTTCAGTTAGCAAATTTGAAACACTCCAGCATTAAACTATATAGGAGGACAGGGATTTGAGCATGGGATGTCTGTGTTGAGAATCAGACTCTTAGACCTCTACACCATCACTCATACTCTTTGAATATGTCATGTCATGCTCTTAGAATGTGTTAGTACTGATGTTCATTAGTGACAAATATAATAGGAAAAGGCTTTATGGCATTTATTACTCATTATTGCAGCCGTACGTCGCGCCATCTCCCGTCAGGGTCCGTCATGCCTCGTGGCCGTCCGTCACGCCTCGCGACACATTCCATATATGGCCAGTACAGTATTCATTTCATATGTTGATCTGACAATGATGACTCGACCAGCTCAACAGCTACCCAGGGTTTGATGAGGTCAGTGTTTTTTACTACTTTCCATTGGTTCAATCTTTTAGAAACAACACACAGACGAAAAGGGTGTTCAATAGCACTGATTTATGCAAAAAGAAAACAAACCTCAACTAAAAAAAGTGCCCTTCTGGGCACAGGTCTCCACCAGGAGGATAGGACTGTGTGAGATGTTTGGCAAAATGTTTAGGAGTAATATAAACATGTTTTTTTGTTTGTTAGTTTTTTGCAACAATTTTTCATTTTGTTGAGAAAATGCAGAGTGCCTGGTGGCACTATAATAGACCAATGTGAAAAGGGTGCCATTTCTTCATACGCCTTTAATGGCAAGTGGATGATTTGAGGCATTTTTTTCCAAAAATGTGTTTTGCAAAAATCCACCTGTTGGTGGCGCTATAACAGGCCAATGTGAAAAGGGTTCCTCAGCCTAGTAAGAAAATGTGTGAAAGATTTCACGTAAATTGCATGCTGCGTTCATGATTTGAGGCTTTTGTTCAAAACGGGGCAATCTTGCAAACTGTGAAAGCCAATTATAGCCAATTAGGATGGAATATGAAATATGGGACAGATCCGACTTGAGCACATGACCATAGAGATACTGTGTAACGATTTGTGAGATTTTTGGACAGAATCTGGAGGAGTAATATAAAAAAATGTGTTTTACAAAAGTCGGCCTCCTGGTGGCGCTATAAAAGGCAGATGCGGAAAATGCAGGTCAAAGATTTGTCCTTGGCCTCTAGGGAGTGTGCATGCAACGTTTCACGCAGATCGGTGCAGTTTTAGGTAAAACATGTGAAAAGCTGCCTCATGGTGGCGCTATAACAGGCCGTTCTGGAAAATGTGGGGCAGAGATTCATCGTTGGCATCCAGGGAGTGTGTGTGCAAAGTTTGGCATCGACCGGGTTAACGGTGCCGGAGATTAGCTGGTAACAGACGGACGGACAGACACACACACACACACACACACACACGGACGGAGTGCAAAACATACTCTCTCCCCATGCCTTCGGCCTGGTGGAGACAAAAATGGAGTTAAGTGGTTTCCTCCTGACAGCAATGAATATGGAGCCGGACAGCAACTCTACATCTGACCTCACGGACACCAGATTTAACTTAATTTAAAGATTAAAGATTAAAAGAGTAGGTTTTTTTTAGACGATTACTTTGGTACTTTTACTCAAGTATATTTTGAATTTGAAAAATACTTGTAATCTATTTCTACATTGCAGTATTGATACTCTTACTTAAGAAAAAAGTACTTTTTCCACCACTGGAAAAGAAGCTTGTAGATCTGCTATTTATAGCATATGCCCTCCGCCCAGGAATAGTGATGCTGCAGGTTCAAGTGGTTAAAAGGCAGTTGACCTGGCAGGTCTGTTATTGTATATAAAAGAGCTCAGACAGCCTGAGGGAGTCTCTCTGTGGTGGCTTTGTGACAGTGCAGGCGTTACACAAGTTCACTTTTCAGATGTTTTATCTAAGCCTGCCGTGCCACACAGCACTGCACTGTTCCCTAGCCACCCTCGGCCTGCAGGCATACCGAGGTAATTTAAGGGGAGGGAAAGATGAAGGGCATGATTTGTACCTCTGTGTGCAGGTCTGTTCTGGCCAGGGGACCCAGAATAGATTGAATGCACTTGTGACTTGATAGTGAAGGACATTTATGCTGCTGATTGCATTTTGTGGCCAATCAAAACCCTGGTGAATCGGTGATGCATAATTGCATCGAAGGCTGAAAGCCAGAGACTACTATATGTTTTTACCCCTGTCGGTCCGTCTGTCCATCCATGTGTGAATAATAGCTAATCTCCGGACCACTCCTTGGAGGCCAAGAAAGAACCTCTGCCCCAAATGTTTCACACAGAAACCCTTCAGTTTGTTTCTACAGCTATTGCCTGCAAATGAAAGACATGATTACAATACTAGAAATGCACTAAATGGTCACTTTACTTTTCGTCTGCCCAAAACCAATGCACTTAAGAAAACAGTCATGGACAGAGCCATTGCATACTGGCGTGTGCTCCCCCCACATTTGACTCAACAAGAAATATACCTACATTTTGTTTAAAAAGGAAACTCAAGGCAGCAATAGTCTAGCCTGGCTAATAAACCAGACTCAAATCACACTGTCGTGTGGTATTGTCGGATGTATCATCATCGTTCTATGATAATGGACAAGGAGCATCATGTTCATCATTGATTTTACCATTCTGTCCAGTGCAGTTGTGGAGAGGATGTGCTGTACTGTACACTCGGTACATACTGTGCATGATGTGAATGACCACGTAACTCAATCTGCTTCAGTTTCTCATCTCCAACAAGATTTCTACTTTCCCAGGCCCTTGCTATTCTCCACTAATCCTCCAAATTCTCTCAGACTTTCCCTCCTTCACCCTCACTGCTGCACTTCTTTCATCAGTCCTGTATAGTGCTACTTAAGTTAGCTATACCATTCCCACTTAGGTGTCGTCCAAACCATGCACTATATAACTATATCTTTGAATCTTTCACCACCAATATTTCATCACATGATTTCTAAACAATATCTTTATTGTTATAGTTAGGGTTAGGGATGTCCCGATCGGGAGGCATACTTTGGTTAGACATAGCATTGGTTAGTCATAGTATTGGTTAGATATAGCATTGGTCCGACTGGATTAAGGTAGGTGAGGGGTGCGTTAAGACGACCGGATTAAGGTTGGTGAGGGGTGCGTTAAGACGACCGGATTAAGGTTGGTGAGGGGTGCGTTAAGACGACCGGATTAAGGTTGGTGAGGGGTGCGTTAAGACGACCGGATTAAGGTTGGTGAGGGGTGCGTTAAGACGACCGGATTAAGGTTGGTGAGGGGTGCGTTAAAACGACCGGATTAAGGTTGGTGAGGGGTGCGTTTTTTTCGTCACGCTTTTTCGTCACGCTTTTTCGTCACACAATGAGCAGAAAATTAAAATAAACCATTTAAATTCAACAAATTGAGCCGAGCACTGCAGGGACTTGAACCCCGTTCTGGTAAACCAGGAGTACCACACCAGTGCCTTTGTTTTGTTGTAATTTACAGGTCCATTAAATGATGATATATGATAAATGATAAATGATGATAAATGATAAATGATGATAAATGATAAATGATGATAAATGATGACACATGATAAATGATGATAAATGATGATAAATGATGATAAATGATAAATGATGATGAATAATAAATGATGATGAATGATGATAAATGATGATGAATGATAAATGATAAATGATAAATGATAAATGATAAATGATAAATGATAAATGATAAATGATAAATGATAAATGATGATAAATGATAAATGATGATAAATGATAAAGGATGATAAATGATAAATGATGATAAATGATAAAGTGATTTCCGTCTTTCTTTCAAATCCTCAAAAATTATGAAAAACGAGGATTTGAGAAAAAGACGAAAATCACTCGAGACAATGAACTATATATAGCCCATGGTCTCGGAGTGATTTTCGTCTTTTTTTCAAATCCTCGTTTTTCATCATTTTTGACCATGGGCTATAGCCCATCTCAGACGGCATACTATAGCATGCCGTTTTTCATCATTTTTGAGGATTTGAAAAAAATACGAAAATCACTCGAGACCATGGACTATAGCCCATGGTCTCGGACGGCATACTATAGCATGCCGTTTTTGATCATTTTTGAGGATTTTCGTCACGCTTTTTCGTAACGCTTTTTCGTCACACAATGAGCAGAAAATTAAAATAAACCATTTAAATACAACAAATTGAGCCGAGCACTGCAGGGACTTGAACCCCATTCTGGTAAACCAGGAGTACCACACCAGTGCCTTTGTTTTGTTGTAATTTACAGGTCCATTAAATGATGATAAATGATAAATGATAAATGATGATAAATGATGATAAATGATAAATGATGATAAATGATAAATGATGATAAATGATGACACATGATATAAATGATAAATGATGATGAATGATAAATGATGATGAATGATGATACATGATAAATGATGATGAATGATAAATGATAAATGATAAATGATAAATGATAAATGATAAATGATAAATGATAAATGATAAATGATGATGAATGATGATAAATGATGATAAATGATAAATGATGATAAATGATAAAGGATGATAAATGATAAATGATGATAAATGATAAAGGGATTTTCGTCTTTCTTTCAAATCCTCAAAAATGATGAAAAACGAGGATTTGAAAAAAGTCTAAAATCACTCGAGACAATGGACTATAGCCCATGGTCTCGGAGTGATTTTCATCTTTTTTCAAATCCTATTTTTGACCATGGGCTATAGCCCATCTCGGACGGCATACTATAGCACGCCGTTTTTCATCATCTTTGAGGATTTGAAAAAGAATACTAAAATCACTGGAGACAATGGACTATAGCCCATGGTCAAAAATGATGAAAAACGAGGAGTGATTTTCGTCTTTTTCTCAAATCCTCGTTTTTCATCATCTCCATCTCAGACGGCATACTATAGCACACCGTTTTTCATCATTTTTTAGGATGAACCATGAACTATGCTAAAAGTCGTTTTTTCTATGTCGTTTTTTTCAGGTTTTTGTCTTTCTTTCAAAACCTCAGAAATCGTGAAAAACTACATACTATAGTATTCCGTCCGAAACCATGAACTATAGTATGTCGTTTTTCGTGATTTTCATCTTTCTTTCAAATCCTCAAAAATCGTGAAAAATCACGAGTCTTGTTTAATAATGTTGAGGATCCGCAGCAGCAGTCAATCCAAACAAACGCAGAAAATAAATTAAAAATAATAAATTATGTAAGTGTAAATCCTCGTTTTTCATCATTTTTGACCATGGGCTATATAGTCCATTGTCTCAAGTGATTTTCGTCTTTTTTTCAAATCCTCAAAGATGATGAAAAACTGCGTGCTATAGTATGCCGTCCGTGATGTCAGAAACGAGGAGTGATTTTCGTCTTTTTCTCAAATCCTTGTTTTTCATCATTTTTGACCATGGGCTATAGCCCATCTCAGACGGCATACTATAGCACGCCATTTTTCATCATTTTTGAGGATTTGAAAAAAAGACGAAAATCACTCGAGACAATGGTAGCCCATGGTCTCAGACGGCATACTACTGTACTGTACTGTACTGTACTGTACTGTACTGTACTGTACTGTACTGTACTGTACTGTACTGTACTGTACTGTACTGTACTGTACTAACCACGTTTTTTGCTCCCGATCCGATTTTATTTTGAGTACCGATTTTTCCCCATCTGATATTTATATTATAGAACCCTTTTGCCATATAATAATAGTACAATATCCAACATCACAGATAATGATTACTATGTTATGGATATAATTGCGACCGAAGGTGTGGTGTTATAATTAACACCACACTATGGAATTGTGAGTTTTTTGTCCGTCAGTGTATCACTCAAAATGGAGAAAGCCCCCATATATTGTGCCCAGGTCCCTGATCCCTGATGTCATCAATATTAGTATATGGATATATGTCAGAACCTGTTCTGATATTCCATATGTTGATCCTTCCCCATCCATCCTTCCTCTGCTTTGTCTCCCTTTTGACTGTTACCTGTCCATTTAAACTCTAGACGGGCCTGCCCCAAAGTTATTTGTGCAGCCTTGCCCGGCAGCTGGCGAAAACTAGAGTTCTCAACAGGCCCGAAAATTAAGTCCCGGCCGTACCTGGGCCCTCATAAAACCCTGTACACTCAAGACACTGCCCCCGCTGCCACCCTTAGATCTCCATAATACGGAGCTCACCTGTTCTGACATTCCATATGTTGATCTGACATCATCAAACCCGGTACACTAAAGACACGCTTCATATATGGCCAGGGCGGTCGCTTCTCACCCTCAGGCGTCTTACTGGTATTGATACTAGGGATGTCCCGATTCTTTGCTCACGATACGATTCCAATCATTTGAGAATGACGGGTTATGGTGCTTGGTATAGACGGCCGGCCGTTTACTCCGTTTACTTTTCAAAGTTGCCATGAAACTCACCCTGCTTTCAAACCTGTTCCTGAACCTGTACCGTGCATTATACCAGTTTTCTGCAATCCTACCTGAACCTGTTTATGCCTGCCAGCTCTGCCTGTTTGACCTTGTTGCCTGATCATTGGTTGTTGGATTCTTGCCTAGTCCTTTGGATTTATTTGCCTGTGTTGTACTGCTATTGTCTTTTTGACCTTTGCGTGCCTCACCGTCCAGAATAGATTTATTCCGACATCACAGGTTTACAGGCGTAAAGAAGTGGGTGAATTAATTTTCCTTATGTGCGCTCCATTTTGTAGCTTTCGTGAGAAGAGAGGATAGAGGTTGAGTATAGGAGAGAAAAGGTTCGAACCCTACTGGGGGTTGACGTCACTACTTGTTCTGAGCACAAGGAGCACATGGTTTGAATTGTGCATTAAGGCACCCCCATGGCCATGGTAGCTTTTAACGTTTCGATATCAAGCAACAAATGGAATAGACGGGTATGATTGACAGGATTGACATTTAATTGCATTTTTGCTGCCTGGAATCATTTTTCAAATGTCACGGATTTGCCAACGTTAATCTCATGCATACCTCAAGGAGAAGGAGTTTGAAGTTATTTTATCTGAGCCTGCCGTGCCACAGTATTGCACCGTTGGCTCCCCAACCCCTAGCTGCCTGTAGGTAGAGAGAGATCTGTACAGAGAGAAGGAGATGAAGGGCATTATTTAAACCTCTGAGCAAGGGCAGCTTTGCTGTTCATTTCAAGTGACTAAGGACTTAGCTGATATTCCCCTCCCCACTCTTCTTCAATTGGCCTATCACGATTATGACATTTTACTTGATAATGTTTTTGGTGTTAAACATTCATTTCTGTTTGCCTTTTAAGCTTTTTAAACATAAATTACAGGAAGATAGGATAAATGACAGGTACCAACAATCAAAATAATTGTATGCTTTTCAACTTCTTTGTATTAACACTTATAAAGCTCATTATTTATTAATAGTGGAAATAGATTATCCAAAAGGTGACAACGCATCACATTGCAACACAGTGTGAGCTTGTAGATCAGCAAATTCCACAATTTTCGATGAATTTAAACAGGCTATTGGAAACAATTCGGACAGTTATGCAAAATAATTGCAACAATCTGAAATAATTGCAATCAGGCGATTATGTAATGCCAGGCCAGCTTATGAGCCACCGCTACAGTCCCAGAGCAACAGGCAGGAATACTGTGGATGCAAACTCTTCCCTCACTGTGGGTGACGTTATCTCTCTCATTGTTTCTGTTCTCCAAAGCATAACTAAGCAGCCGTGATTCATTTAATATTTGGAAATCATTGCTTTGCATTTAGATTTCATCTGTTTGAAATTGCTTGCTGTGTTGCTGCAGCATAGATTTCTGTGATTTTTTGCAACTCATCTCTGACACCTCTCTGACTCAGTAGTTGATCTGCACACCTGGGGTGCTCAAAGGAGGTTAAAACACATCAAGAATTAGGCAACTTGCAGACCTGGAATGACAACAACACAAATAAGATGGGGAAGGACAGGTGATTTACTGCATTAGCAACACTCAAAATAAGTGAAATTGAAAGCAAGCCAAAGACAGATGATAACTGGCTCAGCTCATGCTGTCTGTCCCAATGACCAGGACAGCTGAAAGACGAGCTGAATAATTCAAGTCTGTCCCTAAGTCTCTTTCACCCATCATCTTTCAGCCAGCCATCCACCACATGTACTCGCAGGATCCCAAATGTTTCCCTCTAGTACACCGAATCTCTTTGCAACGCAACGTGCTCGTCGTGCTGTGAGCTTGTAAATCAGTTATTTTGCCAATTGTTTGTCCCAGAATCACTCGGAATAGGCTTCATGTGGTTAATATTTTGTCCAATTAATCTTATTTATGTATCTTCTTGCTTTTCCCTTCCAGGACTTGTCAGATCATTTTCATGGTTTATTAAACAAGTGTATTTCCCTCAGGGCAACTAGTAAAATAATGGAAGGAAAGGAAAGCAATTTGGAAAGGATTTGTAGACTAGAGCAGAGCTTGCAATGTTATCATTGCTGCACTCAACAAAACAGCTATAGGGAACAACTGCACAATCGCTTATCAGCTAAACAAAAGTCAGACATTTTGTCAAGGTCAGCTTTTCATGCACCACTTTGCAGCTATAAAGGTCATCGTTGAGACCTGTGGTATCTGTTTCATGTAGGCTAATGAAGGAAGACAGTATGTCTCATAAACAAAAACACTATAAGCATCCATCTCTATCTGATGAGAGAACTTGCTCCCAGGCAAGAAAGATGATTACATATAATGAACACCACACTGAGGCGAGAGTAGGTCAAAACCTAGTGTAGATGAAACACTATGCAATATCCAGGTCCCCCCCCCCCCACACACACACACTCACAATTAAAATGTAAGCTTTATTTGTATTGTTTACTGTGTATTGTGTTGCTTATATCAATTTGATTTGATTTCCAATTAACACATTTGACATTAATGTACAGTGAGCATTTACTTTTTCTTTTTTTTCCCTACATTTTTATCCCACGATTTTGCAACCCACCGGCTGGCCAGGGGGAGGTAGTTTAGAGACCAGGATTACTGCATGTTCTTTGTGAGGGTACCACTACCTACCCTAGGGAACACGGGGAGAACATACAAACTGGGAAAGGCCCTTTTGCCAACCCCGCCTCGGGTATGGGCACTGATGACGCGGAGGAGAGAACAAGCCCCCAGCGCCCCCAATGGGAATCGAACCCAGGACCTTAGCTGTGAGGCGACAGCACTATCGACTGTGCCACCGTGCCCCCTGTGAGCATGTACATTGATTATTTATTTTGTAACCATTAGCCTACTTCACAAGGAGAGAGAGAATTGTATATGGATGTCAGGCCCGGTCAAATCATCATCAAATGTCTTTGACCTCACCGCACCCTTTCAAAAATATTGCTACCCCCGGGTAGACTGTACCGCCCCATTGAGCAACACTACTGTAAAGGTATGGTCATTCCAGTTTAATTACACAATATTACACAAGAGGGTGTGCTTTACGGTGATTATTGGCACAACAGTGATGTGGTCAGGAACGAGACATAGCCGACTTCCGCAAGCATCACTGTCAGGTCAAATCAGCATCAAATGTAATATATCAGACTACATCCCATAGCCTGAAGACATTCACATTGATCAGGTTATAGCCTTGCTGTTTCAGTGCAGTTATATAAAAATCACAAGAGAAAAACAGGCTAAAAGAAAGCAACAATACATGTTTCCGCTTCTTTTCCAGTAGGGTTATTGTTCACCTCAGATCAGATGTCATGAGTGAACCACACATTAAAAATAAATAAATAAAAAAAAGTCACATTGAATGAAGGAGAAACTGAGGAGCTAACATTTAAGGTTTAGAACCCTTTTACCTCCAAACTCACTATATCATTTCAACAGTGCTGAATATTAGCACATAAGAATTCTAAATTGAATTCGGACCAAAAGTAAACAGACAAGTCTTAATCTTATGCACAACAGATTGCACATAGATTGTATTACATTAACATCGATTCTGTCCCTGATTCTGTAATTCTCTTTTAATGTTTGCTGGCAAATTACATACATCTCTTTTTTTGATGGGAGGTGCAATGTTCCAGATGTTGGTGCAGCTGCCAGCTGCTTATCAATTCTGCATGCTTTATTTTGAGTGAAAACGCTACAAGTTTTAAAGAGAAGACTACATTTAGTGTGTGGTGCATTAAGTTGAATGTATTTGCTTGGGTTCCAAAAGACGGATGAAGACTGCGTAAGATAGTACTTTCCACTACATTTGATTAACACAAAGCAGAGGTGATTGGATTTCACTAATCTGTGCGCTGTTGCAACCGCTGTTTTATTTATTTATTTTTACCCCAATTGCCATATCCAGTTTCAGTATTATTAAAACTTAATGTGATGATTAACTAGAACTAGATGCTGTGATCTTGTGAAAGTATATTCTTTTCAATAATAATATTCATAATTCTACATACATAGTATAAACAGTGGAGCCTGCCTGTAAAATGACATGGGGGGGGGGGGGGGGGGGGGGGTGGGTCCTTTTTGTGGGCATGGCCAAAAGTGGGCGTTACCAAAAGGTGGGTGTGGCCATGACCGCCAGAAGTCTGTCAGATTTTGACAGCTTCAAATTAGTGTTAAAAATAATATAACCCAATTGACTACAGTCCTCTCTGTTTAATTAACTACAGTAAGCACTTGTGTTATTTGTAATGTGTTCTTAGAAGACAATTGTAAACAGCTCCCTGGATAAATTGTAAAAGTATACTGTACCAATTTTATAATAATTTATAACCTGTTAATAAAAATGCATGACAAAAATAAAGTATAGTTTATTTGAGCTTGTTTCTAAAGTGTAGTTGTTTATGGAGAGTAGGTAACCAAATGATTAGATGTAAAATTGTGTAAAATTCAGGGATAATGAAAGTTAAAACAACTCCATGACACATTCATTTAAACCAAAGATGAGGCACTTTATTTAGGAATAAGGAAGGTAGAAGGAAAGCAAAATAAACATTAGATATATGTATATCCAAAGCAATGCAAATACAAATACTTTCCACTACATTTGATTAACACAAAGCAGAGGTGATTGGATTTCACTAATCTGTGCGCTGTTGCAACCGCTGTTTTATTTATTTATTTTTACCCCAATTGCCATATCCAGTTTCAGTATTATTAAAACTTAATGTGATCTTGTGAAAGTATATTCTTTTCAATAATAATATTCATAATTCTACATACATAGTATAAATCAAACAAATTAATTATATTCCTTCAGCGAAGGAACCTGTTAGCGGACATTGTTTGCGTGCATGCATGCGTGCGTGCGTGCGTGCGCGTGTGTGTGTGCATCATCATCATGCAGTGCATCCATGTGGTGTTTGTTTGTAGGCCTACACAGTAAAATCCATAGCATTAATTTAATGCAGAGAATGTAAAAATATGGGTTCCATTCGTAAACTCCCAGAGTAAAATGAACACTGAGGATTTTGTGTACAGATGCATGCATGTGTAATTACGCCAGAATTGAATTAAACCAGAATTGAACCAGACACATGCAGTGCGGCGCCAGGAGACGCCTGTCAGGAGCAGCCTGTGCCATACAGGACTTCATAACCAGCACTTCTCAAGGTCCACAAGGCCAAGTTCACATGCTCTCCCAACAGCTTGTTAGAGCCCTGAAGGAAGAGCATCTGCATAATGAACTGCTAATGCTCCTCAGAATAACCCACAACATGGCAGCTCAGAGGGTCAGTTGTAGGAGGTCCAACATGGACAGGAAGGCAGTACACGCAAAAACATATCGATGTTGGGTGTAAACCTTCAAACCTTGTATGTCCAAAACGGTAATATATACTGTGTGTATATATATATATATATATATATATATATATATATAAATAGAAGACTATTAATGTGTCACAATACGATGTGTATTATTATTATTAATACGATGTGTAATACGATGTGACGGAGAAGGAATCGGAGCAGCAGGGGCTGTGCAGTCGCTGTATATACCACACTGTTGTGACGGAAAGAGAGCTGAGCCAGAAGGGAAAGCTCTCTGTCTACCGAGCAATCTTTGTTCCTACTCTCACCTATGGTCATGAAGTGTAAGTCATGACCAAAAGAATAAGGTCGCGAATACAAGCGGCCGAAATTAGTTTTCTTCGACCGGTGGCTGGCATCTCCCTTAGAGATAGGTGAGAAGTTCAGTCACACGAGAGAGACTCGGAGTAGAGTTGCTGCTTCTTCGCCTGGAAAGGAGCCAGCTTAGGTGGTTCAGGCATCTGGTTAGTATGCCTCTCGGGCGTCTCCCTAGGGAGGTCCTCAACGCACATCCCACTGGGAGGAGACCCTGGGGCGGACCATGGCACAGATGGAGGGATCACATCGACTCACTGGCCTTGGAACGCCTCGGGATCCCCCAGGAGGAAGTTACTAATGTTGCTCTGGAGAGAGAAGTCTGGAGCTCTCTGGTGGAGCTGCTCCCACGACCCGACTACGGATAAGCGGTTGAAGATGGATGGATGGAGGAATAAGATGTGTTGTGAGCCTGTAGATATTAAAAGAAACATAGAAAAGTTGAACTATATGAAGATACAAAGGTTTCTGCAATATCCTCATCGTGTGCTGTATTTCTTACCGTAACACCAGGTTTATTAAGAACAATGCGTTTGAGTTCTATTTTGACAGTTGGACAGCTTATTAGTTAATCCGAGCAGAGCTGCACATGCAGTGGACAGCACTCAAGGTCTATGATGGGTTTCCTTTTCTTTTGAAAGGAAACTGCATGTGGTCTCCGAGGCTAATGATGGGTTAGAGGCCAGCCTATACTGCACAGTTCCTACATTTGAGTGTGTATAATTATACAGATGAACATCTTGGCAGAAACCTATAAAATCAATCATGCTGCCATAGTAGCAGTAGTAGTGGACATGCATGCACAGTGGGCACACTCAATCAAGACATTCCATGCTGTATTTAGAATGTTGTGTGTGTGTGTGTGAGTGTGTGTGTGTGTGTGTGTGTGTGTGTGTGTGTGTGTGTGTGTGTGTGTGTGTGTGTGTGTGTGTGTGTGTGTGTGTGTGTGTGTGTGTGTGTGTGTGTGTGTGTGTGTGTGTGTGTGTGTGTGTGTGTATGCTGGTGCTGCTTAATGTATGCAGTCTACTGTCTGTCATTGTTTTTTAGTGGCATCCTCTTTGGGTGTTTTTAGCCTGGCTAATAAGCTAGACTCAAATCACACTGTCGTGTTTTTTTTTGCCAACGGCTGATTCGGTCTGGCTTATTAGCCAGGCTAGGGTGTTTTAATGTTCAAAGGCTTCAAATAGCATCGTGAGTGAAGTAATTTAGCTCATGATTGTGATGAAAGCTAATGCTACGCAGTGAATTGTAAATATTTCAATCTCTGTGACAGTAGCACATGGTAACTGCTCTTTGGAGAGATTTTGTGAATGCGTTTGAAGATGACAGGATTTGTTAGAGACTGATAGCCATGCGTTCAGCAGGTTTTAAAGCTTAGTCACATTCTTGTGAGTAGGCTATATTCTGAGAAATGGTTGTACTTACAGTAGACCTACATTCACGTACTTAACCCTGACTTTAACCTTCACCTATAACTTGATGTCATCTCTGAACTCTAGCCAGAGTCTAGCCAACAACTAGGGTGCTGTAATTTAAACCACACGTCAATCATGGCAAAAAAAAGGGAAAAAAAGAAAGAAATCACTAGAGCAAATTATCGCGACATCACTACAACACAAATGTATTTCAGGACAGATAATGTCGGCAGCATCACATTATAGCAGGATTAATCATTAACCTTATTTCTCGAAGAACACTTGACATTGATATTTACTACTAGAAATATATTATATACCCAGAAATACATGTGTTATTCCACAATAAGAAGCAGTAGGGGAAAGTAACTACAGTTAAAATATTGTACTTTTTTAGGTACTTTTACTTTACTGAAGTATTTCCAAATTTCAATAGCTGTATACTTTTACTCCACAACATTTATTTGACAACTTTACTTTAAACATTTTGATAATTAGCAAACATAAATTAACCAACTCCCTATACAGTATATTTCAACCATTTGAAAATAGCCGCTGTACATGCTCACAATGTGTCGCGAAGCCATACATTGTGAGCTTGTAGATCTGCTATTTTCAAAAGACTTTTAGACATTTTATACATTTGAAAACTTGTGAAATTGGACATTCTGCATATTGAGTCCTTTTATACTTTTGGTACATTAAATAACATGTATTAAAAGTTCCATAAGAACAATACAAAAGAATAAGTGCTATAATCCATAGACATTTTGCTTAACCTCCCTGTTGAACTACATGTATTCTTGTGACTGACTGAAGGAATTCATATCCTGATGTTGTTGTTGTTGTTGTTGCTGTTTGAGTGACATGACCTTTAACTTGCTAGAACTGATGAATGAATCAGAACATACAGTATTATCCTGCCGAACCCTGTCCACCCACCTCACCCCCAACATTATTCACTGTGTAAACTCCTATAAATGATTGATTCCAACTCATTTTAAACAGTTGTGGGAAAGTGTAACAGCATCTACTCATGCAAACACTATGCACACACTGCACACATTTTCTTTCAGGTAAGCAAATGTGGGTAAACATTGTAAAACATCTGTTAGTAAACAACTTTTCAGCCACACATGCTGTTGAGAATAATGACAATGTTTTTCTTCCGGCTACACTTGTGCATCATTACTCCAAGATTCAAGGACAAACTCTGCTGCTGCATTAAATATCCCTTACAATTACTGCAAGAGACATATGTGCATGTGCAATGTGCATATACTGAATGTAATTATGCTGTAGGCCTACTAATATAATTCAAAATGCTACCGTCACATTGGGCGTTGAGATGCTGGGTAGTGTGTCTGAAATAAAATAATAAAATTCTACTGTTACACTCTAAAATATAGGTTAAAAATTGTCTAAAAATGTAAGTTGTTTTTAGCGGTCTAGGCTTAGATTAGGTCTACGTTGAAACAAAGTCGTCTATAGACGGTCTACAGTATATAGACCAATTATTTGTTGACAAACATTGACGCACGGGTGACTGTTTCATGTAATCAATTCCCAACAGATCTCCAAACCTGTTGTTTTGGGAAGCACTGGTTTTTAGTTCAGTGTTCAGTTTTTAGTTCAGTGATACTTGCGGAACTCGACTTCGTCTCGTTCCTTACCGCATCACTGTCGTGGCAATAATCACGTTAACCCACACCCTCTCGTGTAATATTGCTTAATTATACCACAAGTCGTTTCGAGGAAGCAATCTGATTGGTTGAAACGGCCTTCTAGCCGTGGATCAAACCAGCAGCAAATCAAAACAAAGAATTCAGCTGCTCTGTTCTCCCAGAGCGCTAGCAAACTCGGTGGCTAGGCTAGCTAGTTTCTTGGGACATTTGTGGTCATAGTGACTACATATGTCATTAAAAAAAAATATTTTTTCAGCGATTTTCTTAGTTTTAAGAAGTTGTATAATTGCAATATTACACTCGAGGGTGTGGTTTAAATTGATTATTGCCACTTCAGTGATGCTTGCGGAACTCGACTTTGTCTCGTTCCTTACCGCATCACTGTCGTGGCAATAATCACGTTAACCCACAGCCTCTCGTGTAATATTTCTTAATTGAGGTTCACCCTAGGAGACATTTATACTTCATTGCGCAACAGTGTTGCACGCAGAGCACCGCTGATATACAAGCTCACATCGCATCGCGGATGCGACTGTTGTGAGCGTAGAGGTCTGCGTGCGCGACACCATCGCGGGACGAAGCATACATTTATACTTGATGGGCTGCAGGTGCGCTTGCAGCCGTGCACAAACAGCTAGGCTCTGCTGCCGTGATCATGAGCGCACCTCCCGTTCTTATGACAGCGAATGTAGGTGTGGTATTGAGGACAACTTCTTTGAATAGAGGTTATGTGCGTGACATCATCATCATACCAGGAAGTTTTGCGGAAATGCCTACTGAGTGTCAAAAAACTACTTTCTGGCCTTGACAGCCCATACATCCAAACAGAAAAGTCATATTTGATTGCATTAAATTACTTTAATCAACATTTAATTCACTTTGTCACTCACTTTGCCACTTGATTTGCCACTCGATCTGCCATTCACTTTATGCATGCGCATACCCTCTATTGCTATTATTGTTCACACACAACAGAAACCAATGGATAATATATATTTCAAGAGTGAGAGATCACAATAAAAATCCAAATCATTCTTCCTCCACACTGGGAGAAAAATAGCATCTGAAAGTTTGATGGGGCATTCTTTTTTTTTTTTAATACATTTTATTCAAAGAGTATGACATCATATGCAAGTTTCACAGAAAGAAAATACAACTCTTTGTTTTTATATTTTCTCCCACAACTCCTTTCCCAATCCTCCCCACCCACCCACCTGATGGGGCATTCTTTTACACGTGAGTGCAGTTAGATCGAACTTGAGAGGTGAGGTTATTGTGCTGCCGGCCCGCGCATAACATCTATTATTTAAAAACACATTGAGAATAAATCGAAATATTTTGAATATTTCTTAAACATTTTAATAAAAAAGGCACAAAATATGTTCAGATGAATGTCTGTGGACAATTACATATTAATCTGGGGTTCCTTGATGTGAAGAAATGTGGAAGCAAGCCCAAATAAGCAACTACTGTACACTTTAGAATCAAGCCCAAAGAAACCAGCAACCAGCAACTACCAATAATGTATTTGCAAGTGACTTTACAGAAAAAAACAAGTCAAAGTTTGCTTATAATAAGCAGACATGGCAACGCAGCCTGAAGGAAGCAAAGCACACACACAAGGAGCCCCAGTGCCTTGGCGGGGAAAAACGTGGATAGACGGTCTATATATAGCCGGTCTATAGGCTATACTGTATAGACATCAAATAGACGACTATTGCTCAGTGGGTAGGATGGAAATATTTGCCAACACTTTGGCCCAAAACAGCACATCAGGAAAATGGATTGTCATTAGTCATTATTCACAAGGTTTGAATCGTTGATCCAGTAAACAGGCAAGAGTCAAAAGTCAGAAGATAAATCAAGGACAACTTAACAGGGATCAGGGATCAGGCAGGGAATCAAGGTTCAGCAACCAGGAAGAGAATTAGAACCAGGATGATGTGTGCAGAGCAGGCACATTTAACCGGCACTGTGGCACGGATCAGGCAGAGAATATGGGTCAATGTAGTTAGCCAGACAGTGGGATTCAGGAGCCAATTAATTGCTAGAAGGCTTAGCATAAGAAATGACAATCTGGCAAGGAACAAACGAAATGGACTGGTATAAACAGAGGGCCTAATGAGGGAATGAGCTGCAGGTGGGGGAAATGGGCAGGGGGAACCAATGGATGAGGTGATAACATAGCACGTGGGACTGGCAGGATGAGAATCTGAAATGACAGGAGAGTTAATGACCATGAAAACAGTGCGACGATATGATATTATATTCTCACAGTGCTGGCACCAGACAAAGCATAATATTCTTCACCGGGTGGACGGTGATCTGCACCATGAGAATATCGCACCAGGGGCCACACATTTTCACGGCACGCTTAACATATTGCACACTTGTCTTAAAGGACGACTTCAACCATTTTCAACCTATCTTCCCAAGGACCAATTATACCATATCCTCACTAATGCTCATGGTAATATGATAACATTTTTGGCTACACACTGTGTTTCATAGGAGCTTTGTTGACAGTTCAGAAACCCATACCATTGTCATCGTCGATGGGGAATATATTATGCCAGGCAACAAAGTCTTATGCACACCTGATATGCTCTGAGATGGGTGCCTAGACAGGGCTCAATGTATTCAGAAAAAATGCACAAAGACCCGCACACCGTCTGCACTTGCAATACAAACACTTTATTTAGGCAACGTTTCGGTCAAAGACCTTCTTCAGGCATCTGCCAACAGCAGAAGAAGGTCTTTGACTCTTTGTGCACCTGTGCATTTTTTCTGAATATATCATGACAAAAGTTGGCATAGGCTAAAGGAAGCCTTTGTTCTCATGTTCCCTGTCAATGACAAAGATCTCCGTCATCGTCTAACTCTAATCCAACGCTTCAGCGCTGATGACGGAGATCTCAGTCATGTAGTCTTTTCAGTGGGTTATGAATTTATGATAGACTAGCCCTACTTCAAAACTTAAACATAAAACTGTGAGAAAGTCATCAATACAGGAAACACACAGTGATCACATTGCATTAATATAAACGTCGCCACATCCATGGTGACAGGAAAAGATGTGTGTCTCCAGCTAGAGAGAGTGAGTGACGATTCCAGGACTATATGTACAGACAAAACATTTTGGCAGTAAGAATTATTAACTAGGATACAACCGAACCGACCTACGTGTAGGTTTTATTTATTTATTTATATAATTTTATGCCATTCAGTTTGGCACCATTTTGCTGAAACAACAACCACAACATCTCTCCCAGAATGGCATCAAAACAAATTGAGTCATTTTAGACCTGTATTAGCCTGTATCTTTTAAACCATTAAAATCATTTGGAAATGTATCCAATCTACAGTATCTATTCTAAATTTAAGAAAAGCTGTCTGTACACTTCCTAGCACAGAGCAAGGCTCGCTTAGGCGGCCATCTCAAACCGCCACGACGCACGGACAGCCCAAGGAACCTAGCGCCACACAGCCCTGACCTCCAGGCTCAATGTGCCCTTCTTACAAACACCAAACATTTTAACAATCATCTTAATTTAATTTAATTCATTTTCATCAAAACAACTCATCTTCCCGCAGATCACGTCTCACCAGTGAAATGCATGTTGCACAGACTAATGTATGGGTCACAGTTTTCCGTGCAACATTCCCCTTGCGTTCCCCAACGCACCGGCACCTCCCCTTTTGGTTAGAGCGTTCTCACTGACTGTTCCTCCTGCCAGCGGCAGCAGCCACGGCGATGTCGGCAATTGGCGGCGTCGCCGTGGCTGCTGCCGCTGCCGGAGAATGCACTCGCTGCTTCTACCTGAGCTAATTTCTGTCTCTCTTACACTGTGACTATCCGAATAAAGCATCAAATGCCCAAACTATCTTATCTTATCTGTGATGTGATGTATAAAGTAGGTATAAAACATGGTATTCATTAGTGAAAAAAGATGATAGACAGTGACAATATAATACAACTAATTGCGGTCACAGACAGTAGAAGCAAAGCAATGAATGAACCAAAAGGATGAATTAAACTCAACTTTGAAGTAATATAGGTCAGAGTGGCTTATTTTCAAATTTCAATTATTTCAATGCGTTAGAGACCCTGAATTGCTGAGATGGGGACTGGGGAGCAATGTACAAGTACAGTACCATCAGCTCCCAGTACTTACCACACAACGTATTCACCCAAGCCATGCTACTCATACGCTGATTGCTGGTGCCCGACCGTGATTCAACCAGAGCCGGTCCTGAGCAATCTGGCGCCCTAAGCAGGATTCCCCCCCCCCCCCCCCCCCCCCCAGGATTCCCCCACACTGGGGAAGAAGAAAAAAAGGGAAGAACACTAGGGAAGAAGAAAAAAAAAGCTGCTGCTTCGTCGGCCTGTAGGAAGAACCGGGCCTGGATTCAACCCTAGAGGTAGGCTATAGGATTGATCCGAGAACATTAAGGCAAGTGCTCTACCGAATGAGCTACACACTGTGTGACATGCCATGAAGTAACCAATGCAGCCAAATAAAATATGATAATATTTGAACCAATTGCTGAGAGGTCAGAGAACAAGACTGCACACACTGCAGGGTGAGAACATAACACCCTACATTGTAGGCTAAAATACCTGGAGGCGGAAATATGATTTCAGTTTCAGTCCTGTACAATTCACACTACCTTTCCGTGCTCAGAAATGTACCTGGGGGTCTGTCTGGGGATATGAACTGTGGATCTAAATTCCTACAGGACGTGTGGTGCCAGGCCGGCAGTGCCAAGGTGTGGAATATAGACGACGGGAACAGTGCCAACCCAAGCTGAGCATCACAGCTGTCCCTTGTCCCCACTGCTGTGGCCATGTGATGCAAGAGATACATTTACATTAATCACATTGTCATATCCTTGCTCCAAGGTCTCGGCTTTGCTCTTGCTCCCTCTGCTCCATCCAGAAAGGACACCGGATACATTACTAATCACGCTGAAAACCTAATGTGTATAGATTTTTTTTTTGCTATGAATATACCTTTTATGCTGGGGAAAATACACTTTTGGTACAACTTGTGGTAAAGGATGAACAGAAGCTATTATAGTAGTATAGTATATATAGTTCAATGCAATGCTAAAATTGCTAATTGCATCCTTACCGCCCAGCTGCAGCAAAAAAGCTAAAGAGCGTTTTGTGTTATCATCTGCGGAGCATAAGATCCTGTTGGACTGATTGCTTGTATGCTTTGTAAATTTGTAATGGAATACCATTGATTATTAGAGCCTGTAAATGACTTGGGTGGGCTGAGTCCTCTGCAATATGGCGAGCTGAAGATTCACAGAGGGTCCGTTTATTGTAAAATACATAATAACACTTATCTTGTGCAGCCACTGGACTGACATTATAGGTTTTTAATGTTAGCATAATCACTTCATCGTTATCATAATGGCCTGAATGTTTAATGAGGAGTTGATCCTAATTCATATCTGAAATCACAGCTGCAGTTTGATGTTGTTTTCTTTTTCCTTTGCATTATTTTCCTTCCATTATTGCTAACATTCACATTTCCACTGAAGCAGGCTGTGTGAATCTTAATCCTTATGGTCAATAGGGTTCTGCATTGCTTATGGCTAGATTTCAGTAGCTACATTTTGTCTTTCCCAGTGGCTTGCTAGCCCCATATGTTAACTATTGATCTTCTTAGATTGCAAAACATCCAGCTGTCTACATGAACACAATTTAAACAGAACTTAACTGAAATCGAACCTCCCAGTCTCAGGGTAGACACTCTAACCACAAGTCTACTGAGATGGTAATGAAAGTATATTAAACTCCAAAAGTGCAGACATTGCGAAGTTCTATTAACATGGTCTTTGAGTGATAGTATAGGCACACAAATGCACTGGACCTGAACAGCCATGTGTTTCAAACAGTGATACATTCCTAAACCATGGATAGATTAGAAAACGTAGTACTATATGAGACCGATTCTCCAAATGCCTTCTAAATCCAGTAGTTCTCAAACTTTTTTGTGCCAAAGAACCCCAAATGCATTTGGTCGCGGACATCCCATCTCAAAATACTAAAACAAAAATAAATCGCATGGATGCGCCTGGGACGTATCCTCAGTGATGTATAAAATGGTAAATGGTAAATGGTGCATTTATATAGCGCCTTTATCCAATGCGCTTTACATAGATTGTGCATTACATTCACCCATTCACACACACATTCATACACTGATTGCAGCGGAAGCCATGCAAGGTACCAACCAGCACATCAGGAGCAATTTGGGGTTCAGTGTCTTGCCCAAGGACACTTCGACATGTAGACAGGAGGAGCCGGGATTCGAACCGCCGACCCATGGATCATTGGACAACCTGCTCTACCTCTTGAGCCACAGTCGCCCCAAGTCACCCCAAGGTATCGCCAAGGTATGTATCCCAAGGTCATCGGGATTTCGGGTCTCCCAACATCATACCCCTCACTCAGGTAACCCAGCCGGGGTGATCAAGTCCCGACTTACGTCCCAGTAGCTACCCTCGATCAGTCCCATTAGGGAAAAACCAGGGCCACACAATCCGTTCCTCCCGAACTACTCTGCCGGGACTGGGAGATACTATTCTGGCGCGTGGAAGGACTAGGCTCTGTGGGTTGACTCCTGTCCGGGCCCCTCCTAGGTCTCACCAGGGGTGCCGTGTCGTTAGTCAGAAGGTTCCTTGTTCCGAAATTACTATCCCTATCTCTCGGGAGCAGTGCATGTTCGGACTAACGGGACTTCGGATCTATGGGTAGTTCCCTCACCAGGTCCACTCCTGTTCACAGCACTGATGAATGATGATCTTTCTCTTCTCAGTCATGACATTTCTGTACTATATACATAATGTAGAGGATGACCATTTCCCTTTCCAGAGGGTAATTATCACTGTTTGAAACACACTGATTGAAAGCTTGGCTCAATCTGTCCTTACACAAACTTGTTTTAAAAAATGATCTCTGTCTAATTGGAAGCCGCCTGGCTGTCTTCAAAGGAATTATTCCACCACAAATAACTTGGTTTATATGCTTTTAACAGGTTCCTACATTGGATCTCTTACTGATTAAGAGATCCGATGCAATTATTGATCTTCTGATCAATGATAGTGAATGGTCAGTGTCTGTTACTATATCCAGTTCTAATTAAGGACAAAGTGGCATACAGAGGGAAACCCATTATTGGAGAGAAATAAGATACTGGTATGTACTGGTATGTATATGGCTTGTGGAGATAATCAATGTCATGACACAACAAAGCCGATACCGAAGTCCTGCACTTTGCACAATATGAACCATGCAGTAGAAACAACATCAAAATGGAGTACAACATTGAATATGTTTGAATTGTTTTCATAGCAGTTACAATTTAACCAATAAACTAGAAGAAGTGCCCCTCAGGGCACAGGTCTCCACCAGGATAATAGCGTTTGTGATGTTTGGACAAAATATGTTGGAGTAATACAAACATTAAAATACATTTATAACTCGTAACATAATGTGTATAATAATGTGTATTAATGCGCATACAAATTTGTACACAATCTTAGACAATCGGGATGGATTATGGGAAAGCGGACAGATGCGTGTTGATCTCATTACTATGGGAATTTACCAAAATCGGCCTCATGGTGGCGCTATAACCGGCAGATGTGGCCTGCCTACAGTGCCTAGTGGGAATGTGTGTGCATAATTGCACAGAAATCGCACGCTGTGTTAATGATTTGAGGCATTTTGTTGGAAATGGACAAATCTTGCAAACTTTGGAAGGCAATGTTAACGATTGGGGATGAAATATTGACTGTAGCGATTTGCGTGATGTATGGATAAAATCTGAGTAATAGTAATATAAAAAAATGTGGTTTGCTAAAATCGGCCTCATGGTGGTGCTATAACAGGCCATTGTGGAAAATGTGGGGCAGAGGTTCGTCGTTGGCATCCAGGGAGTGTATGTGCACAGTTTGGCATCGACCGGGCCGGAGATTAGCTGTACAAAGACGCACGCACGCACGCACGCACGCACGCACGCACGCACGCACGCACGCGCACACACACACACACACACACACACACACACACACACACACACACACACACACACACACACACACACACACACACATGTATGCTATTATCTGCATACATGTATGTATGTATGCAGATAATAGCCTGCCTATTGTAGCATATGCCCTTGTAGTGGGAAACTCTCATGGACTTCTTTGGCCTAGTGTACATGATGCTTTTTCTAAGGCAAACCCCTTCTTCTGCCCAAGGTAGATTGGTGTGATTTGACGCATTCCGTGATTTGAAATAAAGATAAATTAATGTGTTTAACTATCAGGGCCTTCATGGTGGATAAAGACCAGACATTTTAATGATGTGCAGTACTGTATGTCTTCCCAGCTATCTTCTGTACTGCTGCTTTCATGTTACAAAAGCATGTATTGTGTAGTATAACGGGGGATTGGCGTTTCGGACTCCGTACACACGATAACGTGAAAGTGAAACAACAATACATATACGTATATTTTTCCATACAATATGATCTAATCACATCTGTTGCAAGTGTCCCTAATTAAGCTGTCTGGGAATGCCCATGTATGGACCGTCTTTTTTGACGTTTTCTGACGAAAACTGTGTCCTAATTAGTAAGGCCAGGCGGGGCCTCGGGCCAGCCCAGTTAGGGTTAGGGCCCAGGTAGGGCCGGGCCTTAATTTTCAGGCCTGTTGAGAACTAGGTTCGCCGGCTACCGGGCGCAGCTGCGCTAATAACTTTGGGGCGGGCCCGTCTAGAGTTCTCCATGTATGGCTATCCAGGGTTTGATGAGGTCAGTGTTGTGATCTTCATATATGGAGACATATATGGAGCGTGTCACGAGGCTTGACGGACTGACGGCCATATATAGTGGGTGACGTGTCACGAGGCGTGATGGACGGAAGTTTTCAACTTTTATAGTAATCTGCAACATATATGGTGATGTGTCACGAGGCGTGATAGACTGAAGGCCATATATGGTGGCGTGACGGACTGACAGACTGACAGGTTTTGCAGGTTTTCATATTAATCTGCGACCTAGGGGCTCAATCAAACCATCTCAATTGAAGCCATTGTAAACTATAAAACTAAAACGGTTTCTTCACATTTCACTTACTGGTTTCTCACTACCGCTATGTTCCTAGTTTGCTACAGAAAAAAATATATAGGATTAGTTAGACTGGACAGCTCTAAAGATGAATCAATTAAACAATTACATGCTCAATTTCATTTTCAACCACAAAGTCTCCTATTGTTTTCCGCTTCAGTACCCACAGTGTCACTCCAGTTCAATTTTTGAATTAATATTGGTGTACTGGAAAATTGCCTTTTTCCCTTCTTTGATTAAATTCAGAATACGATAATAGCCACACGTATCACTGTCGATTGAAAACAGCCTTTTCTTTTCCTACATTTAAAAATCACACCCGTGTGAAGTGAGGGGCGCTCTTATCACCGTACATCATCATGACGTAACATGTCGATTTGCTCAGACACATATGACATAAATTCTCCATTCATTGTCAATGGGAATTTAACAAAAACACAGATTTGCTGGTCTACATATGACGTAAATCCTCTATTCATTGTCAATGGCATTTAATGTTTGTGTTAGGACAAACATCTACACACTTCTTTGACTTGAGAGCTACTTTCAAAATGACCAGCTCAGTAAGCCCAAAAAATGATTATCCCATTGCTGAAAATAGTTATACATTTGAATTGAGGGAGCTGTTGTTACATATTACACACTTGGAATGGGAAATAGGGGGGGGGAAATGGAATTGGTAGTGTTTTGTAACTGTAATGCTACTGATGTTTATGCGCAACACTCTTGAAAACAAAGTATTGGAATTTACAATTTTGGCATTTAGCAGATGCTCTTAATTCAGAGCAATTTACAGTAAGCAACAATAACAGTAATACATCAAATACAAAATATTGGACTGTGGGTTTGAGCTGACAGGCCCTATTTTATGCCAATCAATGAAGTCACAATGGCAGATGCCAAAATAGTGTAAAATATATATTTAAATTATATATTTTTAGGGGCATGTCATGTGGTCTATCTGCACACCCTTTGTGATCTACTGCAGATTGCAATCTATCATTTGGGCACCCCTGATCTACAAGCTCACACTGCGGTGAAGCATGTGCGCTTGTAGATCTGCTGCGCTTGTAGATCTGCTATATTCACTAGTTTGGGCCTGGCAAAACATCTAATCTCTATTTTGGGCCTCGACTCTCGACCTGAAAAGTTTGGGAATCACTGCACTACATTTAACAAAGCATCACTGCTGTGAAACAATTATCCCATATATGGGCTATTTCTGTATAGGCCTATATTATGTCTTGTGCGACCTTCAGGGTTCCAGAATTTGTATACTGTATGTGCTCTACAGATTCTTATCAAGGTATGCTATAGATTTCAATACTGATTTTGTCTGACGTTTATTGGGAGCTGTGTGAGATTTGTTTTAAAAATTTAGAAAACTGAGAATAAAGTCATGGGGAGAAGCAAAGGCACCTACTCCATAGGGCAACTGAGGCAATTGCCCCTAGTCTATTTGTACTGCAAATTCACACAACATGAGCAAATTGAGAAAACACATTACCCACACATCATTAAATAACTACAACAAACGCTTGCCAAGTCATAATGAATTAACTAAGTGAGTAAGTTAGTTATTTTTAAGTGTTACCTTTATTACTTCTGCTGCTGTTACAAGAACTATATTAGTAATCTCAGACCCACCATCCCTCCAGGCAGGCTGGGATATGTGTCCACAAGGCATATGGGATCTACAGTACACTAGCCGATTACAATGCTCCTGTCCCTCCATCTAAGCCAGAACACTGAAAATGCCCATTGCCCACTCATCAAGTTGTCCCTGGCACAAAATATTTCCAGATGGGGTCCGTGGACAAATACATGGTTTAAACAAACATTAGGAAGCAGGCCTAAATACCCAACTACACACTTAACTCACGATACAATTCGAATCACGATATTAGGTTCACAATGCGATTTTTCACGATTCTTTGAACACAAAATTATTTTCCAGACAAATGACAGAAACATCTTTTTTATTATTATTATTATTTCTCTTACACAAATACAGTATTGTCGCCTTTTTCTCTTACAATACTGTTTGTTTTCAATACTGTAAATGACAGGAAACTTTTTTATCATTTCTCTTCCACAAATCTCAAATCCTGTTTTTTAACATATGTATTTTTCAACACAATATATCACGATACATGTATTATTAAATCGATTTAAATTGCCACCAGTTTATATTGATATCGATATACGATATATCGTTACATGCCTACCCCAACTACCAATATTTATAAGCGACTTTACAGAAAAGCAAGCCCTAAGTTACTTACTGCATGTAATAACATCGCAACACAGAAAGAGAGACACAATCACATGTGCACACACACGCGCACGCGCGCGCACGCGCACGCGCACACACACACACACACACACACACACACACACACACACACACACACACACACACACACACACACACACACACACACACACAGTATGATGTTACTGCATCATAAAGTGTATTACTGTTGTTGCATGGTCCTTGCTCCACTAAACACACATTTCTAGTTCTCTTTGGATCAGCAGGCATGTAAACAGACTGATTTTTAATAACTCAAGATACAGAGCCTGTCTCATGACTGATCACCTGTCAGAGACCACCAATTAAGAGTCAAATTATATTTAGTAGAGTAGACAATACTGTGTCTGTGTGTTTGTAATTTGAATGACTACAAACTACATATAAATGCACTTTAAATATAAAGGCAGGCACAAGATGTTATTACAGGATAACTGTTGTATACTTGTTACTATACTGTTGTTACTTTCCTGATACAGTAAATATAGAATAATGTTGAACACATGTGCATATTTGTGGCTTTGTTTATATTAGAAATGCTAAACAATAGAATATAAACAGCATAAGCTAACCCCAGTATTTTCTGCCCTGTGCACAACTACTACTACTACTACTACTACTACTACTGCTACTGCTACTACTGCTACTACTACTACTACTACTACTGCTACTGCTACTGCTACTACTACTACTACTACTACTACTACTACTACTACTACTACTACTACTACTACTACTATTACTACTACTACTACTACTACTACTACTACTACTACTATTACTACTACTACTACTACTACTACTACTACTACTACTACTACTACTACTATTACTACTACTACTACTATTACTACTACTACTACTACTACTACTACTACTACTACTACTACTATTACTACTACTACTACTACTACTACTACTACTACTACTACTACTACTACTACTACTATTACTACTACTACTACTACTACTACTACTACTACTACTACTACTACTACTACTATTATTACTACTACTACTACTACCACTACTACTACTACTACTACTACTACTACTAAGAAGAAGAAGAAGAAGAAGAAGAAGAAGAAGAAGAAGAAGAAGAAGAAGAAGAAGAAGAAGAAGAAGAAGAAGAAGAAGAAGAATTTATGTTTCCATAAATATGAGCTGAACCTGAAATTAACTAAATCCCCAAAGTAATAAAACCACAGGAAGGATGAGCAAAGATAGGACAACAAATATGTCTAGGTAAATGTTGAATCAGGTGCTGTTCTGAGCTTGAATTTGTATTTTCGCTTTTTTTGCATTAAATCTTTTTGAAAATGAAAATAACACTGATAATGTGTTGACTCTGCTGAGAGAGTAAACAACCTGTGACAGGAAAGCAGGGGATGCAGACTAGATGCTTTATTCATGATTAACATTATAGCCACACCTGCTGACAGACGTTGGATGTCAGATGTAAGTGTTTTGTATCTCTGTCAGCGCGTCTCTTTCATCTTTTCCCTTGGTGAGGAATTATGTACTCTCTATATCCCCTGAGCTCAGTAATTTCCCAGAAGGAAAGCACAGGAAATCACAGGTGATGAATTGCCTGTCAAGGTTAAGTCCGCCATCGTGTCCGCTGCAGCCAAGAACAAAAGCAATATTACAGTCACTGCCAACCCAAGAAGCACAGTGTTTTTTCTATTAAACAATAATGCATGCTGTTTCCAACTTATTGTTGTAGTACATTGTGTCCCCTTATAGCAAACACAAAACTTGTAACGTGGGTTATATGATACAGTGCTGTGATACAGTATCAATCAGCAGATACAGTAACAACATCTGATCATTTGAATTAAGATGTATCTACTCTTTCTCACTTCAAAGTCTCAGTGACAGCCATGTCAAGTGTCTTCGTCAGCTTCATTAACCAGGACAAGATTGCAGCTGTAGGGGACATGGGTAATTATTAAAGGGAAGTATTAATACATTTATGACCGATTTACGTCCATATGGACGCAGTTAAATATTAAACTGTGTAATTACCAAGCAAAGCATCAAGTTGATATTATTATTGCGACTGTAGGTCGCTGTTTACTATGAAAACTTGCGTTTCCCGTCAGTCAGTCAGTGCATCGTGTCACGCATCGTGTCACGCCTCCATATATGGTCACGTCTCGTGACACGTCACACGACCATATATGGCCGTCTCGATATAAAGATCACGACACTGACCTCATCAAACCCTGGATAGCCATACATGGAGAAGACTGCATCATCACCTAGATCTGCATATACAGTATGGAGCCAGCCAGCAACTGACCTCAAACTATTAGAACTCCATCTATGGAGCTGACCTGTTCTGACATTCCTCTTCGATGTCTCCCTTTTGACTGATACGTGTCCATTCAAACTCTAGACGGGCCCGCCCCAAAGTTATTAGAGTTCTCAACAGGCCCGAAGAATTAAGGCCCGGCCCTACCTGGGCCCTCATCAAACCCTGCACACTCAAGACACTGCCCCCGCTGCCACTCTTAGATCTCCATATATGGAGCTGACCAGTTCTGACATTCCATATGTGGATCTGACCTCATCAAACCCTGTACACTCAAGACACGCTCCATATATGACCAGACCTCATTCCATCTGTTGATCTATAATAATAATAATAATAATAATCATAATAATCATAATAATCATAATAATCATAATAATAATGATAATAATGATAATAATAATAATTATTATTATTATTAATTATGTAGATTATTATTATCATAAAATTAGCCTAAGTTAGCAAAAAGCTTATTACCAACTGCAGGCCATGAGCTCGTCAACTACCTCGCGTAGAGGGTATGCGCCTGACATTATCATTATCATACCCAGAAGACTCAGAACTTATGCAGGAACGCTAGTGGCAAAAAACAGCCTTGACAGCCCATACATCCAAACAGAAATATCCCATCTGATTGCATTAAACAACATTAAACTCACTTTGCCTGCACCCACTTTATGCATACTCCTCTATAAGAAACAAAGCAAGGCTCTGTAAGTGATAGTTTTTGATTAACAAAAAGTAAAGCTCTGGATTTTGATACTATAGTCACTGTCTCAGAGTGTTTGTTCAGGGGTCTGTCGCCTCGTCTCTCTCTAGCTTTTTCATAAACAGAAAATACTTTTTCATGTGGTCAGTGGTGTGGTCATTTGTCTGCTGGAGAGTAATTAGCAAAGCATCTTGTCCTAACAGATGGATTATGCCTCAGACCATGTTCTGCGTGGTTTGTTTGCTCACCTCAGGTAATTGCGGCAAGGATGGAGCCAGCTCAGTTGTTTTTTCTTTATTCAATATTGAAATATTTTATTTATATGTTTGCGAATGAAGCAATCATGAACAAACATTCATGAACAAAAATCACCCACCCTGCTTTTGCTCAGCAGCATTTATTTATTTGCAAAAGGGACAGGAGAAATTGATTTGAAGATCTGGTTGAGGAGTTGTCTCTGTGAATCGATGAGAGATTTTATATTTTTAATCTGAAATAGTCTTTTCTTTTGATGATCTATCTGCCGGGGTTTCAAATTAGGAAGAAGAACCAAAACTTAAAAGGTCAAAACATAATGCTAATAGGCTATAGTCTATTAATAATAGGCTATTAGCCTATTATGGGCAGGTTGGCTGTAAGCAGAGATCTGGGTAACCCTTTCTTTTACAGTACAGTAATAACCATGAAATTACATGGTAATTACATGGTTATTACAAGGTAGTAAGGAGTAATTACTGGGTATTTACTAGGTAATTACATGGTAACTACAAGGTAATAAACACAACAATTACTAGGTAATTATCAAGTATTTTCTTGACTACTACCCAGTAATTACCATGTAATTATGAGTATTTACCAGGTAATTACATGGTAATGTAACCAGTAATTACTATGAAAACTAATCAGTAATTACTAGGTAATTATCAAGTATTTTCTTGACTACTACCCAGTAATTACCATGTAATTATGAGTATTTACCAGGTAAATACAGGAATTTACATGGTAATTACATGGTCATGTAACCAGTAATTACTATGAAAACGAATCAGTAATTACTAGGTAATTATCAAGTATTTTCTTGACTACTACCCAGTGATTATTAGTATTTGCCAGGTAATTACATGGTCATGTAACCAGTAATTACTCAGAAAATACAAAGTTTTCCCCAGTAAGTACTAGGTAATCCTTATGTATTTTCCTGCCAACTACCAGGAAATTATAACCTATATACTAGGTAGTTACCAGTTAATTACACTGTAAATACTGGATAATGGCCATGTAGTTACCTAGTATTTACTATACAATTCACTGACGACTACCAGGTATTTACCCATGAATTATTGAGCCATGTGTTATCAATCAATTGGTGCAGTTGACCGTGAGGCTGTTAACGACGGTATTTACATTGTAATTACCAGATATTAACCTGATAACTACCATGTATTACCCAGTCCATTACATGTTAACTACAGGGAAATATACCCAGTAAGTACTAGGTAATTATCATGTATTTTCTTAACTACTACCTGGGAATTACCATGTAATTATGAGTATTTATTATTGATTCATGCCTTATCAATCAACTGGTGCAGTGGCCGTGCGGGTGTTAATGACTATTTACATTGTAATTACCAGATATTAACCTGATAACTACCATGTTTTACCTGGTAATTACTCAGCATTTACCCAGTAACTAGAACATATTTAACCGGTAATTACCTGCTATTTACCCAGTAAGTGTGATTTGTATTTATCTAGTATATACTAAGTAATTAAAGTGGAACTGTGACTGTAAAAGAAAGCGTGGTTTGTTTCCATATTACTACCTAGTACTTTCAGTATTTACACAGTAATTACGGTAGAACTGGACTGTAAAAGAAAGCGTGGTTTGTTGCCATGATATTACTTGGTAATTACTCAGTATTTATCCAGTAACTAGACAACTATTTACCTGGTATTTACCCAGTAATTAAGCTGGAACTGGACTGTAAAAGAAAGTGTGGTTTGTTTCCATGATATTACCCTGTACCTTCCCTGTAATAACCATATTTCAGTTTGTAATCAACGAGTAGCCCATGAACTCAAGAATGACACAATGATGACAGTTTAAGGGTTTTTATATAGAGATGGTTGCACAGCCACAGACAGACATGGATGGATGATTGTATGAATGGTATCTGAAATGACTAACCTTAACACACTTATCACTGTAAAGTTCAAATACATTAGCTGAGGCTAACTTAGCTTGTTAGGCTACCATAGATGGCTGCCAATGTTAACCTAGCAACATGATTTAGCATAGCAAATACAGGCAAAAACGAACTTTTTAGAGAACACATAGATGAATGAATTGTTGCAACATTAATTAATATTGCACTGTATAAACAAACAATGAGCATACTTCCTGAAGAACGCATTCTGTGATCCTGTTTGTCTGTCTGTGTAGCTGCATGTAGAGTTGCAGCTAGACTGGGGTCCTCTTTCACTGACTACACTGCCCAAACAGAAGCCTGAACTAAAGTAGAAAAATGGGTCCTCAATATGAATAGAGTGTGCATGAAATGCTATGGGGAATTTTGTACACAGTTACTTTTACAATCATGGTTTAAACCAGTGGTTTTCAACCCTTTTCAAATCAAGGTCCATTATTTATTTTGCATTTGAGCCACGGCACGGGCCACCATTTGATGAGATTTAATTATTAAATTCTTCTACATTCTCTAACTTGTGTAGACTTCTTGTAAATTAATTAATGCAGATGTTTAACAATTATTTAACTATTCATAACAATATGACCTGTAAGGGTCCACTTGGTTTAATTTTATGCTCTCAATAGTTAAAGAACTATAAGGGTCCATTTGGTTACCAAAGTTGAAAACCACTGGTTTAACCTGTAGAAAAGAATTGATCGCCATGGCAACCCCAGCCTGGACCTGATTAGGTGAATTCCCAACACCTGCTAAATCCCCCAAACCTGTATCTTGATTGGAGTCAGTTTCCACTCTCTACACTCACTCTCCCAACCACTCAGTCATGCAGCTACACAGACTCAGACAAACAGGATCACAGAATGCGTTCTTCAGGAAGTATGCTCATTGTTTGTTTATACAGTGCAATATTAATTAATGTTGCAACAATTCATTCATCTATGTGTTCTCTAAAAAGTTCGTTTTTGCCTGTATTTGCTATGCTAAATCATGTTGCTAGGTTAACATTGGCAGCCATCTATGGTAGCCTAACAGGGCTCTAACAAGCTAAGTTAGCCTCAGCTAATGTATTTGAACTTAACAGTGATAAGTGTGTTAAGGTTAGTCATTTCAGATACCATTCATACAATCATCCATCCATGTCTGTCTGTGGCTGTGCAACCATCTCTATATAAAAACCCTTAAACTGTCATCATTGTGTCATTCTTGAGTTCATGGGCTACTCGTTGATTACAAACTGAAATATGGTTATTACAGGGAAGGTACAGGGTAATATCATGGAAACAAACCACACTTTCTTTTACAGTCCAGTTCCACCTTAATTACTGGGTAAATACCAGGTAAATAGTTGTCTAGTGACTGGATAAATACTGAGTAATTACCAAGTAATATCATGGCAACAAACCACGCTTTCTTTTACAGTCCAGTTCTACCGTAATTACTGTGTAAATACTGAAAGTACCAGGTAGTAATATGGAAACAAACCACGCTTTCTTTTACAGTCACAGTTCCACTTTAATTACTTAGTATATACTAGGTAAATACAAATCACACTTACTGGGTAAATAGCAGGTAATTACCGGTTAAATATGTTCTAGTTACTGGGTAAATGCTGAGTAATTACCAGGTAAAACATGGTAGTTATCAGGTTAATATCTGGTAATTACAATGTAAATAGTCATTAACACCCGCACGGCCACTGCACCAGTTGATTGATAGGGCATGAATCAATAATAAATACTCATAATTACATGGTAATTCCCGGGTAGTAGTTAAGAAAATACATGATAATTACCTAGTACTTACTGGGTATATTTCCCTGTAGTTAACATGTAATGGACTGGGTAATACATGGTAGTTATCAGGTTAATATCTGGTAATTACAATGTAAATACCGTTGTTAACAGCCTCACGGTCAACTGCACCAATTGATTGATAACACATGGCTCAATAATTCATGGGTAAATACCTGGTAGTCGTCAGTGAATTGTATAGTAAATACTAGGTAACTACATGGCCATTATCCAGTATTTACAGTGTAATTAACTGGTAACTACCTAGTATATAGGTTATAATTTCCTGGTAGTTGGCAGGAAAATACATAAGGATTACCTAGTACTTACTGGGGAAAACGTTGTATTTTCTGAGTAATTACTGGTTACATGACCATGGTAATTACCTGGCAAATACTAATAATCACTGGGTAGTAGTCAAGAAAATACTTGATAATTACCTAGTAATTACTGATTCGTTTTCACAGTAATTACTGGTTACATGACCATGTAATTACCATGTAAATTCCTGTATTTACCTGGTAAATACTCATAATTACATGGTAATTACTGGGTAGTAGTCAAGAAAATACTTGATAATTACCTAGTAATTACTGATTAGTTTTCATAGTAATTACTGTTTACATTACCATGTAATTACCTGGTAAATACTCATAATGACATGGTAATTACTGGGTAGTAGTCAAGTAAATACTTGATAATTACCTAGTAATTGTTGTGTTTATTACCCTGTAGTTACCATGTAATTACCTAGTAAATACCCAGTAATTACTCCTTACTACCTTGTAATAACCATGTAATTACCATGTAATGTCATGGTTATTACTGTACTGTAAAAGAAAGGGTTACCGAGATCTGCATATTATTCTCTTTTGAAATGACTTGTGTGACTTCTAACTTCTTCCACTATGATTGTTTCTCCACCCGTCCATCCATCCATCCATCCATCCATCCATCCATCCATCCATCCATCCATCCATCCATCCATCTTCAACCACTTATCCGTAGCTTAACCGCTTATCCACACACACACACACACACACACACACACACACACACACACACACACACACACACACACACACACACACCATCGGCGATCACTCGGAACCTCCTGTCGGTGGGTCTGGTCATCTGTGGGTCTCTGTTGCAGTGGGTGCATACAGTATGTGAATGGTAGTCATGGGGGTGGTGGTGGTGTGAGGAGCCGTCTTGGTGGTACAGGTAGGTCTCAGTTGCCTCTTTGTTTCTGCGGCACTGTGGAGGTCCTTTTCTTGTTGTGCTGAGCCTTCATGGACCATCCTGCTCCACATGCCTCTCTGGAGGGCAGCCTCCTCCCAGGTGTTGAGGTTGAAGTGGCACTTTCTCAGGTGAGTTTTGATGGTGCGTTGACCTTCCTTCAGCTGGCCATTTGCTTCGGGAGGCGGTAGTTGGGCATGCAGATGACATGGCCTGCCCATCGCAGCTCATGGTGCCGAATGATGGTTGTGGTGATGCTGAGGATGTTGGCTTCCTTCAGAACGCTGATGTTGGTACGTATCTTCCCAGCTGATCCTAAGGATCTTGCGGAGACATCGCTGGTGGTATCGGTCCAGAGCCTTCAGATGTCTGCTGTAGGTGGTCCATCAGCCCCGTAAAGCAGAGTGGGCAGAACTACAGCTTGGTAGACAACGAGCTTGGTGTTGGTCTGGATGTCCCTATTCTCAAAAACTCTCTTCCTCAATGCATCAATGACAGCTCTTGTGGAAAGAAGACTGCCAAGGTATGCAAATTGATCCACGTTTTCCAGAGTGTTGTTTTCCACATTACACACACAGATTGTGGGGGCTTGGGAGGGTATGTGTCAGGAGCTGGTTGGTACAGGATCTGAGTTTTTTTTATGTTTATATCAAGTCCTAGGAGTCGGTAGGCTCTAGCAAAAGCATCCAAGATGTTTTGGAGGTCCGCTTCAGAATGAGCAACTAGAGCGTTGTCATCTGCGTACTGGAGCTCTGTAATGGAAGATGTGTGCACCTTGCTTTTTGCCCCTGTTGAACCACACACACACACACACACACACATACTGTGCGTGTGTGTGTGTGTGTGTGTGTGTGTGTGTGTGTGTGTGTGTGTGTGTGTGTGTGTGTGTGTGTGTGTGTGTGTGTGTGTGTGTGTGTGTGTGTGTGTGTGTGTGTGTGCGTGTGACTGTGTGTGTGTGTGTGTTCGCGCGCGCGTGTGTGCGTGCATGCATGCATGCATGCGTGCGTGCGTGTGCACTACAGTATACCCTATACAGGTATACATTTAATATATACACAGTACTTTTCTGTGGAACGCTGCTGAATGATAGATTTCCTTATTAAATAATATGCAACATTAGCAAAATTGTCACCAGTCTATCAATAATAAGAAACAAAGTTCCATTGCTGCACTGGTTGGGATATGACTATAAGTTCATCCATCTCGCTTTGCTAATCAATACGGCTCATCAGCTGTTTTCAGAGTAACTTCTGTCTCATCAGGTCTGTGACAGGAGTGCCGTATGTGCACTTTGCCTTAGAATGATAATAAAACACTGGAGTAGCTGCCACCTTTCATTACACAGCTCCTGTCACCATGCAGGTACCTTTCATTACACAGCTCCTGTCACCATGCAGGTACTTGCTGTGGCATTCAGTATTTACAGCCAACACAGTCAGTGATCAGTGGTTCCCAAACTTCTCAGGTCTAGACCCAAAAGAAAGATTAGACATTTTTGTAAATTGGCTATTTTATACTTTTAATTATTATAAATATTATTATATTTATGTGTTAAAATGTCGGAAAAAGAAAATGGGATTTTTAATCGAGTCATGACCCATGAAAATTGGTCCGACCCACTGATCCACTGGTGTAGACATCTCAACAAGAAATATCTGGCTGGATTAATATACCCCATACAAGGCTAAGGAGGATAAGGAATGCATGATTTATGGTGTCCATAGCTGAATGGCCAGATAAGTCGTCTGCATGCGGAAAAAGAGGTCCTCGGTTGGCGTCCACGCCCCAGGCCAGCTATGTGCTGAAGTCTCCCTGAGCAACGACACTTACCCCTAATGGTTCCTCCCTGAGCACTCATCATACAGTAACATCTGAGCAGCCACCAGCTGCCTCGTGGTACCAACAAAGGTCACCCTTTCCATCTATCTGTACATTCCTCTGGATAATGGCCTGACGGCAAATTAAAATATTGCCTATAGGCCATGTTTTATGAGTGCGTTTTGCAGGGCATTTCATGCAAGCTTCCCACTGCAGCTTGTCCACGTTATCAGCTTGCCTGGCGTTGCAGGGGTTATTGCTCTGATAACAGTGAACTCAGCATTGGTCGGGTTATTGTGTTGGTGAAACAGGCTCTTTCCCGCACACTCTCTCTCTCTCCCTCTCCTTCCTTGGAGATGTGTGGTGCACGGCTGCACGCGCACGCAGTCGCCGGGCCAACATGCTACACAATGTCATCCAAAACATTAGCCTACTAATGTCATGCTACACAATACCCACATTGCAAGTTAAGACCATAACAGTATCAGTCAAATATGAAACCAATTTAGACTAGAGCTGCACCAGAAATGACAAATAACATTAATGTCGAAGTCACTTGAAATAAGAAGTGAAGAAGCACAAGCACTGCAAACATTATCTCTTATCTGCAGTTTCTCCTAATATAAATCATTCGCTACATTGACAAGCTTTACTGATTCTGTGCCGTGTCCTTGTTGGAAACCAGAGTGTTATTTTTTCCATTAATACTTTTATTCTTTAAATCCAAAGATGGAGTGGTAAGAGATGTAATATAGCTTCCTTGTCTCACAACTTACTTTTCATCAGTCTGTGTCAAAAGAAGCGATGCGTAAAAGTGTACAGTACTATATCTCAGAGATGAGCTTGTTATTCATTCAGCAGTTGTATCATTGCATGGGACACATCAAGGTGTTGTTGCTCCTTTCTTTTATATGGAGATATGAGAGTCTTCTCACTCTTCCCTGAAACATTAATGAGGTTGCACCAGCATGCAGTCACACACGCACGCATGCGCGCATGCGCGTGCACACACACACACACACGCACACACACACACACACACACACACACACACACACACACACACAAACATGTGGACAAACAAACACATGTGAATGTACAACATGCGCGTGCCGTGTGGGCGGGCGGGCGGGCGGGCACACACATACGCATGCACGCACGCACTCACGCACAACCCTAACTCCTTGTACTAATGTACTGTTGGAAGAAACTTTTGATCAAACAAATCAAAAGTTTAATTTCCTCCTCTGAGTAGAGAGATTCTTGCCAGTGTTGCCTGCAGAGCTTGATGACAGCTAGGTTGCCCAATTCATTCCCAGCTTCAAAGACCGCTCACACTACAGTACATGCATGCTCATAGCATCTGCATTTTGCCTACTGCTACTTCATGATGAGTTAGCAAGTAAACGCTCCAAAAACATCCATGAATAATATAAAAAAATGTGTTTTACAAAAGTCGGCCTCCTGGTGGCGCTATAAAAGGCAGATGCGGAAAATGAGGGTCAAAGGTTTGTCATTGGACTCTAGGGAGTGTGCATGCAACATTTCACACAGATCGGTGCAGTTTTAGGTAAAAAATGTGAAAAGCTGCCTCATGGTGGCGCTATAACAGGCCGTTCTGGAAAATGTGGGGCAGAGGTTCATCGTTGGCATCCAGGGAGTGTGTGTGCAAAGTTTGGCATCGACCGGGTTAACGGTGCCGGAGATTAGCTGGTAACGGACGGACGGAAGGACACACGGACGGACACACACACAGCGGACGGAGTGCAAAACATACTCTCTCCCCATGCCTTCGGCCTGGTGGAGACAATTAATAGCAGGATGGATATTGGGTAACGTCAGTAGTCAATCAGTCCTCCCATGACAACTCATGCTGTTTTGATGAGGCACCAGCCAAGGTTCTGTGTGTGACAGTGGGGTATCTGATCAATGGCAATAGTGCACAGACTGCACACAACTGTGAACACTTTTCATCCAACAAGGGCAAGTGTAAGACATGACTGCGAGAAAGCACAAATTCCACATTTTCCTCCAAAAGCCAAAATGTTGTCATGTACTGTACTTAAAGTGTTCTGAGGTTTCTCAACAAATGCCTCCATTACTTTAGAAGATATTTTAAATAATTTTCAGAAGTTAGAATACACCCACCTAGTCTAATTTATTATGACATTATGTAGATACATAGGGAAAACAATTTCAGCAAGTAAAATGAAATTACATAATTTATATCCCTTGCTGCGACACAATTAAGAACTCTTTACTGCTAACAATTAGTCTTAAGGCACTCTTTCCCATTTTTCTATGAATAATGGTAATTATTTTGGTGAACTGAACTAATTGTTCCTACTAGAAGCAAAACATAACATTTTCAGTTCGTGTTAGTGTTGATTTCTATTATGGAGCTCTGCAGAGGCTCTCACAGGTGAATTAAACACATAGGTTGTGCATGCATGGTAGCCTGGCTAATAAGCCAGACCGAATCAGCCGTTGGCAAAAACAAAATTGCCTGCCGGCGGATTAGTCTGGCTTATTAGCCAGGCTACATGCATGGTCTTTGTGGTGCTCCATCCGCAAAGGCTCATGCACACCACAGTCTCTTGTAGACATGCTGTGCACAGGAGAAACTATCCATAGGCAAGAAAAGACAGAGTTTAAGGACCAAAACATTGGTGATCTGGAAAAGCGTATCTCTCCCCATCACCTCTGGTGTCCCATCCTACCAGGATGATAGTGTCCTCTCTAAACACACTGAGCATACCTGTAACTACTCTACTGTACAGTCTATACTCTATAACTATAGTTCAACAGTGTTGTCATTATACAATAGGTGTGCCATCCACTTGAATTAGAAATGTTTTTATACCAATATCTTTATAGTTAAAGTTATTGTTACAGTGCCTGGTGTGGATTGCCCTTTGGACACAAGGTAATTTTAGGGCATAGAAATATAATAAACTGAATCATATACAGTAGCAGGCCAATTGCATGTTGTATCATATCAGAATCAATAGCTGCCTGCTGTACTCTGGTATGGCAGAATTTTTCTTTTTCGTCTAATTTGTTGATCTGGTATGTTGTTGTTTTTTGTTTGTTTGTTTGTTTTTTGTATGAAGTTAATATCTGTTACAGTATGTGTTATAGATTATTTCATAATGCATTTTTATAAGCCTTCAAAATGCTTTATGATGTCTTATATTATCAGTCTTATAGTGTTATATGTTTGATATAATTATTATTTGTTTGCAATATTATGTTGCCGATATGTGATTTATATCGGCTATATATTTCTAACACTTTTGGCTTATAACTGTATATTGGTTTTCCTGTTCTATGCTGCCGGCCTTCTTAAATTCATATCGATCCACCCCTAATAGAAAACCAGTCAGGTCACCTAACGGATTAGGGAACCTCCAAGCCCCTCTGTAAAGGCTTTGGTGTTTGGCCTGTGGTTTTCCACCATGAGTTTTTGATGACTACTTATTTTCATAGTGATACTTTTTTTTTGTCAGGTGAAACCTGACTATTGAAAGCTCATGAAATGTAGACGACCTAGTCATTTAGACTGAGGTCCTAGTCATACTGACGGCCTAGTTTTAACTTTAGCTTTTTTTCTCCATTCTGGTTGCCGTTGTATTTGAACAGCTTCATTGAAGTCCTCACCAGGATCAAAGAAGAGAAATAAAAATGAAGGCACGTTAGGCAGAGTCGTTGTTAAAAAGACATGTAACTTGTATCTACGGTATACAGGACATAAAAGATACATCTACTTCACTGATAGTTAAGAAGGCCCTATCCTTGTTCCTATGTTCAGCATCTCAGGAGAGATAGCAGCAGAATAAAATAGTCTTAACTTTTTTTCCCATGAAAAGGCACAGTATTAGGAGGAATAACGTCAACTGGAAGCAATTGGAATGTGATCCCAGAGGAACCATATACTATTTCATGTATCTAAGATGTGCCAAAATATTCTCTGCAGCTATACATAATTGATGTTTATAATTAATGTATAGTAGCTATTTGGAGCGTGCTTATGGGTATTGTGCAGGGATGTATACCGTGTGTGTGTGTATGTGTGTATGTGTGTATGTGTGTGTGTGTGTGTGTGTGTGTGCGTGCGTGCGTGCGTGCGTGCGTGCGTGCGTGCGTGCGTGCGTGCGTGCGTGCGTGCGTGCGTGCGTGCGTGCGTGCGTGCATGTTCCTATGGCTTATTTACTTGAACATCTTAATGGTTGTGGATTATTATTGGTGATTAATGAAAATTGCCTGAAATTGCTTTGAGTTATATCTGATGTACAGTCATGTTTTTCCACCGGTGAGGTCAGGACCCCAAAATACCTGGAATAAATTGCCTCCGTGCCTCCAACGCGGGAGTGTAATTAGTCAAACCATGAGGACGACACACTATTAACATGCGCCATCTAGGTGACTAGCAAAGTACAGTAGGTGGCTGTGAACACAGAGTAGGCCACTCACAAACTGATGACCTATATTCTTTTATAGTCTAAGGTCAAGATGTCTGGACAGATAGAGCCATAGACACAGAAAGAAATCAAGCAAACTATTATTACTATTATTGTCTCAGTGCTCATTTCAGTCCCAGTGCAAAGTCATGGACCACTGCTGTACATTAGCCTAATCCTGATGGCTGCTGTAGAGTAGAACATTTTAATCTCTAATAGAGATGTTCGGGGAGATTATCACACATGTGAGGCCTCCTGAGCATCTTTGCCGTAATTGATTTCTCAAGTCTTGATTTTAAAAAGTAATTAGGAGAAATATTATACAATGTTAATGAAGTCTTCATCCAAAAGATGCACAGATGAGCTGTCATTGATTTTTGAGGTTTGTCACATATTTCTTAAGTTTCCTTCTCTCCACAAAGTACTAGTCTATAAGAGAAATAATTATGAAGGCTGTGGAAACTCTCCAGACTTGTCATTTAGTCAGCCTCTCGTTTATTTACTCCTATGGATGTTTAGGGTGGAAACATAAATGTAAATAGCTGTGTACAGTACATAATAATGCACAAAAGGAACCACATAATGTTAGCATTAACAAAATAGATCTGTAAGAATCCAACTGCCTCTAGGTACTGTATCTGTGATTGGTAAATACAAGTCTGTGTGGCATATATGGTGAGACGTAAGAATTGACCTATGCTATGGATAATTCAGACAAAACCAGATGAGACAAACAGTACCTGCATTCTTATTTTTACTACTCATCTCAGTGTCCCCCATGTGCCGATATTTGTCACAGATAATAAGCTTTATGAGACCCATGGATCCAAATCATACAAATGGTGCTTTGCTTTTACAGTCTTATTTCTAAACCCCTCATGAAACTAAAACTCTGACTTTATTTGGAGAGGACTTGAGGTGCATTGTTAAATTCATATAAACAGGACCATGCTACCGAGCTCGTCCTTGGAGGTGATGGCCAGTCCAAAAAAAAAGAAAAAAAAAGTTTTGCTGCTACAGACCAACAGGAACAATACTGTATTCGTAGCTGCTGGCTCATTGAGGAAGAACAATTCTGTTGTTTGTTCCATGTGTGGGCCTGTGTTAAGTGGATGGTGAGTCAGGCAGCGAGAAAACAGCAGGCTATCTAGATGATATTTTATCTCTGCCAGGGCCATCTGCAGCATTGGAACAGGACAACTTTTTTAAGCATGATTGGTGGCTGAATCTGTTGTCAGATTCTCTCACACTGTCGGTACAACAGTGTGCGTGAATGTGTACTGTGCTGTACAGTATGTGTGTCTTTGTGGTTCATTCAATACAGGCTTTTGCTTTGTTTTAGTTTCTTGCTGTTGTTGTTTTTTTAACAAGCCCCAACACCAGTGACATCTAAATGTCCACCAATGTCATTGTTACACTTGGACACTTGTTTACTTTAAGTAGTTATGTAGATTTGATTTAGCGGAGTGATAAAAACGTGTTTAACAGATGGAACACCCTGCTAGAACTGGTTCCAGGTGGTCCGCCAGTCTTCAGCCACGCAAGGCCACCATTTGGACCACAGATCACCCTGCTGGGTGATAATGCCATTGGATCCATTGGCTGCCATGCCCATGCCATCTGGGGATTTAATGAGCCCAGAACCACCTAGCTGGTGCCAACCAATGGAGAAGCTCACACACAGTCCCCCCAGCATGACTCAGCAGCTTTATGGAATCAGGTCGATAAGTTCCACACTGTGAGTTCAGGCCCTAGCCTTCATAGTTTGCACACTTGCTTAGCTATATGCCGTATGCACACGCCCACACACATACTACCGTACACTACTACTACAGACACTTAATCTGCATATAGCACAACATCATTCTTCTTGGGTTTATTAAAACTTGGGCAAAACTCTAATGGCTTCAAGAAATGATCAAGGAAAATCCAATGTGACTGAAATTGCTGACACATGACAGAGCAATGGGCTAATAGCATTACATTATCTCCGTTAAATCACAGTGTTACACTTTTCATGAACCCCCAGGCGCTCTCAGGCTTCCAATTTAAAATCTCCATAATTTAAACGAATTTGTTTCCTCCAAATCCCCAGACCCGAACACAAAAAGGCATCAGAGATTGAGACTGTGATGTTGGCATGGATGGGTGTGGGGGTGGCGGTGCAGTTCTGAGGCAGGTTTTAGCTTCAAGGGTGATGGTTGCTCTTTTTTCATTTTTCTTTTCATTTATTTTCCTCAGTACGTGTCAAGGAGATCAATACAGTGTTGCTCATGTTAAGCCCTGCAGTGCTTCGAGTCGTGCCATCTCGACTTCTGCTGATTCAGAGGCACTGAATGATGGTGGCGAATCCTCCCTATGATCAGGACTTAAAAGCTGCAGTGCTCTCCCAACAGGCACGAGTTGAGCTGCCTCTCTTTCAAGGCTCTTTGAAAGGGTATAGATTATAAGTTTCTATTATAAGTATATTCTGGTTTGGCAGACAGTTCCAACGGATCCAATGGAGTCAGCTAGGAGGCCTCTGCCCTTTTGCCTCAAAGTGGCACAAGGGACATACCCCCCCAAAAAAAGTGCTTTGAGCCCATTCCCCCTCAATGGTATGTCTGTATGTCATACAGGCGGGCGCTGCTCTTGTGGCGACCAGCAGCAGGTTTTAGTTTAAGGAGTGTCTGTGCATCGTTTTAACTGTTTATTATGTTTGTCTTGTCAGAACAGGCCTAGAGTTTTCGAGTATTTATTAAGTCATACTTATAGCTCAGGAGGCTGAAAGATGGAGTTTCTAAGAATACTACTTTTGATGCTTTTAATGGTTTTTGCATGGAGTTACCAACATTCACAAACATTTCAGTACTCGCGGGAGTTTCTCCTAAATTTACAGTGGAATCGTCTTGATGTCTCGAGCCTCGATGCGACACTCTCTTCACAGACTTCCAACTTTAATACAGGAATAGTCGGAGATTCTGTGAATGTAAGAGATGGCCACAAGAAATCGGCATACATCAGGAAAAGAGGAAAGAAGGGTGGCGTGCGTCAACGTCTAAGGAAACAGACGGTTTGTTTATATTCATCCAAAAGCCAACGCGGACATCGCAGCGAACACCATCTTCAGAGTGACACAGTCATTGCAATCTATCTCCCCTGACGCGCCCAACATAATTCTGGGAGACTTTAATCATTGCAACTTGAAGAAAACTCTAAACAGCTTTTATCAATATGTCAACTGTCACACACGGCGCAACAAGACTCTGGATCTATGCTATGGCTCAATTAAAGGAGCATACAAATCGGAGGCGGGCCCTGCTCTCGGATCTTCTGATCATAACATTGTACACCTTCTACCCGTTTACAAGACTGTGTTAAGGAGGGAGAAGGTGCGGAAAAGACAGGTGAAGATCTGGAATGAGGATTCCTCTCTTGCCCTGCAGGGGTGCTTTGACTGCACAGATTGGTCTGTGTTTACAGAATCATCTGATAATATTGATGAAATCACAGACGCTGTGTGCAGCTATATATCATTCTGTGAAGACAACGTTATTCCCACTAAGACTGTTAAGGTTTTTCCTAATAGCAAACCCTGGGCATCATCAGCCCTTAAAAGCTTAATCCACAACAGGAAAAATGCCTTCAATGAGGGTGATCTACCCCAGGTTAGGGAACTAAATAGAGAGATAAAGTCTGAAATAAAAAAAGGTAAACTCAGGTACAAAAACAAAATCGAAGCTGAGCTGAGCAGTAACAACCTCAGGGAAGCATGGAACGGCATGAAATCTATGACAGGGGCAGATGATAAAGGCCATAAGCTCATCTCCATGCCTGGGTTTGACTCAGATGTACAGCTGGCCAATGAGCTAAATAAGTTTTACCTAAGATTTGAGAATCAGGACTTTGCTAATAAAATTAATGAATTAAAAAACGAGACTAGAGCCCCTCCAGCCCTAGTAATTGACAAAAAAAGTGTGGAAAAACACCTCAGACACACTAAGTCAAAAAGTCCAGGGCCGGACAATATATGTGGCAAGGTTCTCTCAACGTGTGCTGAACAGCTCTGCAGCATTTTTCATTTTATTTTTAACTTATCTCTTCAACAACAGCGGGTCCCTAAGTTATGGAAACAGTCCACAATTGTCCCAGTTGCCAAAATTAGAACCCCAAAGTCATTAAATGACTTCAGGCCTGTTGCCTTGACTTCATTAGTAATGAAATGTTTGGAAAAGCTAGTCAAAGATAGCATCCTAAAGCAGGTGGAGAAATCTCTAGATCCCCTGCAGTTTGCATACAGGTCTGGAAGAGGTGTAGATGATGCCACTATCACCCTACTGCATTTCTTGTACCGCCACCTTGAGGGGAAAAAAACACAGGCCAGACTGTTGTTTGTCGATTTTTCCTCTGCCTTTAACACGATCCAGCCACATCTTCTAGCCCAGAAGCTAATCAGTTATTTTAAACTGGATCTTAACCTTGTTGGCTGGATCATAGACTTCTTAACTGTTAGGTCTCAGTGCGTGAGGGTAAATGAGGTCCTGTCTTCTCTGTTGCTCTCCTCCACTGGTTCTCCCCAAGGCTGTTGTCTCTCCTCACTACTGTATATTCTGTATACCAACGACTGTTGTAGCAATCACCCTAACAGGTATATTGTCAAATTTGCTGATGACTCTGTGATTGTTAGCCTTCTTGAAGACAATGAGGTACAGCATGGGCCAGTTGTCAATGACTTCATATCGTGGTGTGACAAGTCATTCTTACAGTTAAATGTGACCAAAACAAAAGACATGATCATCAGCTTTAGAAGGACTCCTCCCAGTCCTGCTCCTACACTCATTAAGGGCACAGAAATTGAAATTGTAGAGAGCTATAAATATTTGGGTGTCGTTCTTGACAACAAACTCTCCTTTGACTCTCATGTTGCCTCTACATCAAAAAAAGTCCAGCAGCGTCTTTTTTTTCTGAGGAAAATGCGTTCTTTTAATGTCTCGTCTGTGATGATGACTCTTTTCTATAGAAGTTTTATTGAATCTGTTCTCATGTTTTGTATGGTTGCCTGGTACGGTAATCTGACCCTGGCAAACAAGAACAGGCTCAGCAGCCTCGTCAAAGTGGCCAGTAAGATTTCTGGGAGAACCCAAGCCCAACTCATAGAACTGTACAAGAGGCAGATGCTTAAAAGAGCCTCCTCCCTCCTGGAGGTATCGGATCACCCACTTCGGTCTGAGTTTGAACTGTTGCCCTCAGGTCGTCGGCTGAGGGTGCCCACTACAAAGACTAATCGGTTCAAACTATCCTTTGTCCCGGCTGCTATTCAACTGCTGAACAGCAGATAGCACTTTATTCTTGCCTCTTTGCACATACTGCCCACTAATGCACTTTTGCTGACTTTGCTACTTTGAATGTCATGAATTCTCTGTCTCTAGTGCCCTGTTCTTAGATCTCAGTCTTGTATTGAATGTTGTTGTGTGTATTTTTTACTATGATCTGGCTGCAAACCAATTTCCCGCAAGGGACAATAAAGCTAACCTTGACCTTGCTCTCTGCACATCCCTGGTGAAGAGTACGGCCCAAATGCAGGACGAGTAGACATGGTTCAAGTCAAAAGGTTTATTAAAACAGTTTAAGTGCCAGGGACGTTAAGACGAGCTGAATCTAACTATGTACTGATTGCCAGGGACGTTAAGACGAGCAATATATTATTATTATTATTATTTATTTTTTTAATCCATGTTTTTGAAAATTCCTCTAATCTGGTGTGCAGGTTATGACATGCACATTACATGCACAATAGAATTACATTTTCTTTCTTTTATTTATAATGGGAAAAGTGGCACCCAGGACCAAAACTGGTGTCCACCCCCTGGCACTTAAAGATTAAACTAATGTTTTCCCAATCAGCTGGGTAGGCAGGCCGAAACCTAAACAAGAACTAAATTATTATAGGCTATACCTTTTATAGGAAACTCAAAGCATGAACATGAAACTGACACCTTCATGGTTGCCAGGGCCCCTCCCGCACTGGTGTTTTTTCTCTATAGCCTTTCTCGGAAACTAATGCGCTTATGTCTGTGGTGTTGACCAGATTGGCGATGTTCGGAGGTCTTTTCTGATTATCCGTTGAGCGCGATGGGAACAATGGCGTTTTCTAGAGCAAGTATCGACCTCATTTTAGCTCGGTAGCATTAACGCTAATACTTTAGCATTCAAGATGTTTGGAGGTCTTTTCTGATTATCCGGTGAGTGCGATGGGAACAATAGTGTTTTCTAGAGCAAACTTGGACCTCATTTTAGCTCGGTAGCATTAACGCTAATACTTTAGCATTCAAGATGGAAGTCAAAACTGGATGCGAATCATTGTGGAATAGCCTGAAAACACCCGGTACCCAAGCACCTCCACTTTTGTCCACCAGAAGGCACTCAATGTGTTAATTAGCTTCTTTATGAATAGATGAAAAAGAGTGCCATATATTGTCTGTCATCATGATATCTTTATCTCTTTCAGCTCAGTTCAGTCTGTTCAGACACAAATAAATATACTTCAATAAGTGGATTCCTTTTTTAAGCTGTTGGATGTATTATTGTGGGAGCACTGTTGTAAACTTGCTGTTGGCTAAATTAAATTACATGAGTTTCTATTTAACTCTGGAGTCTGGAACCAATGCATGCATTTCAGTAAAATGTTTAGAGGAAAGCCCCAGGATATAAAAGACTCCTGCGATCATTTTGCCCATAAATCTAAATATACTGTACAACAAAAAATGCCTGCACCCACTGAAGTCCCAATCAGATCATCCAAACAGAAGAGGACTTTGACAAGCTTTTTAATCAGATTTAATAGTATATCCAATCCATCTCGTACTCTGTTTATTGTGTTAATGTTGCTATTTTTAGAACCCATTTAAGGCCTGCAGCATCGGTTTCATCCACTATTATGAAAGTCATGTTAGTGCCAGATTCCCGTTTTGGCCATTATGAGGGGGGAAAGTGCATGCCATGCCACCCTTGGGTGAGTAGAGCAGGGCATACTGCCATTGTCGTTTCAGGGCAAAAAGCAATTAACATTTAGAATGGCAAACATAGCATTAAAATTAACACACTGTTAATTCTTTAGAATAACAGCAGCCAAGGGGAAATCTAAATGGCACCTGCCGTTTATGCTTTTATATGAAGCTTATTGTGGGATTCAACAAAGATTTCCGCTTCCCCTTTTCTTTGATCACTTTGTCAACGCAATTTAATGACTCTAGGGCTTGTTCATATTGATGTTCCTCCATTTTATGTGACTTTTTGGTTTTGTTTGTGAGAAGTGACAGTTGTGTTGTGTGATCGTGCCCTGCGGATAGTAAATAGCTAATGAGTAGCTTCATCAGTGCCTGCAGCTATTTCGGGGCCTCCTACCTGCGACACAAACACCTCCCTCCTCTTCTCTCTGCTCACAAAGCATGCCCTTCAGGGAGTTGTTTCCTCAGCTCTGCTCCTCAGCTCTGTGCCGAACAATGTTGCATAGTGGCGAAGAAGCGGATGCCTTTCACTCTGCCTAGTCTCTCCCCTGCTGAGGCTGATTAACTTGCACTGATTGTACCATCAAGTGTGCCTGCAATGTGTGCTCTGCCTCATTTGAACCGCACAGCCAAATCCACATGAAATGGCGGGTATACAACACTACTGCCATTGTTGATTGTTGATTGTTGTTGTTGTTGTTGTTTTTTTCATCCAGGTATATTCTGTGTTTTCTTTTCTTTTATTTCAGATCATGTCTTTCTGTGTGTTTATTTATTTTTTAATACAGACTTAAATTCAGAGGCAGATCTGGGTCAGGTGAGGTCAATACACTACAATTAACATTCATAGTAGCCTATTCCTTTGCAAACATCTTGGCAAACAACATGTGATGGTATAATCAATTAGCAGAACATTATGATTAAAAGTCAACCTTGGCTTATTGGCCAACATGGCCTTGTGCCATATAGCAGGGAAAACCAGTCACGGGGATGCAATATTCTTCATTTTGGGTTGGACAAGTAGAATGAACTTTTGTGTGGTATGCCTTCGCCTTGTATGCTGATCTGGGTTATTTTAAACTGTTTCTTGTTAGTATTGTTATTTGTTTTTATTTATGTGTATTATAGAGCATCCCCCAACCTAAGTTTTTCACAATGCATTTATTGTGCAACATGTTTCAATAGAACAAAACAAAACACAACACCCGTTGGCTAAGCCACTGTTTAAACCAAACACTAGACAGTATCTCTGTCTGATCCAACCAATATAAGGTACAGTACACACACACACACACACACACACACACACACACACACACACACACACACACACACACACACACACACACAGTATTCCACAACACAACTGTCACCATAACATTCACCCACATTACATGCCAAAACATAAACTTGAGGTCCACTTGTTGGACCTAGTTTAGTATCTTTTACTTGAAAATCTGTTATTACTCTGCAAGCAATTGGTCGTATGCCAAAATATAAATTATACTTTAGATTCTGGGCAGTGAGTTAGAAGAAAAAATACGGAAACAAAATGGGGGACTTGTCTCAACAATGTTTTAGGCGAGACAGAGGCTAAAAGAATGCTGGTCAGACTCTCACCTCACTATAACCCAATCAGACAGCAGAGCACGGTGGCTTCCAAGTGTGAGGTCATGGTCCTGAAACTCCAGGCGAGGAACAAGCAGACAGGGTGGTGCAGGTATACAGGATCTATTTAATAGGGGATGAAAGCGCATCAGTGTATCCTAGGGGATGACGCATCTAATTGCTTTTGTTATGGATGCGCCAGCAGGTGTCAGCAAAGCGAATGCTAAGTAGGGCATGCACTAAATCACCCCCAGCATGAATAATTCATTCAGGGCCTCATGATTATCCGGGCAAAACTGGAGTAAGTGTGAGCAGAAAGTTTGCACACGTACAGTGTTCAGACAGATACGTGATCCATGGGTGCATGGTTATGCCCAGTGGTGGACAAATTACTCAACCCCAGACTAGGGTCAATTATGCAGTCAAATATTGCTCAACTACAAGTAAATGTTGCTCAGTCGGACTTGAATTCAAATACTATATATATATATATATATTAAATACGCCTTAGCAGAGTCCCTCAGGACTGAGGGCTCTATAGGCCTACTAGTGAATTGTCTGTTTTCTGTTATTGTGGGGAAATGTTTCGCTGAAAAAAGCAGGCAGTCGACAACAAGGGACCTCCCTAGTTCTGGGACACTGGCGGTCTGCTCCATCGGTGACCATCAGGTGTAGCCTAGTCTCTGTTCTGTTCCATCTGTGACCAGGTGTAGTTTTGTTCCATCTGTGACCAGGTGTATCCCACTCTGTTCCATCTGTGACCAGGTGTAGTTCTGTTCAATCTGTGACCAGGTGTAGTTCTGTTCCATTTGTGACCAGGTGTAGTTCTGTTCCATCTGTGACCAGGTGTAGTTCTGTTCAATCTGTGACCAGGTGTAGTTCTGTTCCATCTGTGACCAGGTGTATCCCAGTCTCTGTTCCATCTGTCACCAGGTGTAGTTTTGTTCCATCTGTGACCAGGTGTGGTTTTGTTCCATCTGTGACCAGGTGTATCCCACTCTGTTCCATCTGTGACCAGGTGTAGTTCCATATGTGACAAGGTGTAGTTCTGTTCCATCTGTGACCAGGTGTAGTTCTGTTCCGTCTGTGACCAGGTGTACCCCAGTCTCTGTTCTGTTCCATCTGTGACCAGGTGTAGTTTTGTTCCATCTGTGACCAGGTGTATCCCACTCTGTTCCATCTGTGACCAGGTGTAGTTCTGTTCCATCTGTGACCAGGTGTAGTTCTGTTCCATCTGTGACCAGGTGTAGTTTTGTTCCATCTGTGACCAGGTGTATTCCAGTCTCTGTTCCATCTGTGACCAGGTTCAGGTTCAGGTTAATTTATTTGTTTGTCCCCGAGGGGCGATTTGGTTTCCTACAGCAAGGCATAACACAGGCAGATAACATGAATCACATAAGGTGACAGGTTACCTCCTCCTCCTATCGGCATTTAGAGCCTGGATAGACACCGGCACGAAGGAGAACTTATACCTATTGCTTTTGGCCCCTGGAACCTTTAGGCGAAGGCCAGAAGGAAGCAGCTTGAACTCAGAGCTGAGGGGATGGGAGGTGTAGTTCTGTTCCATCTGTGACCAGGTGTACCCCAGTCTCTGTTCCATCTGTGACCAGTTGTATCCCAGTCTCTGTTCCATCTGTGACAGGTGTAGTTCAGTTCCGTCTGTGACCAGGTGTAGTTCAGTTCCATCTGTGACCAGGTGTAGTTCTGTTCCATCTGTGACCAGGTGTAGTTCAGTTCCACTGTGACCAGGTGTAGTTCTGTTCCATCTGTGACCAGGTGTAGTTTTGTTTCATCTGTGACCAGGTGTATCCCAGTCCCAGTCTGGGGCATTCAATATTCCACAGTGTCTGCTGGGAGAATATTGGCAGATCCCCCTGGCGGTGGGATCTGCCAGTGCATATTCCCAAAACTGAAGCTCAACATAATCAACCAACCCAGGGAATGATATTCGAGAACATGCATGTGTACACACACATGCATGTGTGTGTGCATGCATGTGTGCATGCATGATGCATGCACACACATTTCACAATTTCACATTACAGCCAGAGATGGATGGATGTTATGTTCTCCATAATACATCATACCAATGGGACAATGTCACATTTCCACTCAAGTGGTTAGAGATTCGAATTTGGCGAATGAATAGAAGGATGTCGCATAACCCATAAACACATTGAAGCACCGAAAAAACAACATTAGGCACTGACAACAAACAATAAGAACAATTAAACACAATCAAATTAGGCTATCAATCAAAGCACTAGCAGACAAATGCAAAGGACTCATCATTATGACTACTTCTTACTTACACACGTAAGTAAGAAGAAAGTGGTCGTCCATACAGAAAACACAGTAACATAGTGAATGCATCATGTACACTAATCACTAATGTAACTGTCGCCACCTCCACTGCAGGAAGAAAGTATAGTACCTGCATGAGATAAGAGAAGGTCCATATCTGAAATAACAAAAAGGTACATTAGTATAGGCTACATTGCAAAAATGCAATTAAAATTTAAATGATAAAAAGGTGCTGCCATATTAATAATATTATTAACAGAAAAAAATCTCCTCACCACATTGTAACTTGAAGTAAATATGGTAAGATATGATACAGCAAGCATGGACAAGGTTCCAGGATGTCTGGCCAGATGAAGAGGCTTCAGGGGAACTGCGGTATAGTTGTGTTTAGTCTCCTTCTGTTTGGAAGCAGTTAGACCACTGCCTGCCCCTGTGGAGCCATAAAGAACCTCTTGGCGATGGGGCTCCTTTAAACGGCCCCCTAAAATGTACTTAGTGTAATAGAGAGGCTCCGTGTTGGCCCCTTGTGGAGCATTAGCCAAAACAAATTTGTCCACTCCACTGATTTGTAATAAATCTCTTGCATAAAGCTGTTTGTGTGTGTGTACTCTCACACATGTGTATGTGTGTGTGTGTGTGTGTGTGTGTGTGTGTGTGTGTGTGTGTGTGTGTGTGTGTGTGTGCGTGTGCGTGTGCGCGTATGCGCGTATGTGTGCGTGTACGCACGAGGGTGTGTGCGTGTGTGTGGAAGGAGGGAGGGTGACCCTTGTGTGCGTGATGTGGGTTGACAAGTCTTGACAGGGTGAGTAGATGCATTCAGCACAATGCTGATCATCATCCATGTGGAAGATATAGCCTATTGATGAGTTTTTTCTTCCATTCTCGCTGACCTAGCAGTTCGCCTGCAGTGTTCACTATAACTGCTGCTTTGATGTAGGCCATACTCTATAGTGTATGTTGCTCTTACAACATGATGGTTCCTTTATCGTCACCCAGACAGGACGTTTCTCTTGACACATCAAGGCATCAATATCCTCCTTATGGAAGTATTCATAATAGCTCCTGTGGACGCAGTCAAGTGTTACTTAGGGATTTTCTGTCATGGATTGTCATAAAGACTGCATGGGGAGGCATGGGACGGATATGCAGCCATATTCCCCCATGTATAGTGTCAGCTCTATTTGCATCTCCCCAGGGCCTCCCTGCTGCTTCCAGTCCTCAGCTGCCTGTCTTATTTCAACCAGATCGCTCTCTTGTTCCCTCTGTTTTTCCTCCCTTTCTTTCCGTTTCACAATCTCACTCCCCTGTGTTCCACTGTCATGGTTTTCTCTCTGGCTCATACTTTATTTTTTATAATTTGATTCTCTATGTTGCTGTACCGCCCCCTCTCTCTACCTATCAGTCTCTCAGCATGAGGCAACATGATGGAGCGATATAGACAGAATGCATGCAAATGAAGCTGTATCCATGAAGATAAATAGGACACTTCCACTCTTCCTTTATATGTCAGTCAGTCCAAACCCCTCCACATTTAGAGAAACATCATGTATTGTTGAGGCCTGCAGATCATAAAAGGTGACTCAAAATCAACCCTGACCTTTACCGGGAAAATAGGCTGTCATGCATGGCATACATTGTGTGCCATGTGCATGTGTGTGTGCATGTGTGCATGTGCGTGCATGTGTGTATATGTGTGTGTGTGCCTGAGTACACTTAATCTCCACACATATATAACACTATAATCAGAATGTCATAGCCATTACCCTTCATTACTCCAGGAAAAAGGGGAGTTTACAAAAATTCTATTTGTGAAAGGTCACGCCAGACTGTCTAACACTTTGCCATTTCATTTTCATCTCACACCCCACCTCCTCCCCTCTACCTCCCTCACTTGTGCCCCTGTCCCTTCCATCTCCTCTCTCCCTCAGCCCTGTCTGTCCCCAACCCCCGGAATGCCTCTCATCAGACAAACAGGGCCTGTCTTGCTTAACGAAAGCAGCGACGCCAAGCAGCTATCATCCTGTCACATCTTATCTAGGCCTTTGCTTTCTTTCCTGGGAGAGGAGACTGAGCTCCAATGGAATCATGGCCCAGTAGATTTCTCCGCCATTAAATAATAATAAAAGAGTCTGGCAAGTTCTGCTGCCGACCTGTTTCTTCGCACCATCTCCAAATGTTTTCTTTCTTTCTTTCCTGGAATTAGTTTGAGTCGACGAGATGACTGAGGCATTTGTGTTCTATCTGGGTTATACTGTATGTGTATGAAGAAATAAAGTTGAGCAGAACTCCAGAGTTTGTGTAGAGAGTGAAACTCCTAATCAGTTGGTAATTCAATTCTTGTTGGTTGTTTACATGCACTATAAGATAGCTCAAATTAGTGCTGGTTGTCTGGGCTAAGACCCGCCGCAGTTGTGTCCGATTGGAACTTAACCGGGATGCCGAAGCTTCTTACACAACGATATCTGGATTTCTACCTGGATACCTATCTGCCTGGCCAGATATCGCTGAGGCTAGGCCCTTAGGTTGTAAGGACAAATATCCTGTCTCACACGGAAGGCAATGGAGCGTAGCAAATGCTGCTAGCTGCACTAAACCTCTTCGGATTCTACTTATATAAGGTTTTACTGGATGCATGTCATGTTGACGATGCCAGCCAACTGCAGGGTGCTCGTCACAGTGACGATGCCAAACGTGTATACAAACAGAGTTTTACATAGTTCACATAGTACAAGTGCATGCATAAACTTTCCTTAATGATATTTGGTTTCAGTATTTATTTATGATGTATTTTCTCTATTTTTAAGGTTATTGTAGCAGTCAATTTGTATTGGTGGTGGGGATGGGGGCGGGGCGGGGCAGGGGTCGCGAGGCATGGCCAAAGTATATTCGGGGGTCCCCAGCCAAAAACGTTGAGAACCCCTGCTATATAGCACCAGAAATGGTTCCCCTATGATTACAAACCAAAGAACCGCTTTTGGTGATGTTTGTTTTTAGTGTAAAGTAGCTCTCAAACAGACTATGTTCAGAACACATTTGGCACCTACAGTAAGTAGATGTGAACGTTTTAGATGTCCAGGGAAACTTTTGTAGCAATGCTTGTATGCTTGTGTGGGAATCTCACAGAGGTTCTGCTGTTATAGTCCAGTGGTTTTCAACCTTTTCAGGCCGTGACAACCCAATATGTAATCATATTTGAACTGGGGACCCCCCACCCTGATAAACTTGGAATTGGAATTGTAGGAGTTGAGGCATTTGATTTAGTTTAACTCAGTTCCACTGATATAATATAATATAATATGAAAATAGCAGATCTACAAGCTCACAACGTCTCACGTTGCGAGGAATTGCAAGGCTTTTTTTAGGTATTAAAAGTAGGGATGTCCCGATACACTCGTTCCCAATCCGATCCCGATACCACAATTTCTGTAACAATAAAGAAGAGGATCCAAGGCACTCTGTTCCAGTGAGGTGAAAAAAAGCCTTTTTTATTTGGCAAAGAACATTACAAAAAGAAGGACCAGCGCGTTTCGGCACTCAGCCTTCGTCAGGGTCCCATAGTTATGACATGCAGCAGGACGTCATTATATAGCGACCATCATGATTGAAAACACTTGACAGCAATCAGTGTCACTGTCAGTCTAATACATGTCAGCACAATAAATGTTAGAACATCAATGTACGCACATTATACATCATAACAGTTAAGTCCATATGGTTTCAGATACATGGGTATAGAAACGACTGGGAGGTTTTGTAAGAGAATACAATAAATAAATAAAAAGATAGAATCCCCAAAACAAATACCAGAAAAAGGTTGTGAACAGTGTGTGAGGAGGAGGAAACCTTTAGAGAAAAGGGGAAAAATCAATTTCGTCATTAAGACCAGGGAAGTTCGTAGCTTTCAGGGTGACAATCCAGAACGTTTCTCTCTGCAGCAACTGCTTTAATCTATCACCACCTCTCACAGTTTTAGGGATGATTTCTATAGCAATGATTTTTAAAGAGCTTGGGTTGGCATGATGAGCCTCTTTGTAATGTACTGCCATGGGATAATCAGGGTTTTCAGGCCGTATTGCATACTTGTGTTCTGCTAGTCTATCTTTTAGTCTGCGCTTAGTTCGTCCTATATAGAAGCAACCACAGTCACATTCTAATCTATAGACAACAAAAGTGTTGCAACCACAATTTCTGTGTTAGCCAATACCGAATACCGATACCAGTGTTGTGATCTCGTGTTGTGTTTATAGCTATCTAGCCAGAGACGCTTTTTAGGTAGTGCGAACGGTGCGGCCGCACAGGGCCTCGCGGCTCGCACATTGCGAGGCCTCGCGCCTTGCAGGCCTCGCGCCTTGCAGGCCTCGCGCCTTGCAGGCCTCGCGCCTTGCAAGGCCTCGCGCCTTGCAAGGCCTCGCGCCTTGCGCCTCTCTCTCTCTCTGATGGGAATGCGACGCGATGAAGAAATCACACATCCTGGGGGTTGTCCCCCACATGTTGAGAACCACTGTATAGTCTACTGATGATAAACTGTATGGGATACCATCAGAGGCTATTTGATCTAAAATGGCAGCTAATTTGAATATAATTAATAGATACATTTTAATTACCCTAATTAATATTGCTAATATAAAGGACTGTATTACGTATTACTTCGATAGCTGAGCTGAAACTATAAAACTATAAAATACTTTTGAAAGTAATCAGAGTACAAATAAATACTCAGCACCACAAATCTAGGCAGAGAGCCTTTAAAATGGTTTTAAACCTTTTAGATTATAAAGTTAAGAATTAGCTTTAACAGGAATACTTTTTAAGAGAATGATCAATATCCAAATGTTACCTTAAGCAGGAAATACTCTTTAGAAAAATACCTTTAAACCAGTCAGGAGCAGATATGGTTTTTGTCAATTCATTTTAGTTCGGAGAGTACAGAACAGATCCTCATACAGCCAATTACAAAATGTCTCTCTGCCGTCTCCAAAATGGAGACGGTTTATATATGATATTAATCAAGATTGAAAACACTACACAAGAGCAACGTGTCAAATAACCAGGGAAGTTCATACAATCACATCCTGTCAAAACCAGGAAGCATAATGCCTGGGATATGTAGTTAATAATGTAAATGTAGTTCACAATTCAAGTTACGGGCTACTAGTAAACGTTAGTAGGAGACAGATTGTCTCAACTTGTCTGCTCTGGACGTATAGATACCAAGGGCAAAAACATGTTTGTCACAAAGGGCCCGATAGTGTTATGGCAAACAGGAGAAAACAATTCTTTATCAGCACGCCGGCTGGGGGGAGATTTAATACTATTTAAACGCTGGGGCAGAAATGAGATGTGCCTCAGTGGGACCATAGGGCATGAAGATACAAAGTCATTGGAGACATGTAAACAAATCCCACAAAATAACAGATCTACAATATTATCCATCAATAATGACATTTTATTTATAGATTCACTGAATGTTTTGTCTGCTAGCAGCAAGGTTTATGAGCTCTTTATCTTCACAAAAGTATTCAAAAGTAAAAAGGTGAATTCATCATGCTTCATCTTGTTAGCTTTCCTACTATACCCAAGACTCTGCACTCTGACAGCTCACATAACATGAGTTATACTGTGTATCCCTGTTGTAAAGAAGGGAGAGACATGTGACCGAGAATGTAGCAACACAGAGGGGAGCAAGCTGTTTTGACATTCAGAACTGGGATAAGCTGTCCTTCACTGTGCTGTCAGCACTGTTCTATGACTATAGATGGATGGATATTTAAGCACAGGCCATGTGTGAAAAGGCTCTATGCAAAGTGCCAGATAACTTTCAGTTTTTAGACACAGGCCTTTTCACATTTTATTTTATGCTGCACAGACATTTGGTGATGTGTGGTAATTAAGGGACCAAGAAGTCACGAAGTGACTTTGGTCACTTATTGTTTTTGTGTTTTTTTCTTTTCTTCTTCTTCTTCTTCTTCTTCTTCTTCTTCTTCTTCTTCTTCTTCTTCTTCTTCTTCTTCTTCTTCTTCCGCCAAAAATAGTTGTTCTGGCTGAACCGTGCAGTCGGTTTTCGCGAAACGCGGGAATCTGGTAGAGGGCCATGCCAAACGGTGACTATGCGAAGCCCATGACCATTGGCCAAAAGGTGGCGCTATAGCACTCAATAGAAAATGCTAACTTTGAACGTGCATATGTCATGAACCGTTTGACCGTTGGCAATGACACTTTGATACACATATGCGTCTCCTCATGCCAAACAACTATCGTGTTCTGACTTTTGACCTCTGACCTTTAGATCACCCGCCATTTTGAATTATATGAAAAACAGTTAAAATGTATCTCCTCCCAGGATCTTTGATCAAAATGCACGAAAACCTCTACACGTGAACTTTGGACCTATACGGACAACAAATCGTAGTACATTTCTGTGAAAAAATGAAGTTTTTATGAGCCAATACAAATGTCTCGTTTGTGAAGATTCTTCTTCTGCCTCTAATGCATACATGCAGCGTCATTTGCTTATGACACTTTATAGTATGGTAGAGGGTCATGCCAAATAGCACTGAAAACAGTCTTACTCAAATTGGCCAAAGCGGGACGCTATAGCAATTTTTTGAAAATGAAACCTTTGAACAGTCACAACTCATGCCTCGTTTGGCCAACATTCATGGCACTTGTTTCTACATGTTCCTTGACTCATGGGGAACACATCTGTAACTTTGATCAGTAAGATCCGCCCTCAGATTTTCCGCCACTTTGAGCAGTTAAAAAAACGCTTATACCTGAATTTTCTGCCTGTTTTTTTGAGCAATTTGCATGAAACGTTCTACACACAATCTATGGACCATTATCTGAAATCCCAGTTGAAGAGACGTTTGTATGTGAAAAGAATTACAGAAAAACACACTGTAGTAATGGATGATGACATGCCCAAAATGAGGACACACACTTGTTACCAAAACACTGAATGATGTTACAGTTTACAGTGAAACAACTGACTGTGTCCAGATAGCTCATTCAGTTGAGCTCTCACCTTCAGACCACAAGGTTGTGTGTTCAAATCCGGGTAGCGACAACTCAGCCCGTGATTCGTATTTGTGCATTCTGTTCTTATTGCGTATTGTCTTCTTTCTTGGTCCCGCCTTATCGCTGCTTGCAGCTATATTGTACATTTCCATTTAGCTAGGCCTTGAAGCATTATGTATCCACAAGGGACTGATATTGAGTGGAACAGTGAAGGGACGATAGGGTAAACGTACACTAATGTCTCAAGTAGTGCAAAGGTCAAAGTACTGTAGCCGAACAGAACAGACATAATAGGTATTTGTGTATCATCCTGCGATCTCTCGCAGGATGATACACAAATACCCATCCAATGGCTTTTCCAGTCAACTCAACCCTCCATTCATCTAGCTAGCTCCACCCCTGCAGCTTTCTTTGGTATGACCATACAGGCCCTTGTGATCCATGCCCATGTGTTCGCTCCCACAACAGCTGGCTTGGGAGCTCCAGCTGTCTCTGGTAGTGATCGAGCCAGCCTCATTCTCCTGGACATGCTGGTCATGGTTAATGTTTAGTGCTGTTATAGTTACTGTACATGAAAAAGACCAACAGAGCACAGAGCAGTATATTGCGTGTGGACGTTCCCTTCTTATTCACTTGATTATTTATTCTTTGGTTCCAGCACCTTGTTCAAAGAACTGTGGGGATGTGCATAATGTTTAGTACTGCACACAGCATGGATGCTACAACAGGTAGTACCCCTACATGTACTTCTGCTGCAAGCTTCAGGGTACTTGCATGCAGTACTTAACATTAGCAAGTGCGCACATTACCAACATGAATCTGTATGATGGAATGCCAAAGGTGAGCCAGAAGCAGGACACTGCCAAAGACACCAAGAGCTCTCTGTCGCTCGAATTAATTAGTCTCATGTCGCGCAGCTGCGTCTAGATTCTCCCGGTGGATCCTGCCGGGAGCTGCCTATGCCATAGAAAGCATAGGTGGACTCCAGGCTACTTGGGCAGCAACGCAGCGTGCCTTCAGCGCTTCCCTACGGCACTTCCGCTTGACTTCCTGCCTTCATTGGAGACACGTCGCTCCAATGAACTGCAACGGCCAGTGAGGCATCTATTTTTTTAATATGGGTCTCCAGACCAAATTGGACAAGAGTGGGCGAGACTGAAATCATTTTTGACTAACACACCTTGCGGCTCCTGTAAAGACACCTTTACTTAATTAATTTAGACTGCAGTCACAGACTCACAGTCAGTCAAATCAAATCTGATTCAAATCTGATTTATTTCTCAAATCTGTTTTTTTGGCCCGGACATTCACACTGCCGTTTTCAAGTGACCAGATCTGACCTGCGTGTTCAGACTGGCAGCCAAATCCAGCCTGATAGATTTGTGTTTAACTAAGTCTAAATGCAGACAGGTCACATACAAGTCACATGGAATCTGATTTAGATCAGGTTGTTGCATTCAGACTGAGATAGATCGTCTCAAATCAGATTTGAATCAGATTTGAAACCACCTCTGAATGTGGCTCAAGTCACATTGGAAAAAATCTGATTCCATGTGACTTGTATGTGACCTGTCTGCATCGGATTTCAATCTTGATGTGGCAGTGTGGCAGTGTGGCACAGATCTGATTCAGGCTAGATTTGTCTGCCAGTTTAAATGGGGCCTTTCAATCTTGTGTTCAATCTTGGAAATGTTATTAGCATTGTCTGGAATTGACAGGAATTATCAAAAGCAGTGAATTTAGCAGATCTACAAGCTCAAAATGTGTTGTGATGTGACATATTGCCAGCTTGTAGATTAGCTATTTCATATAGGAGTTAAATGGACAGATGTAAATACATAAGATATTGTTTTTTTGTTGTTGAAATGTTGAATTTCATGCACTTTAATGATAGCACCCAATATAGCAAATAAATAATGATTGTGTTTTCTTGCATGTAGCGGCTTTTAACAGGCTACAGTATGTTTTCCTCTACACCGTTGAGTGCATACGTGCAATTATATAGGTTGTGTTCGGATATAGTGCACTATGCAATACAAACTAATACATGAGTAGATTCCCACAGAATCAATATTGCAAATTGTTATTGTGATATTAGTGTGGTTCACGTTAAGTGTAAATGGTATTCAGAGACTCTGCAGTAGACCCAACACTTTGCTCATTATTTCAATATACCATATCTCTGCTGAGAAGTCCATAGTCAGGCCAATACAACATTACAGCACATAAAAGGCATTAGGCATGCAACACATTACAGTGAGCCAACACTGGCAATCTATTACTGCATAATGCCACGTCTGCCATTGGTTGTGTTGTGTGTTTATGATCCATACAGCGAGGTCATTACTGTATGAGTAGAAATCTTCCTCTCCATTCTAAGGATGTTGGGTTAATGATTCAAAACCACAGAAGAAATATAATATAAATATCCTTCGAGACTGAATTTTCAGTCCTCAAGGCAAGGGTGGCCATAGCTGAGTAGGTATAGGCTGTCTGGAAATATGAAGGTCACTGGTTTACCCCCAGTCAGCCTAATGTGTCGAAGTGTCCCTGAGAAAAACACTTAACCTCCGGTGCTGCAGTAGTGGCAGCCACTGCTCCTAATATTGGGTAAATGCAGAGGACTTTTTTGTTTGTTTGTTTTCAGTTCTGGCCTAACCGCACAGTTGCTTTTTACAAAACATTGCATAATAATGAGTCATGCCGGGGCAAGAAACTAATCTGACTCTCATTAGCCAAAAGTGGCGAAATTGTAGGCCTACTAATTTGAACAGGTAGAACTCATAACTTGCTTGACCAACAACAGCCATGAAACCCACAAGCTCTGCCCCTTAGATCTTCTGCCATCTTCAATTTCATGAAAAACACACTAAAATCCCTCCTCAACTGCTGCAGACAGGGTCATGCCAAAGAGCACTGAAACCCTTCTTACTCCAATTGGCCAAAAGGAGGCTCTATAGCGAATTATTGAAAATGAACTCTGAACAGGCATATCTCATGCCTTGTTTGACATATATAGCCATTAAACATGCATACAAGTTTATGTACATAAGTGCCTCTCCGTATGAGGAAATTGGGTTCAAATCCGAGGTAGAATAGGAAAGTTACATAGTATAACATAGTGTAACTTTGAAGAACTGAGTCCATATTGTATATTGTCATCGCACAGCCTCATGGGATAACACTATATATTTTGCCTGCATTGATTGATTGATTGTAATTTGTTAAACAAAATAAACTCCAGTGTGAAAGGAAGAAAACAAAGGACCATCCTTCAGTTGTTTTGACATCCACAGTTATACCGGTAACTGAATAATTTCTTTTATGCTTTATAAATATGCAACTGCGGTCATTTACATATAAGTAATAGAAAATATAGGTTATATAATATTATAACATTGGCTTATTCTATCTCACCAAAACATTTCTTCATTTTGTCTTAGAAATTGCCTACGTTTTTCACTTTAGAAACGCCTTTAAATATAAACACAATGGATTTAGGAACGTCTTTTATATTGACTGCATAAATTGGCCTTTTTGGAGAAATTCTTAGATGCTTTGGTCCTCAGATTGTTGACGCCAGGAGGTTTTAGGGGTAGCGTGGGTACATCTATAGCCTGTGGCAAGGATTTTGCACTCTCCTCTGGGTTTTGCTTCATTGCCAGGCCTCCTTTTTTAACAGACTACTTCATTTGTGAATCAAAATTCCTCTACAACCACGTTAGATGAGACAAGCATGGGGAGAGTGGGAGACACTCCCACGAAAGGCCATGGGAGTTGTCTGTCTCTTTCTTTCTTAGGGATGAACATTTGGGCTTATCTTTTCTTTTATGTGCTTACAATTAGAAATGTTGGAGGTAATCCACGGTTAACTGTAGCATGATGTCATATATAAACATATCACATTGCAGTACGCATCACAAGCATTGGGTATACCAACTTCATCTATGAGTTGTATGTTTGTTGCACAACTGACATAGCCAGCTGGAATGCAGTTACAGTAGCACAGCCTACAAAGAGAACAGCTTTCAAATAGTTAGTCATCTGTCACCTGTCTTTCTGGAAATGTTTCCCATTGCCTTGTGATTACAGTTTCAGAGGAAAGCTTTCCGTTGAACTCCCATGCACTCCCTCGCTCTCTTGAAAGTGTTTTTTTCCCCTTTTTTCATCTTGCATTCTTCTTGCAGTTTTCATATTCTACCACTCCCAACTTTCATTTTATTTCACTTTCTCTCACTCTTTCTCTTCTGCACCCATTTGTCCCCCCCACTCTTCACAATCTCAGTTTAAAAAGGGCAACCATTGATTAGATTTTGACTGCGCTCCGCTCTTGCCAAGAACCTTCTGTTCTATTTTGCATCAACAAAAATGTCATTTCAGCATTGGCTGCTTTTGAAGGGTTAAAAACCTCTCAGACTGGGTAAGCAGCTTTGTTCATGTGCGAGCGGCCGGGCGGCCCACAAGAGTATAGCCACACACAAAATGCCACAACTGTGCAAAAAATAATCCTACTGTGCTGAATGGCGGACAGAGGGCCGTTTATTTGGGATACAATGTGCTGCAACCAATTAAGGGAAACAATAGGCTCTGTGCATTGCTGGTGTCCACAAGGTGGCATACAAGCCAGTGTTCATTTCGTCGACTAAAACTATACTGTATGACGAAATCAACTACCTTTTTTCACTGACGAAAACGACAGTAAATAAAAACAAAAGCTATGATGACTAAAACTAAGACTACATATATTGACAATTTCGTCAATAAATAAAAACTAGACAAAAATGTTAGGGAGGGACTAGTGGAGAAGAAGAACTAAAAGGCAAGTCATTTTATGTTTGCGCTTGGGTGTTGCGCTCTGAAAATAGCTTTTTTTTTTTACGACGCTTACACCGCGTCTTGAGCTTGTAGATTGGCTATTTTCAGCATACAACCAAGTGTAAAATCAGCCGTTATGACGCCATCAAGGCCTGCCAAATACGTTTTGTCAACTAAATCAACTGACTAAAATCTTATGATATTTATTATTTAGTCGACTAAAACTAGACCAAACTAAAACATTTCAGATGACTAATATATATGACTGACGTGGCGTTTTGAAGCACCCGGAAGAACCGTCTACTTCCATATTTGACCACCAAAAGTTGGTGGTCAAATGCGGAAGTGCAAACGAGCACTCAAAGCCCAGCTGCACTGGGTTTCCTCTTCATGAATCCACGGGTCCGCCTGCAGTTCACGCTCTAACCACTAGGGCCGAGTGCTTCAACGCTGAAGAGCCTCCCTGGGGGATTGCACGCACGCCTACCAATATGCGCCCAAGCTTGTTTGTACAGTTGGTTTTGGTCACGGTGGTATGCTTAGGAATTGAAAAAGGGAAGCATTTGTAACAGTCTATGCATTGTATCCAAAGAAAGCTATTGTAGTACTGTGTTCTATTTTGGAGATAATGGAGGTGAAAAGTGTTATTGATGCAAAATGTCCTCATGTCTATTTCTGTGACACTAGTAACATAAGTATAGAGCATACTTAGCACTGTATGAACTGCAGCTTTTCCTGATATAGAATTAAATGATTCAAATCATTGAGATCACGCATCAGAGGACGCCTCCCGCAAAATCTGAATTATGCAGATCACATGACTTCAGTGACGTGTACAAATTTGTGTGAGTTTTGGACAAAATCTGTGCTAAATAGCAAAAAAGAGAATATGCAAACTGTAATGAGTAGTTGGCAGTTGCACCATGATGCAGAGAATGGGAGGGGGGCATCTCAATTGTACAACCCACACAGTTCAAGGCCAAAAAATGTTATAGTGGCACCTTGAGGCCGATTTGAAAAAGTGAGGTGGAGGACTGGAGGTCCTTACTTCCGGCCTAAAAGTAAAGGTCCCTGCACACCACTGCGTCTTTCGGATTTTCAGCAGCGTTTTTCCACCAGTTTTCCGAAAAAAACGCGTCCAGTCTGCAGAGACCTTAAGATTATGCAAGCAAAGGTTCATGGCGATTGGTCCAGCGACTAGCTGTACACACACACGCGCACACACGCACACACGCACACACACACACACACACACACACACACACACACACACACACACACACACACACACACACACACACACACACACACACACACACACACACACAGGGGCATTCACGGATAGGGACAAAATCATAATCTCCGCCTCCTGGCTAGTTGGCCTAGGAAAATAGTAAAATGTTACCCTTTGGTAAGAAAATGTTGTGTATACAGTACACCTATATTCCTTGCTTTTGTTTTGAGAAATATGTTTTTTGTACACTGTCAATTAAATGCAGACAAATGACCACCAAAATGGCTCCTGACAATGCTGACTTTTGAGAAAGTGAAAAGACAAAACAGCTGTGCGGATCCATAGTCCTCTCAGACAATCCAATAATAAGGATGAATGGAGCCCTATAACTAAGAGTTAGAGGACACCGCTTTCTCGGGTGATGGAGAAAACATTCATGGCTCTCTACATCATACAGGTTTCGTTAGCCTACAAAACGGCCTACTGCAGCCAGTTCATGCTTTTGAATTGTCATGGTTTAATTGATTTGTGGAATCCAAGGAAGGCCCAATGGGGCCGGCCCTGTGTTCATTTACACATTTGGCTGCTGCAATGTATTCTGTCTCTCACTGCAGGAAGAAAAGCTCAATATTTCTTCTTCCCTGTGAAGTGGTGATGGATCGTACTTGTCAACGATGGATGACGTATGGGGACTGTGGTAAAATCTGGCACTGCTTTGTATCATCGACAGCTCTCCAAGGTGGCTGTTGTGGGCCCACATCACTCACTAAAGTTGGGATTAAATGACAAGGCTGCGCCTTAACTGTTTGGGCTAATACTATGCTAATTAGATTTACTTTTTACTATTTAGAGTTGACGCATGTGGAGTTTAATGGAAAAATGCAAGGAATGCCACGTGACAGCTGATTTCTACCAAATTGATATACACATTAATACCAAATAAATACAAATTAATACTCAAAGTAATACTGTGCACGCCAGAAGTGTATTTTAATACATTGTATAACAGATTTGAACACCTTTCATATTGATTCAAGCTTTGTTACCTCGAATATTATATACAACTATATGAATTCAACTAAAAATTCCATTAGAACACTTTGGTCTTGAATGTTGTATTCTCGTTTGGTACCATAAACAGGTAAGCACCATAGTAACTTTAGTAAGTGTCATATAGAAAACAGTAGCACCAGACCAGCACCAAAGTAAGCACCATATAGATAACAGAGAAGCAATTCAATTCAAACTTGGTGTGTGTGACGACGAGGACCCAAGGAAGTGTTATTCCTGTTTTGATCAGTGGACCTCCAAAAATCTATGTATCTATAAATGCATGGAATCTTTGTTTGGCCGTCTGTTCTGTATCCCACGTACTTGAGGACCGCCCAACCGATCAACTACAGTCTTGGCATATGTATCGCAGATGACACAAGGTTTGGTGCGGTGAGAAGCCAGCAAAACCAATGGTCCAAAACTGAAAATCATATGACAGTCCATGTGTCTGTCTGTCCGTCCCTGTACGTCCCTTTATATGCCCACATATGGAGAATCTATCTATCTGTCTGTTTTAAGAACCACATAATTAAGAATTGCAGGCATGATGAAAGAGATTTATGTCTCAGAAAACGGCATTATCGTTGAGGCGAAGCTAAGGACAGGTAATTTTATACACACTCTGTTGTGCTCTTAACAGAATTATAGCTATGCATGTTGTCCGAGGTTATTGCCATGGGGTTTAATCCATGTGTGTTTATTAGGGGGACAATATGGCACTTGTTAGCTTAAAAGGGACAGAGAAGGATGGAGAGAGCTGGTCAACAGATCGTCTGTGGTGCCCCAACGACCCACCGGGGTTACGGGATAGGAGGGAGCTTGAAAATATGATGATTCTTGGCAGGCAAAACCGCCATGAGATAAAGTGTGGATTAGGCTGTGAACTTGGCGGTGCCAAGTCAGTCATTGTTTGTCTGCATGAAATCTGCCAACCCCTGTGTGATATAGGCCATGTCAACATGCACACACACACACAGGCACATACGTACTCACACAGACACTCACGCAGGCACACACACACACACTCACGCACGCGTCGCACACACACACACACACACACACACACACACACACGCAAAAACTGCCCCCTGCCCATAGTCAGATGAGATGTGATTAATCAGAGGTTCACAGGTCCATGTGAGCTTTCATTAGTTGAACTGAAGGGTGTCAGAGCGCAGCATCATTCAGGTGAAGTGATGGAGCTTGTGGTGTGGAGGTGGGTGTGGCCTTCAGATCCAAATGCAACCTTTTCGAGGCAGGCAGCCGTCACCCCTATGCAAGGCCCTCCACCTTCCTGTCCAATCCCCCCAAATGAGCACAGCCCTGTAGTGGTTTAAGAGTAACTAAATTCAGATTATGAATTTATACTCAATTTATGACTTATACTCAAGTTCGTTACTTTACTTGAGTATTTCCATTTTTCCAATACTTTATACTTCCACTTCAACTCCATTACATCTCAGAGGCATATCATTATTTAAAGAAACATACATTAACCAAATATTTTATACTTCCGGCTATTCAAAAACAGCTGGAGTACTGTAAAAGCTCGCAGCACGTCACATCACGTCAGTGTCACGTCGCATTGCAAACCTGTAGATCTGCAATTTGTTTTAGTAGTCCTGCCTTTATTTGGTACTGTAAGTATATGTTGATGTTAATACTTTTATTCGAGCAAAATGACAGGACTTTTACAGTACTTGTAATGGAGCATTTTTATATTATGGTATTGCTACTTTTACTTAAGTAAAACATCTTTCCGCCACTGCAGCCCTGGCACTGTTTCCAAGGGATACAGGCCCCATGCAGCGGGAGCAGCAGGTAATGGACAGTATGCTGTCAGTAAGTCCGTAATTAGCTCCTTTTCTCTCACAGAGATGGAAAACACCTTTGCCCTGCAGCCCCTGCTTGCTCGCAGCTGATTGGAGACCAGGTACCACAGTGAGGAATTTCATGTGCTTTTACTTCTGTCTATTTCCGTCCTCCACGCTACTGTCAATGGTGGACAACCAACATCTCTCTCTCTCTCTCTCTCTCTCTCTCTCTCTCTCTCTCTCTCTCTCTCTCTCTCTCTCTCTCTCTGAAAGGAATAGCTCATTAGAGTTTTGCAACAGAATTAAAAAGCAGGCATCGATGGTGAGAGAGAGACTAGAAAGAATATTGTGGTCTTGGTAGTGGAGTTTCTTGGTCTTGGTAGTGGAGACGGGTAAAGCTGAACTTATACATTTTGCAATATTATATTGTACATAATTATTTTTGTTTTACATTTCAAAATACATAAATGTGTGTGTGTGTGTGTGTGTGTGTGTGTGTGTGTGTGTGTGTGTGTGTGTGTGTGTGTGTGTGTGTGTGTGTGTGCCTGGCCGATTCCAAACTCTGCACACACACACTCCCTGGATTCCGATGACTAACCTCTGCCCCCAAGAGGCCCATTGTTGCTAAACACATTTCATTACATTACTCGTACACATTTATCCATTCATCACGCAAATCGGTATACTATTGTATACATACAGTACACTGTCTAGTCATGTGATCAACACGGATCTGTCCCAATTCCCATTTTCCATCCCGATTGGCTAAGATTGCCTTCCAAAGCTCGCAGGATTGGTCCATTTCGAACAAAATGCCACAAATCATGAATACAATGTACGATTTCCGTGAAATAACATTACTAAGCATTATGAATATACTGTTACACAAACCATCCTATCCTGGTGGAGACCTGTGCTCCGAGGGGCACTTTTTCTAGTTACATCCTGTTTCACCATACTTTAAATGACAAAAGACAAAAATTAAACACAAAGTATGTACCAGTAAGACGCCCTAAATGGCGAGGTCACGTGCACTCATCCGCCTGGGTGACAACAGACGGGGACCAACACACGGGCATCGATCAATATCAATCCCATACTGTACCTACCTAGCCTGATTATCAGACTGTACCTACCTAGCCTGATTATCAGACTGTAGCTTTCTTGAAGCTTCAGTCTGACATTGTCTCCTGTCTGAGCGATTTCAAGGGGGAGGGGATTAGAATTTCCCTCAACCAGTAGCCATTGGTGTTGTTTTTCCCTCCTTCCTCTGTGTGTTGCGCTGCGTGATGACGCTGAAAACGGGACTCGGCGCTGATTGGTTGTTCGTTAGACCCATGCACCCCCACCGCCGATTCTCATTGGATAATACATTTTTGTACCGAAGAAATTATAGGTTCACAGTGCAACACCAGACCAAGAGACGGAGTCCTGCACTCAGAGAGTGGGCGGGGTCTTTGGGCTGGATCCAGGCTAGTACCTACCTACATGGATGTACTAAAGAAAGACACTGGTGCAGAAAGCACAAACGAGCTGGCCAGCTGTATGGATCATTTGACTGGAGACACTGATCATGGGCTGGTATGAGGATGACGTAGAGACAGTAGTTATTAAGCTGAGTGTGCCATTATACTTTACTCTGATGGAGATCCAGCAGGATCAAAACATTAGTCCTAATGTACTCTAATAAATGTGGTTTGCAAGAGCTGTGTGCAGGATTTTGATTCTCTGTTTTTACAGCTGCTTTAGCTGCATTGCTCACAGTCCTTTTGGATTTAAGGTTTCAAAAAGGACAAAGTTGGTACCGTGCTATAACATATGTCAGAAGGCTTATATTTGGCCATAGACTACCTTGAGATCATAAAATTATATGCAACTCAATAACCCCCCAACCACCCCCCCCCCCCCCCTTTTATGTCTTCAACAAGCATAATTATACTATTAAGGCAGTACATTTATTCTCTTAAAAAAGGGGAAATTATATTGGGTGATGGATTATTTGTTTCATCACTCAATAAATGGACCCAATACTCAGCCAGATGTCTTGTAACGCCTCATGAAAAAAAGTCCATCACTACCAGAAGGACAATTAGCAGTTGTCCACAGAAGTGACTGCCTCATTTTGTGGGGAAATTAGTTACAGGTCAACAGTGAAACAGCACCTCAGGGTTAAGGATAAAGTTAAGCATAAAGGTTGGCAATTATTTTACAGTATCATGGAATGGTTTGTATGTTTCCTGGTTGTCTGGTTTATCTTGACTGGACCCTTTAATTTGTAGACCTGTTCTCAGCCAGCTGTCATGTTTTGATGACATTGGCTTAGTCAAACACGTTTAATTAAAACAAGTCAATGAACCAAATCCCCATCACCATGTGGTTGTGTATAATAGGATGGCAATGACTATAAAACCCCTGACAACGCAATAAAAGACACATAGGACACACAAAGATCAGACCTGCAATGTTTTTTGTCTTCCAAAGCCCATTGTTTTTGCAGTACCGGCTTGGCAAAAATCTATTATTCACTTCACTGAAGAGCATGCAGTCTTAATATTGTTGACTAAGATTTTGATATTTTGCGAGAGAGCGAGAGAGAGAGAGAGAGAGAGAGAGAGAGAGAGAGAGAGAGAGAGAGAGAGAGAGAGAGAGAGAGAGACAGACACTGTGTCAGTCTGAAATATGATCGATCAGTGGTTTGGTGATGAAGTTTTCATTCTCTCATCCAAGGAAGATTCAATTGCCACCAATTTTCTTGAGAGCTATTTCAAAAGCTGAATATAAAGTCAGCAAAAAGACATGCATAACATGGGGCCTCTCATCTGTTTTATATTGCTGTGTAGGCTTTCCCTGAATTAATGACAACTTTTAAATGTAAATGGTAGAGCATAACAAAAAGACATCACTTAAACGTACACAAAAAGTCATATTATGCAGATAGAATAGTTTACAGAGACGTCACAAATGGCAGTTTTTTTTAGATGATCAACTGTGAGAAGGTCCACAAATAAAATACAATGAAGGTTGATGAAGTGACTGCATCATTGCAATTTACAGCTATATGCACATCCATGAAGGAAGACAACCTTGCTTGGTGAAAATGTTCAGTGAGCGATGCAATATTTTATACGACTGATCATGTGAGACATAATACTGTAGAATAGATATTAGGAGCTGGGCTGACAGGTGATAATAACGCTGTGGCTTCAGTGTGCAGTATGTAGCTATTTATAGGAAGTTACTAGGGTGTACAGTTTGTGAACATACATGTGCTAATTTGATACTGTAAAATAATGGTCCTTGACTAAAGTAATGTCACTAATCGTCATAGGAATTTGTTGCCAAATGGATTAGTTGATCATCGATAAGTCTGTGAAATTGTGTTTGCTATATGTTATTCAGGACCAGCCATTTCAGGTTGGTGGTCAGGAATGTTGCTTTCATAATGGCTATTGTCTATTGAAAGTAAGGCTGGCAGAATTAATTAAAAATGAAAAAATGAACCAAATCCATTCATACGATATGAAAGATATGAAGGGACAGCTCTAGTATAGTGTACACTGTGAGTTTAGCATGTGTGAGGTGAGCTGTATTTGGCTCACCTCGGACTCGGAGATTGGAGGCGTTTTGTTTTTTAAAAGAGAAAAAGGCCTGGGGAGATCACATGGGAATGGCATAAGGGTTAACGTACAGGGTGCTAAGATATTGAATACAGATTAAATCTCTCTCTCTCTCTCTCTCTCTCTCTCTCTCTCTCTCTCTCTCTCTCTCTCTCTCTCTCTCTCTCTCTCTCACACACACACACAGACCTATAGGGATGCCTCCGTCCATTTCCTTCCCCTCTATGCCCAGAAAAGCATACTGTAGGTGTCTTTCACTAGGCTCACTGACACTCTGATAAATGTGTTTTTGTACGCACGCAAGCACGCACGCACGCACGCATGCACGCACGCACGCACGCACGCACGCACGCACGCATGCACGCACGCACGCACGCACGCTCACGCGTTAATGCAGGTTAATTAATGTCTTGTAGTGTACATACTCCAACATACCCTATCTCTCTCTAACAAGGGACAGACACGACTAACCCCATAACAAACAAGCAGGGGCACAAAAAGCTAACACAGGGATAATGTGCACGGGGTGGCGAGTCAGGCGACTGGCGAGCACTATTAAAAAGTGAAGCAAGACATCAGCAAATGACAAATGTTGGTGTTGTTTTCAAACAATAGCCTCACTTTGCGTTATACCACTTAATACACATTTACTTTCTTAACAACATGAATACATTGATTTCAAAATGATTCATTTGCGAACAAGCTTTAGGTTCCACTTCCACAGCAAGTTAGCAACATAAACAGAGGTAGGGCATGAGGAAACAACAGACCGCATAATCCTGCCTTGCTTGACCAATGGGAATCGAGCTTTCAACAAAGCCCTGTAATAACTCACAGTAAATAGAGACGCAGAAAGCAAAAGATCTCTCTAGTACAGGTGATTTATATAGGGCTTGAGTGAAGTCTGGCTGGTGCCAGGAACTGCAGGAGGACAAGACTGATTTGATGAGTGGAAATTGCAAATGGCTGGATGAATGATGGGAGACAGACCTGTGATAAGTGTTAGAGAGCTGGGAGGGAACAAACAACCCAAAAAGGCATTCCATATGTGTGGATGACACAAGGCCAGACAATTTTCAGTGGCTGAAACATTAATTACACGCTCATACATAATGAATGAATGAATGAATGAATGAATGAATGAATGAATGAATTCATTCATTCATTCATTCATTCATTCATTCATTCATTCATTCATTCATTCATTCATTCATTCATTCGGTTAATAAACTGTTCCCTGCATTGACTGACTCCTGAGACACTTTTAATAGCAGTGGATAGGAGAAAGGAGGGACAGCCGCACACCGCCACTTGTCAGGTTCAAGAGCATTTATTTTTAAAGAGCAACGTTTTGGTCTTGCGACCATAGTCAGGCTAGCCAATAAATGCTCTTGAACCTGACAAGTGTCGGTGTGCGGGTGTCCCTCCTTTCTCCTACGTTGTATGCCTCGTCACCATCGCACCTGCTCTAAATTTTCTACCGGGTGTGCGGAAGTCATCTCTCTAATAGCAGTAGATACAAAGAAATGCCTGTGAGTTGACCTCACATGAAAGTATGCACTAGATACAAAGAAATGCCTGTGAGATGACCTCATGAAAGTATGTACACACACTGCATGCTCCAAGTGTGTGTGATGTGATGTACAATTTACAATTTAGGCATTTAGCAGACGCTCTTAATCCAGAGCGACTTACATTAGGCAGGAACAAAAGTATGGGAATACATCACATATATAAAATGCATTTATCAAGAAACATGCGTAAGCTAAGAACGTAACTAGAACATATCTATATAATGACACTATACATATTAACTATGCATATATACTATACTATGCTATACATATGTAGGCTACTATGATGTGCTATGACTATATACAATGCAATTATTGTGCTGTCTACATGACATGCTATAAGTCTGTTTCAAATGCTATCTAAGTCTAAAAAGTGCTATCTAAGGGGGTAGGATAAGTGCTATGGGCCATGATGGAGTCTGAAAAGGTGGGTCTTCAGACTACGGCGGAAGATTGGGAGTGATGCCGCAGTTCTGACTGCAACGGGGAGTGCATTCCACAGTTTTGGGGCCAGAAGGGAGAAGAGTTTGGGACGTGTGGAGCGTTGGCCCGGCGTTTTTAGTGAGGGTACTTCCAGCTTTCCTGCGTTGGCTGATCTGAGTGCGCGGGAGGGTTTGTAGGGTTCAATCATGCTTGCAAGATATGGGGGAGCCATACCTTTGGTTGCTTTGAATGCCAGCATCAGAGTTTTGTATTCTGTGCGGGCAGCGACTGGGAGCCAGTGCAGGGAGCGGAGCAGGGGGGAGACATGTGAGAATTTTGGCTGGTTGAAGACCAGACGAGCTGCGGCATTTTGGATCATTTGGAGAGGCTTAAGTGCACATGCCGGTAGGCCAGTAAGGAGCGAATTACAATAGTCAAGTTTTGACAAGACTGTTGTCTGGATTAGGAGCTGGGCTGATTCCTGGGTGAGGAACGGTCTAATTCGTCGTATGTTATAGAGTGTGAACCTACAGGATCGAGTGACAGCTGTGATGTCACTCGATCCTGTAAGTCACAGTGTCCTTTCACTTTCTTTCTCTTGCCATGAGGTACAATCTGGATCATTTTCTGAAAAGGGCATCAGGCCAAACCTGAAAGACTAGTACACCATACAGTCTGTGTCAGGACAACGTAAAGAGAGCCAGCACAGACCAGAGAGAGAGAGAGAGAGAGAGAGAGAGAGAGAGAGAGAGAGAGAGAGAGAGAGAGAGAGAGAGCTGCAGGACGAGGGGGTGGAACCTACTGTGAGTGAGAAACAGGAACAATGTGATAAGACGCTCCAAAGTTCACTTGCACACACCTGGGGAAGAACACACCTTTCACAGGCAAGACACACACAGGTGGTTGTACAGCTATAGAGGCTTTATAATGTAGCAACAATTTTGTCCTAATTGATACTTTTCGCTGTTTGACTGCTGGTTTATTTGGGAATATTTTGGACCGTGTTTTTCTATGGAATTCATCACATGGTCATTTTACCAACACCTCAAAACAATGAGGCAGTAACGTGAGAGTGGGTGTTTGATCTGCCCTCATACCTCTCTCTCGCTGTCCGCCCATACATAATAGGGTAAAGATGTTGCCTATTATGGTTCTCATTCTTCTCCTGCACGGTAAGTTAAAAAGACAGACACAGTTGATTTTTGTCTTTTTTTTGTCTTTTCGGGTGAATTTGTGAATTAAATGGTAAACATCTCCCTAGAGTCCCTGTTAGAGAACCCTGTAAATGATAGGGACTCGTGGTGGCAAGCAATTTCATAAGGTCACTATTATTGATTATATGATTATATAGATAGCATTGCACAGCTTATATATTTTTTGGATGTCTGCACAGCTCACATATTTTGGATGTCTTATATAATTGCGTTATGCTCTGGGTAAGTGGATCAGAATACTGAGTGAACATGGTATGGCACTGCTAAAATGTATTACAGTGCTCCAGTTGCAGTATCCATGAAAAGTTCATTGTCCGCATACAGAGGCCTTCAACATTCTGTTGCCTGTTCAAGCCGAGAGCTGTCATCTGCTCCCTTTTTTATTTTTATTTTCAAAATTGGAGAAGAAAGAACCGTTTAGATTATTTTTACACCAGCAGATCCATAAAATGAGATAAAATGTAAGCTTTCTGTGTGGTACCTTACCTGTGCATGGCTCTGTGGCTGTGTGATGAAAATTAAAATGATAGTGGGCCCTGCAGTGGACGGTGGAGACAGTTGCTGTGAAACATTTAGAAAATGTGCTGTGATTATGTAAAGCAGAGCTACTCAACATCGAGGACCAGGGCCGCATGCAGCTATGTAGTCAAAGCAACTATAATGAAATATATAGTTATTCACCTTTCATGAATGGGGACAAATCATTTACATTAGGCTACTAACCTCAAGAGGGTGATCGTGCAAGTTGTACTTAATTGTCATGGAAATGTGATCAAAGAAGCAGTCACAGCCAAATCTACTGTAAACATTTTCATTTTTTTGCAACAGCAATCTTTTCACATTCTGTGCTGTTCATATTTTGTGAATAATGCCTACTCATTTTGTAACCTTCCTTAATTGTAGTTGTGTAAACTGTACAAAATTGCATAAACATCCCCAACAACAGGCAGAAACGTTTTGGCTAAGGCCCTTAGACACAGTTCTGGGTGACCCATGAGCAATGTTAAGTAGCGTAGGTCTACCCCTGATGTAAAGTAAACACAAACATCATAGATTAGACGATTGATTTAACCATTGTTTAGTAAAAGTTGACGTTAATAGTATGATTTAGTAGCAGCCGAGGGTGAATGAGTGACCGCCGCGTCCTCCACCTCCAGAATGTAAACATTGACATGTGCATATGTGTGCACCCACGGGCAAAGGAATACAAAGAAAATGCCCCAAACGTTCTGGGTACTTATGAAGCACTGTTGCAGGACGCCCAACAGCAACGTTTCACCATGGCGTTATTATAGTATGAATGTTGGTGATAGGAATGCTTCTATTCCTCTTCGGAAAAATGCCGACATAACACGGTCCTCAATGGATTCCATTGAATGGAGGATCGCTGATAGCAGGGGTTGTTTGTCCTGCTTAACAACGGTATCGAGGCAGGGACGGATTAACCCCTACAAGGGCCCCTGGGCCGGTAATATTTGCAGGGCCCCCATAGCGCGCGTGACAGTTTTGTGTTTTTCCGTGTTTTTATCATCTTTTTAACCTAAGTTTAACAAAATTAACAGCCAATCAGGGCGTCAAACCTAGTACCTCACGGTCCAATTTCCCCGAAGGGCCCCCGGGCCACGGCCCCACTGGCCCAATGGGTAATTTGTCCCTGTATCGAGGCAGGTGCGCGAGCGGGCGGGGCTTACCGCAAAGTCTATTACGTAAATACCAAGCCGATTTTAATTAGTTTTTTTATGTGTTCATATATATTTGACTGCACGTATTGTATGAAGGTGCGAAGGTGGAACTAAAAATGTTTGGATATGACTACAGTGTAAGAGCCATTTGAGCCACCATATTGTTTTCCATGATTCAGTCAATTTGTCAATCTACGTTGCCATGGTTACAGGGAGGGAGGTGTTGCCAGTGGCAGAGGTAAAGCAGTTGACTGTGTTCATGAGGGCATGGATACAACGTATGATGTCGCAATATCAGTTTGAGGTTGTGAAACATAATGGCTATAGCCTAGCTGACTGATGCATCAGCTATGCTTACAAAATAGCGAACAGATTGAGTGACAACTGCAAAATGAGCAAAGAGGTCCAGAAATGAAAACTGAATGTGACTCTGCTTCATAATAACTTTGTGACTCCTTTCCTGATCTATAGGCTGTCTCGCTGCCAGTGATGAGATCCCAACATTCATTTCTAAGAACTTCAACAATGTGCTCCACTGGAAGCGTGACCAGCGCAATATCTCCGGAGAGCAGGTTCTGTACAGTGTCGAGTACTGGAGGTGAGGCTCATGGAGCACAGGTGGCTGGCTGCTTATCACAGCTCGTAGCGCGCCACTCGGTGGCGCGCTATGAGCTTGTAGATCTGCTATTTTTCAATAGCTAAATTATAACAATGTTTAAAACACCAAAAGGGGTTCACGCCCAAAATGGGTTAACTGTCCTTTTGCGCAGATCACGCAAACCTCAGCAAAAAGAAAAGGACAATATCGATGGCCTCCAACTGTATATATACAGTATACTTTCATTAACTCCATCTCGAAGATGCACACAGAGAGGCTGCTAAACACACTATGATGGTATATCCATTTGACCTCCATGCCTCTCTCACTCTATTCATAGTTTCAGATACAGCTCAGTGGTGCGATCAATTTATCGCTGCCGGCAATGTCAGAGCTGTGTGCTGTGACTTGACTTCAGCTTCACTTCCCGTGGCTCAGATATAATGCTACTGTTCCTGGTCATTAGTATGGGCCTCAGTCAGTTTCTCCTCGCAGGATGACGCTCTAAAACTTTCTGTCTATTTCACAGCCCCCCAAGGACCATTTTTCCTTTTCGCATACTCTTGCCCAGTTCCCACAAATGATCTTGACAAAGTGGAAATGTCAACTTTAATTACTAATGACACCATCTCCCAGACAAAATGTCTATTGCCTCCCAAATCCTATTGACTTTTCTTCCAGCCACTGTCACATGGAATTGCATGCAAAACTTGGAGGGATCAAATCAGCGCAGCAAAGATTGGCCCATCCATGCCCACTCAATAGCAGTTCCTCATTTGACATTTGGTTTCAGACAGTTCATCTAACCTGTGGTACAGTAGTATGTTGCAGCACGTAATAAGGATCCAAATGATAACATAAACGTTAGGAAATAATCACATATAATGAATATAACTAGAAAAAGTGCAGAATATAACTAGAAAAAGTGCCCCTAGGGGCACAGGTCTCCACCAGGAGGATAGGAGTGTTTGTTGTTGTTTGGACAAAATGTTTAGGAGTAATATAAACATGTTTGTTTTTTTTTGCAACAAAATAAATCTGTGTCATGGTGGCGCTATAGCTGTCAGATGTGAAAAATGCAGGGAAAATATTTTTCCTTGGCTTTTAGGGAGTGCACATACAAAGTTGTACACAGATCGGTTATACCTACTGTAGGTAAAAACATGATTTGGCCTGTTATAGCGTCACCATGAGGCTGATTTGAAAAAAGTGACATTTCTTCCTCTGCACTCTTTCTCTGCATTTCTTCCTTCCTGGGAATGTGCGTGTATAATTTCATGGAAATTGCACATGTGCATATGCGTTATGTATGGATAAAATGTGTACGAGTAATGTAATGAAATCTGCCTCATGGTGGCGCTATAACAGCCGTTCTGAAGAATGTGGGGCAGAGGTTAGTCGTTGGCATCCAGGGAGTGTGTGTGCAAAATTTGGCATGGGCCGAGCCAACGGTGCCGGAGATATGGTGCCTGACACTCGGATGGATGGAGTGCAAAACATACTATCTCTCCAAAAATATCCGATGTCTCCCTGCTTGGCACTCTCTTGCCTATGCCTGGTGGGTCGACCTAATTATCAGAACATGGAGGGATGTTAGTATTAGGGCTTGTTTGTTTGTGTGTGCCTCGACGGAGCGGGGCTGTAGAGCAGGGGTTCTCAACCTGGAGGTCGCGACCCCTCGGGGGGGGGGGGGGGGGGGGGGGGGGGGGTCCCGAAATTTGTTTGGGGGTGTCCACAAATTATTAAAAAATAAATAAAAAATAAATAAATTGCAACTGAATGTCTGGAAAATGGAAATTTAGAGTTTACATAGTGCATGCATAAACTTTCCTTAATAATTATATCTGGTTTCAGTATTTATTTATGATGTATTTTCTCTATTATTAAGGATATTGTAGTGGTATATTTGTATTGGTGGTGGTGGTGGTGGGGGGGGGGGGTCAAATGTCACATGGCTCGTACATGGCTCGTACATGACTCGATCGTGACCGTTCTCCACAGAATATTTTATTATTGGTGTCAAATTCACGCTAGTAACAATTTCATCAGACTAGGTGTAATTGTTATTTTTATTGGACATATAAATGGAATCTGTAAACCTAAGATGATGTGCATAGTGACTTTAATTAATTTAACAACGTGTTTGTTCTACTCATTTCAGGCATGGGGATGAGGATCAGCAAAATAAAAAATCTAAACTGGAGTGTCAAAGAATTACTGCTCTGTCCTGCGACCTGACTGCAGAGACCCCACCGATTCCCGGTGTTCACTACTTTGCCCGAGTCAACGCCAATGGGGTTTATCATGGTCGAACAGACAGATTTATACCAATAGCACACAGTAAGCCAACTTTAGTTACATTAACTTTGCCAGAATTTGGAATCTTATTTCATAGGCTGCAATGGTGACCAAAATGTAAGCTTAAACTGGTGGTTTGGGTTTCTTTGTCTTTAAATGTCTTTTAATGCATTATGCATAACACTTTGAATTGCGTTTTGCCTGTTTTCTGCAAAACAGTTCATCACTCTTAACAGTTATCTCTCTCCACCACTACTGCCAGACCCCCACCCCGTCCTTTATTTTTCATTTTTATGTTTTGCTGTCCTTCTCTGACCTTACTTTCCCTCCCATTTCATAGCTGTTCTTGGGCCACCCATCGTGTCGGTAACATCTACAATGTCCTCACTGCATGTGAACGTTACCTTGCCCTCGGGACCAAACGGGATACCCCTTGCAGACATTTTTAACAATATCAAGCAGCCATCTTCCATTGAGCATGGAACATATTATAAACTCTATATTACCGACCCAAAGTGGGCTGCACAGGTGACTCTCATTAACACATAAACACACATGCAGGCACACTCACAAATATATATTTTTCCACAATTGGTCAGCTTTACAACTATAGTTTGTAAGCAGTGTTATTTCTTTATTTTATGCATTCTTCCGGCACGGTGGCTCAGTCAGTAGTGCTGTCGCCTCACAGCTAGAAGGTCCTGGGTTCGATTCCCGCTGGGGACGCTGTGGGCGCTGGGGCGTGTTCTCTCCTCCGCGTCATCAGTGCCCATACCCGAGGTGGGGTTGGCGAAAGGGCCTTTCTGTGTGGAGTTTGCATGTTCTCCCCGTGTCCCCTAGGGTAGGTACCCTCACAAAAACATGCAGTAATCCTGGTCTCTAAAACTACCTCCCCCTGGCCAGCCGGGGCGCCTGATGGAGGGGAAAGGAACTGGTTGGAATAACGTGTATCTTCCGCGCGCTACGTCCGGCCGGGGAAACTCCCCCCCTGTCAGGTGAAAAGAAGCAGCTTGGACTCCTCATGCATAGAAGGAAGCATGAGGTCAGTCCGCTGCCCCCCAGGTTGGCAGAGGAAGTGTAGCGCCCAGGATTACATTAGATGATTGACACTGGGTGAAAAAATGGGTTGCAAAATCGTGGGACAAAAAATATAAAAGAAAAAAAAAAGAAAAAAAAGAAATGCATTCTGCTGTTCTTATTTTTTTGTTATTTAATTAAATCTTTTTCACAGCAGCCATAAAGCAGTGATAGGTTAAAGGGATAGTTCAGACTTTTTGAATTTAAGCTGTATGAAATACTTGGTTGCAACTGTATATTAATTGATTGCCCGAGTCCCGTGGTGGGAGTTCTGCTCTGGTTTTGGTGAAATATTAAGTAGTTCCGGTCATTTTGTGGGGGGCACAGGGGGCCACGCATTAAAAGTAAATTAATCCACAAAACTAACGTAATTTGTATTGTTGACCTATTTCTAAAATATTAGTGCAACTTTCGTTCATTTTTTACCTACGCCTAAAAAATAGTTCCATGTGATAGAGGGGTCAAAGTTGAACGAAAGTTGCGCTAATATTTTAGAAATAGATCAACAACACAAATGACATTAGTTTTATGAATTAATTTACTTTTACTGCGTGGCCCCAGTGCCCCCCACAAAATGACCGGAACTACTTAATATTGACCAAAACCAGAGCAGAACTCCCACCACGGGACTCGGTCAATCAATTAAGACAGTTGAAACCACTATGAACGAAAATCGCTTGGATGCACCTGGGGCGTATACTCAACTCAGTGATGTATCCCATGGTCATCGGGGTTTCGGGTCTCGCGAACATCATACCCCTCACTCGGGTGACCCAGCCCGGGGTGATCAAGTCCCGACTTACGTTACGTCCCAGTAGCTACCCTCGATCAGACCCACTAGTGAAAGACCAGGGCCACACAATCCGTTGGATCCACTCCGGAACTACTCTGCCGGGACTGGGAGGTACAATTCTGGCATGTGGAGGGACTAGTCTGTGTGTTGACTCCTGTCCGGGCCCCTCCTACGTCTCACCAGGTCCACCCATACTGCTCCCGGGGTGCCGTCTACATTCCGGCTGTCACCCGTCTCTCCGGTGGTCACCAAACTATGCCTGGTTGTCACATAGTCTATTCCTATGACTATGAGTCACTATAAATATATATAAATAAAACATAAATACCTCAGAACGAAAATACATTGCTTGGATGCACCTGGGACGTATCCTCAGTGATGTATCCCAAGGTCATCGGGGTTTAGGGTCTCGCGAACATCATACCCCTCACTCGGGTGACCCAACCGGGGTGATCAAGTCCCGACTTACCTCCCAGTAGCTACCCTCGATCAGACCCACTAGGGAAAGACCATATTATATGGCAAGTATTTCATACAGCTTAAGTTAAAAAAAATTGGAACTATCCCTTTAACAGCTATTAAATCTCCGACACCGTTGGCCCAAACGACGTGAAATTGTGCACACTTCTTTGGAATCATATTCGTCAAAGCATACTCACTGCTTGCAAGCTCACTGCTTGCCAGAAATGGAAATTCATAAAACATGTTTTAAAGATATTTTAAAATATATTTTCGGCTTTCAGGAGGTGTAGACTCTAGACTCTATAGCATTCGGAGATTGTGGAATAGTAGTCTGACTATGCAAGACTAATTGTGTAGTCATGTATTGCGTAGCCAGGCAACAAAGATCTACATTGTGCATGTCGGATCACTAGAAAGGCTCTGCTACAGGAAATTAAACATAGCCTTAATTAGTATCATATTGGCAACACCTGTGAAGGAAGTAATATTACATAATTATGTCAACATGGCTGCTGTGAACAAAACTAAATTCTGTTTTTATTATTATTAATATTATTATTAGAAATTTCCATTGTTTTTGTACCTCCTTTTTTGGATGCACCATATTTTTGTCCCACTGTCTCGCCAGGACAATGAAAGCACAAGTGGCCAATTTGTTATCAACTTGAAGAACAAAAACACAAAATACTGTGGCTACGTGGTCTACGGGCCAAATTTCCAGATGGGTCGACCTCCAAGTGAGCAAGCATTCTTCTGTGGCACGCTGAAAGGTGATGGCAAGGCTCTCACACTTTTGATTTTGTAGGAGAAGACTTTTCTCCATATTGCAAATTGAAAATCATGTTTTTTTGCTCCCGATCCGATATTTTATAAAACACGTTTATGCCATATCACAATAGTACAATATCCCAAATCAGTATCACAGACAATACCATGATATCGATATAATATTGATACTAGGGATGTCCCGATCACGTTTTTTGCCGATCCCGATCTGATTCTGATAATTTGGAAATTACGTGATGGGCCCCTATTTCCGATCACCCGATCCGATCGGGACAACCCTAAAAATCATGATTGGCATTCGATGATTGAATGAATGTTGATTAAAATAAATTATAATCCAAAATGTTGCAAGTTGATGTGGATCTGGTTCCATGGATCCAGCCTGGATCTTCTTACTAATTCAAATAGTAAAATCAAGATGAAGATGACATTAATGCCTTGTCAGGATTGTAATGTCCGCTTCATTGAATTGAATTGATGCAATGCAGTGAAATGTAACTCAATGTGAAGACTATTTTGGCCAATTTAACTACACAACCCAAACCTCTGCCAAAGTTTAATCTTAATTTAGAGGCTGTCATAATTAATTAATAATTAATAAAGAAATATCAAGGTCACTTCCTAATAGTGATTTCCCTGATAACAACAGATAACACTTTCTGTGGGTATATTGGTGCATTCAGGAAATACTTCCCAAGAACACACCAGCCCTTCTTTGTCATTAGGGGATGTTTTCTACTTCCAAACTTGTCTTGTTCAGTCGGATTATGTTGTTGTTGTTTTATATAGGTGCATGACACAAATACCCTTCTCCATGCTAGGTGACCCCTGGGTGGTTTATCGTTGGATTGTGATTGCTGCTGTTCTCCTGATGGTGCTCATCATAATATCAGTTGTATTTACTATTCACTACGTGAATGGTGGGAAGAAACAGAGCATGCCCAAAGTCTTGGTAAGACACCTCTGCTGGGATTTCCCATGAGTGTGCATGAATCACTACAAGGAAATGTTTATTTACTAGAAACCAAGCCCTCGTGGCACATTGTACGTGTCTCGGTGTCCTTTTGCACCCGAAACAAAACTGATGTAATTCTATCATCGTGCATTGTGCAATATCTCCTGTGCAATCTACATTTGGTGTTGTTGGTTCTGTCTAGACCTGTGTGTGTAGCTTTGTTTAAAACATTATGGACATTATTGACCTTTCTATCATGTTAATTCATTTAATTTGTCTTTCATTATGGATCTGTTCCTCTACACGCAGACTTTACTTTCCTTAGGGACCAGCTATGTGGATTTTTCTTGTGAACTTTTTCCTTTTTCTTATGTATCTTCTGTCTAATCTCTCATTTACATACCTGCCACTAATGTGTAGACTGTATATATGTGTAGACCAGGGGTGTCAATCACGCACACACACACACACACACACACACACACACACACACACACACACACACACACACACACACACACACACACACACACACACACACACACACACACACACACACACACACACACAGGTTGATCGGTCGGATGGTTCTCTTTCACATATTATTCATATTATATTCATATTATTATTATTATTATTATTATTATTATTATCATATTAATTATATTATATTATTATTAGTTCTGTACTGTAGTCTGTATGTGACCAAAATTGCCTCTAATGAAATTCATATTTCTAATTTTCTTTTTATCTTGCACACAGGTAACCATATTAAGAATCCAAGATAATGTTGTGCAGTCTCCAGATGTGAATCTCTTCATTTGCAAACCCACAGTTTGCCCTCAAATTTGCAAACCAGAAGTTTGCCCTCAAATTTGCAAACCAGAAGTTTGCCCTCAAAGTGACAGCCAAACCATTTACGCCACAATCCAGACGACGGTACAGGTCCCCTCAGAGAGTTCTGGGGGATACTCCCCTCAGGACTTCCCCTGCCCAGCAATGTCCTGGGACAGTAGCTCCTCCCTGGGCTCCTCTCGTGCACCAACCGTATCCCAAGACACCAGCAACCAGTCCTCTGAGATCTACAGTGCTGTGGGTGTTCATGCATCTGATGAAGAGGCTCAGGAGTTTCAGCAGCCCACTCCTGAATACACAAAAGACATGATCCTATGTCCGTCTCTTCTCGGGAAGCCACACTGGAGTTTAGTTGAACCAAGAAAAATGGTGACCTCACATGAGGCATCACCTTTCCGTGATTTGGACTCTCAAGACAGCATTTCTGAAGGGACCCTGCTTTTGCCCACATGTCGAGATAGCAATGGACAACTGTCTTTCCCCAAGTTCAATAGGGGTTCAAGGAGTGCCGTAATTCCACTTATCTCAAAGTGGCAACCACTTTTATCAGACTTGATAGACACAGGGGAAGGCTGTCCTGTAACATTATTATCCCTGAACAGCGTAGATGAATCTGAGTTGTCAGACTCAGACTATGACCAGAGCATCTCCCCATCTCTGGTTCCCTACAACTCCCATGACTCTCCATATAAACTTTCACTTCCTGCTTCTTCCACAGAGGATCAGACCTCACAAATGGGGCATGTCACGTTTGAATCGGGTTACAAACTAAACTGGATGCCAGCCTCCCCTCATGGAATAACAGCAGGGGACAATAGTGAACATGACAGGACTGATCCTAGTGGAGATGGAGACGAGGATGAGGGAGATCAATTGTTTCTGGGTGGTTGGGTGATACAAATTCAAGGATAATTCAGCTTTCTATACCGAAAGGTTTAGAAATGTATTTTCTTCATTTGGATCCTCAAAGTAAAACAGACTAGGTTTCAGCCCTGTGGACTTTTATAAAGAGCCAGGCGGGAAATCGATGACAATATGGAAAGGAGCTTTAGACACTGAAGAACTAACTGGGTCAAAGCAAAGTCTCTGCTGTCCGTTGGTAGCTGATGATCAAGCAAGGAGCTCTGAGCCTCTGCTATGAATAATTATTATATGCACTAAAACTGAACTGCTATGTTACCTTTAAATAATTTTCTCAAGTTTTTGGCGACCCAAAAGTGGTTTGCAAGATGCTCTAAAAGTGCCATGGATAACTTTAGTAGTGAATAATTTGTATCTTTTAATGAATGTAAAATCCAGGACGTCACAATGTGAAACAATTTTAAGAACCACTGCTTTACAGTAGGCCTACACTACCAAATATGAATTGAATACCCTTTATAAACTGGACAAATGAGTGGAGAAATAGCTTAGCTTAGCCTGATAAAAAAACATTATTATTATTATTTATTTTAAACAAATACGGCAAACGTATTATAATGTTGCCATGTCATTTCAAGATTTGTATCGAGAATAGTTTTAGAACGAGAATGCGTTTTTAATATTTGAAGTGATTATTTAAGAACAAAACTGGTATTTTAACATTTCATACTGTATGAACATACTTTATGAAATTATAGGCTAAATTACGCACAGTATCAGATGTCTTGCACAAAGTCTATTCGTGGTCCTTCATTGGATTACAGGGAGAGTGACAGTGTTGTTTGTTTTTCATGGTAGGTTGACAAAGTCACGATCATGTTCAGAATGAGAATTGAAAGGCAAGATGTCTCTGAAGCTAATGTTTTAACATTTTTAACTCATAAGTAGGGTTGTCCCTACCGATCACGTCATTTTAAAATGATTGGAATCGGATCGGGAGCCAAAAAACGTGAATCCCTAGTATCAATGTTATACAGTATATCCATATCAGACTGGATATTGTCTGTGATTTGGGATATTGTATGGCATAAATGTGTTCTATATAAATATCGGATCGGGAAAAATCAGTATCGGTAGATGCTCAAAATCAAATGATCGGAATCGGACCGGGAGCCAAAAAACGTGATCGGGACATCCCTACTCATAAGGCTTGTTTTTTCTGTCAGGAATTTTGTTCTTGTCCTTGTTTGCTGTTCTTTCAGTGGATGGAATTACGGCAGGTGAAATTATTGCTGTTTTTTCTTTATGAGGGTGGGAGAGCATACAAACCATGCCACAGTGACAAGAGCAGGGCACATTGTAGCATGAATGTAATCTTACACACATGGTTGTAAACCACTAAACATGTCCAAACTGTGGAAGCCATGTGATGCGAGTCACGTACAGTAACTCGTACATCATAATACTGCTATATAAATGTAACTGCATTTGAAGTAAGTATTTTCAATAAATTGTTTTAAACTGGATGATCTGCCTTGAGACTGATTTATAATTTATCGCACGGCTGCCTCACTCGTCGTTTAATGGCTTAAAAAAATGGCAAATTGTGAAAACAGCAAGGGGAAAAAAAATCTAAAAGGAAATAAATTAATAATACATTAATTTAAAAAAAAAAAACACCCCCAATCTTTAAAAGGACACTCCATCAAAAAGCAAAGCATATCTAAACATTTCACTGGAGGAGTAACAAAAACAGTGTCGTAATGCTTCAGCTTCAGATACAGACAGTTGATGCACTGGCTTCAGATACAGACAGTTGATGCACTGGCTTCAGATACAGACAGTTGATGCACTGGCTTCAGATACAGACAGTTGATGCACTGGCTTCAGCGTCACAAATATGCAAAAGAGAGTAGTTGCGCTTAAATTTGGAGGCCCTGGGGACAAATCTGTCAGGGCTCAAGGTGGTTTTGGACCCAAACAAAGGAACACAAAGAGCAACAGGGCTTTGCATGCAGGGACTATTACAGCTTATATATCCGATTGCCAAGAACAAGACAACACTTGAAGGTGAATGTACAAACTATGCAAATTTCCGTGCAAGTGCAAGATTGAGTTAAACGTATAGCGAAACATCAGGTAGACACGTAAGAACTGTGGGAGTTGGAGGCATGCCAAAAACAAGCACCTTCACTGAGCCAATTTCAGTAGAATCATCCACAATTCCACATTGCCTTTTTTCACTCAATCTGTTAAATTTTCATACAGCAGCTATGCAATCACTGCATGAAAGTTATTGGGCAGGGATCTGGGTCTATTAGGTGAAGTAACAGTATGGATTCACTGTAGACACCAGATGGAAGTTTATTCATTTTTTTACCAGATGATAAAACAGGAATTACTCAAATTCTTTCGAATGTGAACACAGACACTCGTTTGACACAAAACTGAACCAGCAGCTCTGAAAACAATATTATACAGCAAACAGCAAAAACAAGCTGCCGAATCCTAAACATTCAGAATCAGAATCATCTTTATTGTCACATCACAGTTTAACAACACAAAGTTAAAAAAGTGCAGGCCCGGATTAACAATGGAATTTAGTGGAGATTGGAGATAAACTCCAGGGCCCACACTTTACAGGGCCCTGTGCAAGACTATTTCAAATAAGTAGAGCTGTTGCTTCCGTCAAAACCGTATTCATAGGTTACCGATTTCATAGGCAGCTCCCGGCAAGATCCGCCGGGAGAATCTAGACGCAGCTGCGCGACATACTAATACTAATTAGAGCGACAGAGAGAGAGATAGAGAGATAGAGAGGCGTGTGTGTACGGGTATGTGTGTGCGTCAATTTAACAAAGGTGCAGACGATCAGAAATCAGCAGAGAGTGATCGACGTTTACGCTACTCTATGCCGAATTGAAGTGGACTCGGTCCCAGACTTTTTTTGTTCTCCCTGGAAATAAAAACGTCTGGGTTTCCGAGGCTACTTGGGCAGTGAATCAGCGTGCCTTCAGCGCTTCCCTACGGCACTTCCGCTTGACTTCCTGCCTTCAATGGAGACACGTCGTGCCAATGAACTGCAGTGGCCAATGAGGCATCTATATTTTTGAGGGGCGCTAGCCCCCCCTATATACAGGTGTAAAGTTTGTTCTTAGTTCAATGTTTGTTTTAAAAACGCCATTGACAATAAAGATAATGTTTGTTTTACATCATCACGTTGTAAGATGATAAGAGCGCCCCTCACGTTACACGGTTGTGTTTATTTTTAAATATCTATGCTTATAACTCTATGGGAGCAGTGGCGATAGTGCTGGTGGTGCGCTGAACGCACACTCGTTCATTCACTGGGCGCGCAAACGCAAAAAGTGTCGTTCTTCATTGTGTTACGTGCTGCACACGAATCCCATGCACGTGCGCGAACATGGGGCTTTTGATTTGGTGTATAGCTCCAAGGCCCTTGGAGGGGTTGATTCGGCACTGAGTGGGTGAAATTCGTTTTTGTGCATATAGTTTTTGCCAAGAAACAAAGAAAGGGAAGAAGAGAGGGGGATTAGGAGTCGAGATCAAAGCAAGAACATTTTAGATGCTTGTTCCACACACAGACAGCACACTTATAGCTAATTTACAAACGGCACAGCCGAAGGGTCTCTCTTTTCTTATTTACAGGCTGTACAGCCGTACAACCAAGGGGTCTCTTATACACAGTATCCGAGATAGTAGGCGATACACACAGCAGCTGTACACGCAGCAGCTGTGTACTTTGCAATATAAGCTCCATTCTCCAAATACCAGTCTCCATGGCAGAAGTGGAGCCTTTAGTGCCTTTTCATATTAGCCCTGAGGGCGAATATCCCGACTTCCAGACATTGATAACATACGCTCTAAACAGTATTCCTCTCTCACTTGTAACAACAACAAAAACCCAATAACAGTGCATGGTGGAAGAAAAATGTCAATACCACAATGTTACAAAATACGTTGTGATGCGATGCGTTGTGAGCTTGTAGATTATGGTACTTTAGTAATTGTACTTAGTTAATTAACACCAACACCAATAGTAGAGCTTTGATGTCCTGAATGATTTGAACCTCCCCGAGGACAGCACTATGCTGTCCGGCAGAAACCTTGCATCTCCATATTTCAACGTGATTTCTTTCGTAAATTACTTCATCATATAAGAGTGTTGCACAAGAATTGTGAAGGTAGCCGATCTTTGAGCTTGTAGATAGGTTTTTTTCATTATTTAACTTTTTACTATTTTACTATTTTTCTTTTAATCATAAAAAAGGAAGGGTCTTGGACATACAAGGTTTCCACCCGACAGCAAAGACATTAATCCGGCAGTACGTGGATAACCTGCTGATTGCCTCAAAGAGGGTTGTGAGAAAGACTCCATCATTTTGATGAAAGTACTGACCGAGCAGAAGCACAAGGAAACACTTCACAAACTCATTTTTTTGCCAAACACAAGTTGGACACATTCTGAGTGATTGCAGTGCCATGGAGAAGTAAAAGCTCTGACCTCCATGCCAAAACTTACAACACAGAGGGAACTTAAGGACATTCTTGGGGGTGGTGGGCTATTACTTTTGTTCATAACACATTTTCCCCAAAATTGAAATATATTCAGGGTTTGACATTTAGGCCCTAAATATCACGGGCCCACATGCAACGCATTAAGGTAACTTTCCCTTTCTTGTCTTTTACATATCTGTGTGCATGTTGCTCTGTCTTAGGGCATATGCCCCTGCTGTCCGAAAATGAATAAATAAACAAACAAATATATCAATAAAATATGAAAAATCAAACAGATCTGTGTTGAACACATGACTATAGAGATAGTGTATACGCATTTGCGTGGAAAAATGCAGGGTTTTTCCTTGGCCTCTAGGGAGTGCGCATACAAAGTTGTACTAGATCCGTGCAGTAATAGGTAAAAACAGGAATTGGCCTGTTATAGCACCACCATGAGGCTGATTTTAAAATGTTTAAGTGGCATTTTGTCCTCGGCCTAAATGGAAATGTGCGTGCATAATTGCACGGAAATTGCACGCTGTGTTAAAGGGACACTTCACCCCTTTTGCAACCAGATCTTATTTTAATGATGTTTGGGAGACAAGAAACACTTTCCTGGGGTTTTTATGTGGGCAATGTGTTTTTAGATATTTTAGTAGGCCTATTTCAAAGTGTCCATGACACTGTGTCATGGACACTGGGCTCACTTACTTCCTGGACTGAGGATGTTGCCTCAGTAAGACAGCCCTCGCCCTATTCACAAGGGGGAGCAGTGCACCAAAGCATTATTGGAATTGCAGTCCAGGAAGGAAGTGAGCCCAGTGTCCATGACATCATGGACACTTTGAAATACTAAAACACATAAAACCCCCAGGAACGTGTTTCTTGTCTCCCAAACATCATTAAAATAAGATCTGGTTGCAAAAGGTGTGAAGTGTCCCTTTAAGATTTGAGGTATTTTGTTCAAAACAGACCAATCCTGCAAACTTTGGAAGCCGATGGGGATGGAAAAATGGGGAAGCAGACAGATCCATATTGATCACATGTCTATGGAGATAGTGTATACCAAATTGCGTGATGTATGGATAAAATGTGTACGCGTAATGTACAGAAATGTGTTTTGACAAAATCGGCCTCATGGTGGTGCTATAACAGGCCGGAAAATGTGGGGCAGAGGTTCGTTGTTGGCATCCAGGGAGTGTGTGTGCACAGTTTGGCATCGACCGGGCCAACAGTGCCGGAGATTAGCTGTACACAGACGGACTGACGGACACACACAAGGACACACACACGGAAGAAGTGCAACATTTACTTTCTCCCCATGCCTTCGGCCAGGTGGAGACAATAACAGCATGGGACACTAACGAGTCACAGAGTCACAGAATTCAAGAGGTACCTACGGGCAGTGGCGTGCACAGACATTTAGAGGGGCAGGTGCTCAAGTTAAAAAAGGGCACCTTGTGCAGCGCGTGGAACCGGCCGGTTGCCTTAATCCATTTTGGGCGGGAACCCCTTTTGGTGTTAGCATTATGTTATGCTTTAGCTATTGAAAAATAGCAGATCTACAAGCTCATAGCGCGCCACCGAGTGGCAAGCTATGAGCTTGCCACAATACATAATCATATATTACCACACATGTGACGTACATTATGTGACATTTTATATTATGTAGACTAGAAACCTATGCAAACAAGTGCCCCATATATGTTATGCATTTGTATGGCTCAAGCAATAAAGAGGCAGGGTAGACAGCATACAAAGGAGTCAAAGTACAGTCTGTTGCCAGGTTACAGTCAAAATAAAGTCGAGTACATTTTCTGATTGGGGCCTGGCTGTGCTGGTCTACCTGCCTTATTCAAATGTGGCATTATGTAACATTGTGAAAATGTAACGTACCATGAAATTCAATCTTGTTTTTTGTACCCCATGGGCAAAGAGAAGTAAGTGTTTGTCTGTTTGTACAGTATGTACTGTATGCATGTCTGTCACCTCGGAAGTTGACTAATCAGAGATCATGCTGCTACGTGCATGACATACAGAGACAGAACCACCTCTGGCCATAAATAAACACAACAGGAACAGTATGCACATTGCACAACCAGGAAACGAAAGGCAAAGTGATGGAAAATGTGAAAGCTGGATCGCAATTGATAATACAGTATGCATACAAATGTTGTTGGGTCTTTTTCTCAGTGGACCTCCTTACACAAACAATGTTCTTGTTATGAAGCACTTTGTAGGGTGATTCATTTATAAAGATGATTTAGATTTGGCAAAAGGAGACACACAGTAGAGTAGATGGCCACCACATCAATTGATACACCCTCTTGCAGCCGGTTTGTCAATGTGGGCACAGACTTTTGGGAGGTGAAGGTCATACTTACAAACTTCCATTAATTCATACCAGGACGGTAGAAGATTTACAAACAAGATAAGCTAAACAAAACCCTCTCAAACAAAAGTGTACTGTATACACTTAATCTATTAGTTTATATATTAGTAATATGGATGGTATGGTATTGTAATTATCAATAGATAAGGCCTAATACTTTTAAAAAGCCTATCAAGAATGGAATATAGCAAGTTCACACTTTTGGGCACTTTTGGGCATTAAATAGATGTGCTACAGTAGGCATGTCCTAAAACCAGAATTATCAGCAGGAGAAAACATGGGACCCTGCCAACAAAAATGACCTAGGCTATCCTTGAATGAGAGCACGACAGAGAGCAATTGCGGGTTGTTTTGGCAACAGTGAAATTATGGGGGCATAAGTAAGGGCACTTTCTGATATAAAGGCTTCCATGTGTGCGTGCCTTTGCCAGGTTTTTGTGTAGAGTGTGTGGCTTCATCACATCGTGATTTGTGTGGCTTCATTAACAAAGTACCGTAGTAACTTCTTTTGGATAGATAAAGATTGAAAACCTCTTACGAAGGGCAAGCTTCCCCATCTCCATTTGCCACAAATGCTTTGAAATGCTGACGAACAACATGTTACACAATCAGAATCATAGAATCAATAGATTATTCTTTGTAAAGATACACATGGGCGGATAAGAACATTCCAGCGGCAAACACACTTATAGATTGCTTTCCAAACTGTACCATGTTGGTTAACTAGTTGTCAACCCATTTTGAACAAAAGGTTACATTTCTGTCTTTTGCCTTGCACTTACATTAAGCAGCATTTGGTCATCTCGTTGTCAGAAGACTACCATGGTAAGATGTAAGAACTACTTATGTAAAGGAAGAGAGATGACAGAATCATAGTCATAGTCATGACAATAAAACCCATTTATATAAAATGCATTTCCATTTTAGCTTAATTGAAAATCATTTGTATCATCCGGAGGATGACAACTATAGGAGGACATCATATAGACATGCTGCTGCTACCACCCTTAAGCCCCTAGATGCCATCTACCACTTTGCTCTAAGGTTCATCAAAGGTGACCCATAATACCCATTGTTGCACATTATACACCAAAGTTGGTTGGCCATCTCTCTCCATGAGACGAGATCTACATTTATAAAACTGTTAAATAAATCACCATCATATATTTCATCACTGTTAAAGCCAAATACTTACATTCATCAAACACGTTCCCAGGAGAACACATCCCATTATTGGTCCCCAAGGCCAACTCCGAGCTAGGTAAAACATCCTTCGGTTTTAACGCCGACTCAATTACAATGCATTTTAAAATGAACTCCATGATCACACTGGGGCAATTTAAAAACGTGCTTGCTAATTTTGTTGTTTTAAATTGTCACTGTTTTAAGATCTCCTTATTATTGTTTTCAACTCGTTTTATCCTGCATGTTCTTATTTTTAATATATTACACTGTTTAATGCTTTTGTAATCTTGGCATCATTGAAAATGAGGGCTCTGCCTTAAATGTATCGCAAAGAAAATAAAGGTTGAATGAATGAATGGAAATCAAATGGAAATACGCATTGCAATAACCATTCCATACAAGGATGTAAAAAGCACACAGATATAGCATCCCATAGTTTACACAGAAAACAAATATTAAAAAGAAAACACATTAGGCCTATGGCATTCAAATGATCTAAATGTAAACAAAGTCATTAGGCTATAAAAAAAACTAGGCCACTTCAAATCGAGATATGAGAGAGAGTAACACAATTATATACACTTTCAGTTGATCCACTCTCAGAGACAATGCCATTGAGGCTGTTAAAGGCCACCGTAGAGGGAGAGATATTGACTCTCTACTTCTTAGGAGAGAACTGTTTTGTATTTATCCGGTTGGAACTCTTGCACCAAAAGATAGATCAAAATAAAGACTTTAATATCATATCAATCCTGTGAATCTGCAGAATATAGGGATTTAAGCTTTGGGTTACTGTGCCCCCTATGTCGTCTGCATTTTTACTTGTATGGATTAGTTATTGCAATATCCTATAGCATAATTTCATACACATGCAGCCAGCGCACGCACGCACGCACACAGTCACACACACGCACGCACGCAGGCACACAGGCACGCACGCACGCACGCACGCATGCACGCACGCACGCACGCACACACACACACACACACACACACACACAGCTTTTCAATATGGATTAGGGACTGCTGTCCTTCATTAGAATATTCAGATTTGAACTAAAAACACATTTTTGAAAGAGATGAGAAAGGCAGCAGGGGGGGGACAACGCAAAGGAAGACAAAACAAGGCGGAACTGACAATGCACCCGCAAACAGCTGAGTTGAATATCAGTTAACTTTACTGAGCGACGTGGTTATACAGGATCAATGTCTCCTATCTCTGAGGAGTCAAAGTAGGGAGGAGAGAGAGAGACTCCCAAAAATGTAATGTGAATCAAACTGCACCAACCAACAGCACCTGGTCAAGAGAAGAAAACAGGAGTGGAAGAAAGGCCCAGCGACTAACACATGACACTTCATTCTGACACCATGGGAGATAGGAGAGAGACAATTGGGAGGAGAAGAGGAAGCCAATTCACGAGACTGTCTAGCAGACAGGTAGGATACCATGTTGTATTATTCCTCTGGCTTTATCTTCTTCTAGTATCTGTTCGTTCTTCAGACAGCTGTCCAGGAGCTTGAAACAGACTTCACCTGGCCTACACTGTTGACAGGTGCTTCGCTCTCTGCCATGAGAATGCTTGCCCTTTTCTCTTTCCCTTCTGCCCAGCCTTCAGAAGACACAATGGCCAATGTTGCAGGCATGATAGAACTGTGAATGGAGCACAGGCGTTTGGATAACCCAGGTCCTCTGCACCATTGGTATTTCAATCACACCAGCACTCTAAAGGTGTTTCAGATTCTCAGCCTCAGCAGGCATAGGCGAGCAACAAATCATTGTTTCAAGAAGCATATATGGACCTTTATGCCTAAAGAAGGTTTAACAACCGAAAGGTTGCCATCTTAATAAAATCAGATTTTATACACAGATTTGTAGTTTTGTGTGCAGAGCCTCCCTTTATTTTTTCATAAGAAGCATGTTGCACATGCAACTTGTTGCATGTGCAACAAGTTTTCTTGCAGTGATTAAAAACTACAATGTTACCTGAAATAAATGTCTTTTTTAATATATATGTTGTAATGTCATGAGAGCGGGTTAGTGTGAGGCAGTGCAGAACAAATTAAACAAGGTTTATTTTAGCCACAGGTTAATAACTCAAGTAGCCAATAGGCCAACCTGAGGCAATTTGCAAATGCAACAAAAAGAAACATGGATGGAGCTCTCTGGTGGAGCTGCTGCCCCCGCGACCCGACTACGGATAAGCGGTTGAAGTTGGATGGATGGATGGAACAAAAAGAAACAAAAAATATCCCAAATGGAGAATATAATGTCCAAACTGCTACTTAACAAAATCCTTCACTTTCCTTCGTTGGGTCCATCCAGCCCTCATCCCTCTGTCTCTCTCTGTACTGTTTGTTTGCTCAAATTGCTCAATAGAGTTATGTCTCCCATGTATAGTCTACCAGCTCTGTTTCAATTAGATGCCTCAAACACCTACACCTGTCTGTGTTCTGAGGCACCCTGGGAGTTGTAGGCCTAGTTGTTGCTACAGTGGTCATTTTTGGTGTAGGAATGTAACACCCATCTAAAGTGACTTGTCTTTGTGAAGATCCAGAAATGTGTTAGTTTTGGTTAGGCTATTGGTTACAAATGTCTGCATGGAACATAATGTTTGAGATTTTAAAACCCTGTAAAGAGATTTAACATTATTACACACTCAAAGCAAAATTGCAGCCTGGAAAGAGTGCGTTCAGTGAGGGAATAAAATAATAATTTGAAGCAATTACACCCCTATCAGAACACGCTTGATGATACTGAGAAAACTCACCAAGGGGGAATTATTAAATATGGGTCTCTTGTCATATAGCCTATCATGGCAGCCCCCACCCCCTGTTTCCTGTTTCCTCCTTAGCTTTTCTGATAAGGTGGACAGATTTAACCGGTTGCTTTGAAATATATGCATGGATCACCACTAATGAACTTCTACTCCGATCTCCCAGTTTGATATAGCTCCAAAGAGATCCTCTGTGGCTGTTCCTCATTTACTCTGGTGAGATAGTGGTAAGACAATTAAAATGTGCCCATAAAGGGACTTCCAAAGCTGGGTGTGGTCTATTCTCATGAGCAGGGGGATGTCTAGGTCGTCCTCAGACGGCGATATACACACACACATACACTACAGGGCTGTCAAACGATTAAAAAATGTAATCAGATTAATCACAGCTTAAAAATTAATTAATCATGATCACCATTCGAACTATGTTCAAAATATGCCATGTTTTGGGAATGTAAAGATAAATGACAGAAGGCAGTTATATACATTTAACATACGTATGCATGTATGTTTACATTCTTTATAACAAAAAAAGTGTGGCAGAATGGTGTCTCTGTCTCTCACCCCGGCTATATATATATATATATATATTCAAAGGGGACGGTCATGGGGACAGGCATTTCAATAGTGGTGAAGACAACGTAGAAGAGGGTGATCGAGGCACCAGCTGTTATTTTCTATAATGTAACGGCATTAATATAAAATAAACATGCATGTTACAGATGCAGTCTGGCACTCAACAAAATGCCATATTCTACTTCATGTATGAACAGATGAACTTTTATTTTGAGAGAACTGGGTGTTGTGAATGGGCAGTTGTGGAAATGGACGAAACACTATTAACAACAGCACACTCTTCTTGAGAGGCAAAGAATATTGCATGTTCCTGCGAGTTCTATTGGCAATTTCCAATCCGATCGTTGTTCCCACAGTGGCACATATGGGTCATAATAGTTTATAATAATAGTTTTTGCTAGGTGAAAGGAGCAGATAACAGTGTTGATCAGGGAGGCTTCACTGTAGCTTGGGATATATCCTTGGGGAGGATGAGAATGTGAGACAGGGGCTTAAAGAACCTCGCACCAAAAGGATGAGTTGTCAAGCCTGTAGTGTGTGTGTGTGTGTGTGTGTATGTGTGTGTGTGTGTGTGTGTGTGTGTGTGTGTGTGTGTGTGTGTGTGTGCGTGTGCGTGTGCGTGTGCGTGTGCGTGCGCGTGCGCGCGTGCATGTTTCACTTAGCCAGACCCCTCCCCCCACACCTTCCATCACATCTATCTTTATCATGCTTGCCATGTCGTTCCAGGCAGTAATTGTGTCTCCTTTGAACCCTCCTTTGAATGGGGCAGTGTTAAGGGAGGCTCATATATATACTATCTGTATTTCCTTTGTGACAGCAGATTATTTTGCAGCGCTATACAGTACCATGACCAGTGGTTCCCTTGTGGTGCTTACAGTTGTAAGCTGTTCCATGCATGCGTATGTTCCCTTCATCAGCACTGATTAAACGCATTAAAAGCAGTCATTAATTATATATTTTTAAGCCACACTTGAGCTAATCTACCACAGTATTAATCAGGTCATCATGTCTTAAAAGCTGAGATCTAGATGTTGTTATTGCACCTTTATATCCATACTGAGCTTGACTCATACATACAGTATGTGAGGGGTGATATTTACTTGTGACCCATAAGAAACAAGAACAAAATGTGCCTCATGGATTCAACATTCAATTACATGTCATACCCCCACCCACATCCTCTCATCGCATTCTAATGAGCTCTTCATGGGTCCTTGATTAAACAGCGTGTACACCTGTACAGGAGATGATGGCTTGTCCCACAGACTTTGGTATAATCCGATACTGTATTATGCAGGTCTGTTCTGGTGTCAATGGGGGTATATAGGGTTGAATATAGAGTTTGCTGTTACAGTGATTGTTGCCGTCAGGGTGGAGTGTGGTAGCCATTTTGGAGGCTGAGTGAAAACCTGGTATGACGCGTCATAACCCCGATTGTCTCAACACCTGCTCAACCTGTAGTGGGCCGTGTAATTCTTCAGTTGAAGAAGCAAACTCAGTCATCCAAATTCATTTCAGTTACAATGTTTTCATCTGGCAGCAGCATTACGCTCCCCAGTGAGGCTGAGGGGAGCCTGATGGCTCCTGATGACTGTAAGGGGAGCCGAGTGTTCCATTGTACAGGAACTAATAAAGATGGCCCTCAGCTGCCTCTGTGCAGCAGTTATTCTTGGTTAGACTGTCATTGCTGATATACGGAGGCCCGCTTGTATTGTGTGCTGATATTCCAGAGGCAGGTGTGGCAACTAAAGACTTATTAATAACCCCCACCGCCTCGATACAATGCCCCCTTCCATACAATGCCATGGCCTTGCAATGGCATGCTCCCCCACCCCTGTGTGCTGTTAGGCCACATCAGTCAACGCTACACAGATGACAGGCACGCACGCACGCACGCACGCACGCACGCACGCACGCACGCACGCACGCACGCACGCACGCACGCACGCACGCACGCACGCACGCACACACACACACACACACACACACACACACACACACACCTTTTCAAATATTCCCATACACGTACACATACACACCCAACATGGTGAGAGAGAGATATTGATATTCTTTTCATCATGGTTCTTCTGCAGAAGAATCAAGGTTTCATTTGCCAGGAGAGAAAGCTTGACAAAGACAAAGTCATAGAGGCATTCACACAGAATGAATACACACAGGCATGCATTCACACACGCACGCACGCGCACGCGCACGCACACGCGCACGCACGCGCGCGCGCACACATGATGTGATAACCACAACCTTAATGAAGTCAAGCTGACTGAGCTCCCTGTTTAATGAGACAGAACAGTGCACAAGTTCCATGCAGGGACTAATCAAAGATCACTGTAAAAGGATATGGAGGAGGAGAACGAGGTGGAAAGAGAGACGAGGTGGGGGGAATACAAAAGAGGCACATCAAGAAGAGAAGACATAAGAACCACATGGGACAGCGGAATGAAAGATGGAAGTAGAGAAGACATGCAGACGGGTGTGAATCTCAGATGCTGCCGTGGTCATCCTTCTCCCTTTTATTGGTGGTGGCGTTCGTTGGTTTGGTGTTCAAGGCCAGGCTGAGAATAAAGGCTTTGATTCAGTCCGTTATGGGTTTCTCATACAGCAAGCCAGTCACTGTGTCCTTGACTCCTCGACCCATCGACCGCCTCTCTCATTCCATTTCCTTGCCGTCTTCCTCTTCCCTTGCCGTCTTTACCCTTTCTGATTTCCCTCTGTCTCCATCTCTCTCTCTCTCCGTTTCATCAACCCTAGAATCAACTTTATTGTCACATCACAATGTTTACAGGTGTAAAACAGTGGGTGAAATTTGTTTTTTCGTGCAAGCTCCATCGTTTTTGAACCTCATGGTGTTGTCCTTGATAGGCCTCTTTGCACGTTGTAGGGATTTGAACAGTTTGTGGCTGTGGTGGTGCCTTCTTGTACAGTTCTTCTTGTACAGCTCGCCTATATGCGCTCTGCCGACTGTATGTTTTTCTTTTCTCTGGCACAACCACCCTGTACCTTTGTGTCTCTCTCCCTGACAATCTCGTCCACCTTCAATGTCTCTCTCATTTCTCTTTCTGTTTCATTTCTGCTTCTTGCCTCCTCCTGGCTCCTCTCTCTAACACCTTTGAACCCACTCTCTGTCTCTTCTTCCCTCTCCTGCTTGTCTTGTTCCCCCTTCTGCAAAAAAAAAACCTTTACTCACTTAGCCTCTCTCTTTCTTTCTCTGAGCCAGCCCCCCTCTTACCCCCCACCCCCACAGCTTCCATCACATCTCTCTTTCTCATGCTTGTCATATCGTCCCAGGCAGTAATTTTGTCTCCTTTGAACCCGAATGGACCAGTGTTGAGGGACATATACAGTATGTACTATCTGTATTTCCTTTCTGTGACGGCAGATTATTTAGCAGCGCTACAGTACCATGACCAGTGGTTCCCTTGTGGTGCTTCCAGATGTTCCTTTCAGCTGCTGCAGGTCACATGGTTTCAGCCTATTGTCCCGTCCTTTAGTGGCACTTCTGTAGAGCTGCCTCTAATAGTCAATCTAGCTGGCTGGCCTTGATCATTTGTGTGTGCGTGTGTGCGTGTGTGTATGTGTGTGTGTGTGCGTGCGTGCGTGTGTGTGTGTGTGTGTGTGTGTGTGTGTGTGCGTGCGTGCGTGCGCGCGTGCGTGCGTGCGTGCGTGCGTGCGTGCGCGTACGTGCATGCGCGCACGAGTGTGCTTGTGTTCACATTTCTATGTATTTTTGTGTGAGGGCAATGTGCAACGTGTGTGCGTGCGTGCGTGCATGTGTGGTTGGAGGTTATGGGTATATACAAGGGAGGTGTCATTGGTCTATATTTACCACCTTAAGAACGAGACAGCATTGTGTTGTCCATATTCTGGCACTGAAGGACACTTTGTGTCCAGGGTCACCCCTGCTCTGCTTTGTCAGAGAGACACAGGGAGAGGCTGTGAGATAGAGACGCAACAAGGCAGAGAGGGCAGTACGTTGAGACAGATTGGTGAAGAGACAAAGAGAAAGGACAGACAGACAGACAGACAGACAGACAGACAGACAGACAGACAGACAGACAGACAGACAGACAGACAGACAGACAGACAGACAGACAGACAGACAGACAGACAGACAGACAGACAGACAGACAGACAGACAGACAGACAGACAGACAGACAGACAGACAGACAGACAGACAGACAGACAGACTATCCATCCTACAAATCCTTAGGTGCCTTGGACAGACCATTTCTTCAAAGATGGACGTGAGTGGAATATGCTAGTCTTGATATATACGTCTATTCCTGGTGTAATCATGGCTGTCTGCCTTCTGTCAATTAGGACAATTTACTAACACACCGCACGCAGTGCTTGATAATGGAAGGTACAATTATAACGCTAAACCCAACGGATTAGCCAATCACACGCTAGCTATTCCTTTACACGTGACTTCACAGAGCCGCTAAATTATTTGCCCTATCTTTGTGTTATCAGAGGCTTTTTCTGTCTGTTGATTCTCTTGAGAGTCTATCCAGTAGCTTCTCCAGCTAGTTGTACTTCTTAATGGTCTCGCCTTCTGATGGATGTATCTTTTAATTACTCTCCCGGGACGACACGAAACGAGCTCCCATTGTGTTCAGACAGTGCTTCCTCCTTTCGACGAACAGAATAACATAATTTCCTGCACGTTCCTTTGTGTGTTTTGTTTGTTGTCTGCTAGTTGGATGCAGAGGTCCTTAGTCTTTAGAAACTAGAGAGGCTTGAAACTGTAAACTGTGTGGAGAAAATAATTAACCTTGCTAGACCACCAACCATGTCAACAGGGTCCTATAGGATCCGGATCCACCAGCAGAGACTAATCAGTTGTAATATACCTTCTCGTAGAAGCAAAGAAAAGATACTAGAACGGAGAACTAGAAAGGCCCAATGCATTATAATATTACTATGTTACTTATTGGTATTTCTTCATCAGAGAAACTGGCATAATGTAGGGAGATGAGAAGCAACACATTATAGTTGCTTATGATGATAACGCAGGTGGTTACTATAGGAGTGAGTGAACGCTCAACCGCGACCCGATTCTGTTGGTTGCATTCCACTCTCCGGAGTGGCCTGATGATTAATGGTGGTAGGGTGCAGGCAGCAGCACGGCAGACCCAATCTGATGAATTATTACTGGCTCAACAGCCTACAAAAAGGCTGATTCATTTAAGTCTGGGAAGGAACCCACCTTGAATTCCTCCGCAGCCACACACCTGTCTAGTAGCATGCCAATGAAAAGAACACACTGTGACTTGAGGTGCATTTCAATGAAATGACAGCACTCATATGAGAAACGCAAATTTGTGTGTATTTAATTTAACATGTCATGTATCACAAAGTTATGGATCATCTTAAGCATTTGATCAAATGTTTTTTAAACAGTGAACATATAAGGCAGCATATTTCTCCAAGTACATACAGTACAACAATCAAACCCTGCCTTTAGCTGTGTGGCGTTCCCATGCTAAAGGACTGCATGGTTGACCTTGGGTCTCACATAAGAATCATTGGAAAGCTTCATTGTTGCAGGAGGTGATTCAGAGCCGGTTATTGTTAATGGCATCCCATACTAGTTCTCTAAATGGACTTCAGACACTGGTCCCCAGTCCCCAGATGCTTCCAGATGTGAGACGATTATGGTGCCCGGCCCTTTGTAGAACTAATCTATCAGCCAGCTAAATGGTGCCATTAACATTTTGCATACACTTAGCACACCCATTCTGCTCGTGTACTATTCCCAAAGGATTGAAGCCGGGGTGACTCATTAGCAAATTCTACACCACAGCAATAAGTAGTGACCACGGTCATTCGTTTACCACCTGGAGGGACTGCAGTCACTGCACTTAATAGTAGGCGTGCAAAGCTGTCTACTGAATCCTGAAAATAAAGTAGCTGCACTCTCCGTCCTCTTTCGGTTTGTCAGTTTATTAACTGAACGTACAACAATATCGTGCTCCTGTAAAGAGTGTCATTGAATAGTACTACTGTGATCCCCTGCCATAGCCGTGCTGCCTTTAGTGTTTTACATATCCAGTGTGGCCATCACAACTTGCATGCCAGGACAGCTGTCTCCTCCTCGCCCTGCCCCCGTCTTCCCCCTCCGGATGGCTCCATCCTCACGTGCAGATATCCCTCCCACCCGCAGGTGCCAGTCGGAGGGGTCACCATGGACACCAGGACCGCGATACGACGGGAGCAGGAGGAGCAGACGTCCCAGATGTCTCACAGCATGGAACTGTCCTCCCACATCAAGAAGAGGACCTTCACTTCCAGGTACAAAGACCACTGCGCACCATCAAGCACTTGTATGATGTAGCAGTTTCCTTTAGCTGTCCTTTTTCCTTATACCCGCGTGCTCTTTAAAAGGTGCTGTAAGTCAGTGGTTCCCAACGTTTTTCATGTGAAGGACATGTCAATTACCCCACGGACCCCACATGTCAATTACCCCACGGACCCCACATGTCAATTACCCCACGGACCCCACATGTCAATTACCCCACGGACCCCCATTTGAAAATATACGCCAGGGACCCCCATAAGAGATCTTTACGGCTCTAGCAGTGATTCTCAACCCATTTAATTTCAAGGACCCCCCGTTTGACATGCATTAATCTATGGACCCTCATTTAATGGCATTTCTATCTCCAATTTATATTGTACAATTTACACTACACTACAACCAACCAAGCTTGGAATATAAACTTGAAGAATACACTACAACCAACCAAGCTTGGAATATAAACTTGAAGAATACACTACAACCAACCAAGCTTGGAATATAAACTTGAAGAATACACTACAACCAACCAAGCTTGGAATATAAACTTGAAGAATACACTACAACCAACCAAGCTTGGAATATAAACTTGAAGAATACACTACAACCAACCAAGCTTGGAATATAAACTTGAAGAATACACTACAACCAACCAAGCTTGGAATATAAACTTGAAGAATACACTACAACCAACCAAGCTTGGAATATAAACTTGAAGAATACACTACAACCAACCACCTCTTACGATTTGATAAAATGGTATCCCGACCTGATAATTTGGGGAGACCCCTGTTATTGTACAAACTCGACAAATACAGTATCACTTACACCTTAATGCCGTGCTCTTATATACTTTCATATGCTTATACAGAATTTACACCTGGGAGCTACCCAGTACAAACACAGGTTAGGAAAGGCAGTAGCGGATGTTAAGTGCATCGGTCAAGGGCACCTTGGTGGTTGTTGAGGAAAGGTAGAACATTACTCATTTCCATTCTCCGTCCCAGATATTCTCAGCTGATCTGGGACCACAATACCTTTTCTCTAACCTCTGTTAAACTACTGAAAAATGACTTTACAGACCCCACATGTCAATTACCCCACGGACCCCCATTTGAAAATATACGCCAGGGACCCCCATAAGAGATCTTTACGGCTCTAGCAGTGATTCTCAACCCATTTAATTTCAAGGACCCCCCGTTTGACATGCATTAATCTATGGACCCTCATTTAATGGCATTTCTATCTCCAATTTATATTGTACAATTTACACTACACTACAACCAACCAAGCTTGGAATATAAACTTGAAGAATACACTACAACCAACCAAGCTTGGAATATAAACTTGAAGAATACACTACAACCAACCAAGCTTGGAATATAAACTTGAAGAATACACTACAACCAACCAAGCTTGGAATATAAACTTGAAGAATACACTACAACCAACCAAGCTTGGAATATAAACTTGAAGAATACACTACAACCAACCAAGCTTGGAATATAAACTTGAAGAATACACTACAACCAACCAAGCTTGGAATATAAACTTGAAGAATACACTACAACCAACCAAGCTTGGAATATAAACTTGAAGAATACACTACAACCAACCACCTCTTACGATTTGATAAAATGGTATCCCGACCTGATAATTTGGGGAGACCCCTGTTATTGTACAAACTCGACAAATACAGTATCACTTACACCTTAATGCCGTGCTCTTATATACTTTCATATGCTTATACAGAATTTACACCTGGGAGCTACCCAGTACAAACACAGGTTAGGAAAGGCAGTAGCGGATGTTAAGTGCATCGGTCAAGGGCACCTTGGTGGTTGTTGAGGAAAGGTAGAACATTACTCATTTCCATTCTCCGTCCCAGATATTCTCAGCTGATCTGGGACCACAATACCTTTTCTCTAACCTCTGTTAAACTACTGAAAAATGACTTTACAGAGTTATGGTGGGATTTGAATGTACCACTGGCTAAAACGGATTCCTCTGCATGTGCGGTTAAGCTTATAAGCACTGTTAATTTAAGTGTAAAAATGTACCAGTATACCCACTTTTTTTAAATTCACAAAAGATTTCATTTGTATAATGTACATAGATAGAAGTTACAATAATATTTATTTAAATACTATAAATAAATGTCATTTCTAAGCTGCATCAGGTACACATTATAACTCAAGTGGTTTGGCAAGGATGAGGACCTTCTTTTGTGCAGTGAAATTACTTACTTAATTTAACTTAAAGAGTAAACTAAACCAAATTGAAATGCACCATTTGTACACACTTTGTACACTGAAGATTTTACTGTGTGCTGTTGACAGAATAGCTTGGCTGATGGGTTGTAGTTGTGATGGATATTTTTTGGTTTGCTGGAATTCAAGGGCATTGTAAATAGAAACACGCAGCATGTTGCTCGACAAAATGTTGTCAGTTGAAAATATGTACAAATACAATAGCCTTTTTTCTGAGCTCAATGAGCCGTCAAAGCTGTGGTGGGTATCACCCTGGAACACTGGAGGTAGAACGCACACGCATGCATGTACGTACGGCACTGTAACACGCACACACACACACACACACACACACACACACACACACACACACACACACACACACACACACACACACACACACACACACACACACACACACACACACATTTTAATCATTTATTTATGTCCACATAAGAGATACAATACAAGGACACAAATATTTACAAGGTGCTGTACAGAGTGCAATCAGCAAATCCCGGACAAATACCCACACACCCTTCAGGGGTACAAGTAACAGCGTCTTCGCCATATTTGGCGGCTACCGATACTGGAAGAGATTGCACAGAATTTCGCGAGCCTTTTGGCTGCTTTTTTTGGCATCCAAAGTTGTTTGAAGCCTCTTACAACCAAACTGTGTACGTGTCCTAGGCTGCCGAAGATAAACACAACACAACACACACACACACACACACACACACACACACACACACACACACACACACACACACACACACACACACACACACAGCAGTAGGCCTATATGTGTCCTACCCGAAACCAGTCTACATTTCTCAATGGAAGACTATAGGGAGCAGATGTACTGTACTAGCAAGGGGAAATTAATAGTGAGCTGGCCACGGCCCACAGGCTGGGAATCACTGTTCTGTACTATACCATCACTTTTTCCTTTCGGGCCAACTAATGATCTCGTTATTATCCTTATTTACCCAAAAACTCTAGTGGAACTTTGCAGAAAGAGAAAGAAAGGAGGGGCAGAAAGCACCCTATAATGCCCTTAACCACTTTCAAAAATGTACTTTAAAAAGTGTACTTTTTACAAAATTCTAATAATTGCAAAGATAGCTGATCTGCAATCTCAGAATGCGATGTTATGTGTTGCTGGTGGATGTGCTATTTTTTTGTATGTTTTCCCAAAATAGGAATGCCAGCATTGAAAGTGGTTAATTCCAGTCCACACTACATGCTAATGAGATCTAATGTCGCTCAGTACCGAGCCTGCACAGGCAATATCAAGACAAGGTTTCCAATATCATTTTTAGGGGACCATTTCTGCCGTGCATTATTCAAATACTTTCAATCTCTCTGCTGTAAGAAAATAAATAGAAATGTTCTGAACTTAGAGGTCATGTGTTGGATGGCAGAAACTCACATTTATCTCCATGTTAGTTGGTGAAGCACATTGGCATCGTGGTAGGTTTAAGAAGCATCACTAATGAGGTAAAAATGTGTTTCACTTCTGCAAAACCTCCACCTCCATCGCACATTTCATAACTGTGTGGATGTTGGAGATATATATTTTTTAACCTTTATTTAACCAGTAAAAACGCATTGAGACTGCGTCTACAAGTGGGAACTGGCCAAGAGGCAGAAATAAAATGACACTTCAATACTACATCATAAATGCCACTGATAGTGACACTGCTAAAGGTTCTGTTATTGTTTTTTTTTGTCTTTGGCCTTGAGGAAGTTTAGTGTTTATAACATCCTCACTTTAACACACAAGTGTGTGTGTGCATACGTGCATGTGTGTGTGTGTGTGTGTGTGTGTGTGTGTGTGTGTGTGTGTGTGTGTGTGTGTGTGTGTGTGTGTGTGTGTGCGTGCGTGCGTGCGTGCGTGCGTGCGTGCGTGCGTGCGTGCGTGTGTGTTCTGTGAACAGACTGTTAGCCTGTGTTACATAGCCAGGCCCCAAGCTTAGTTTGTGCTACATTATTCACCAACCTGGACCCCCCCGGTGTACGTGCAAGAGAACAGTCGAGGAACCAAAACACGGGCGATGAGAAACAAAAACAGCCTGTATGAGTGTGTACACAGGGAAAAGCAGAAGTTGTTCTTTGAGTGCCATGAAATGGGGAAATTCCCCAGCTTATAAACAAAAGAAACGAGAAGTGGCGTCTATTTGCATTGTTATTTGTTAGGTGGCATGTTGAAACGGTATGCCTGAGGCTAGATGTTATTATAGGGAGCAACGGCACCTGGAAGTGCTCCCACCCACACACACACACACACACACACACACACACACACACACACACACACACACACACACACACACACACACACACACACACACACACACACACACACCTGGTTAGAAATCGATTACAAAAATCAATTACAGCGTGCAGATGGTGCCTGGAAGTTTTCTAGATTATTTTTCTGTACAGAGTCCGACGAAACCTTATGTAGCATGCAGCACAATGCCAAAAGATTTTAAAATATCCTCCTCATAATACAACTATAATTAGTCTTCCTATTAAAGCCAATACAGTATGTGACGTGAGTACAATAGTCTCTTGGGTAAAAGTGGAACAGAAGATAGCATGTCTCCTGTTACGAGATGCCTCCGAACTTTATTGTCTGGGATGGGATGACCTTGACAACAAATACCCCCATGTCTGTTATTAGAGGCACACATAGAAAAGCACAGCTCATGCTTTAAGTATGCTTATGCTGTAAGTGGGGGGTATCCATGTGTACAGTAGATCTGTTTGCTTATCTGTGCTGGTTATGATACTTAAAGTAGTCGCATGCTAATGAAATAACTATAGAGCTTTTGTTTTAGAATACTTTTATAGTGTGTAGTGGTTTGGTTACAATTTACAATTTAGGCATTTAGTGACTTTACATTAAGCAAGAACACAAAAGTATGGCAATACATCATATACAAAAAACTAAAACAAGTACGTAGTTATCATGACGCATACGTAAGCTAAGAACGTAACAGTGGGATATCTATATAATGAAACTATACTATGTAGTGCTATGTCTACATAAAAATGCTATCTAAGTCTATATAAAATGCGATCTACAGGCCTGAGGGCTTCTTTACAGTTTACAGTTTACAATGTAGGCATTTAGCAGACGCTCTTAATCCAGAGCGATTTACAGTAAACTAGTGTTTCCATTGTGGTCCTATATGTATTCAAATAATCAAAACCTATAAAGACATACAATACTATACAAGAAATCATCAATACTAGCAGTAAAAAGTATATTTACAGAAAAACAGTGGGGGGTCAAATTGCAGAGATCGGTGGAGCTCTGGTGTTCTCAGTAGTTTGACAGGTTTGACATGGGCACTGGTCCCTTGAGTATCTTGAAAACCAGGCTCATTGCATGTTGATGTACTTTGTCCTCTACCCTGAGCCATCCCATACTAGCATAATGAGCAGAGGTTACTGTAGTGTAGGTGAGTCCTGTGCGTGTGTGTGTGTGTGTGTGTGTGTGTGTGTGTGTGTGTGTGTGTGTGTGTGTGTGTGTGTGTGTGTGTGTGTGTGTGTGTGTGTGTGTGTGTGTGTGTGTGTGTGTGTGTGTGTGTGTGGGGACCATAGCGGAGAGCAGAGGGAAGCTGCTCAATGCTTATCAGATGAGTTTGCAGTTGAGAGAAAAGCAGGTCAGCACTGGCATCCCATGATGTCTGCAGCCTTCCTGGTCCTTTACATTACCTTACCCAATTAACCATCCTTGTGGGAGGAGCTCAGGAGCCTACTGTATATGCAACCAGATAACCATGTCATACAGCCATGTCTCTTGGTAGAACATTCAGAAGTGGTGTTTCAGACATTGCTCATTTCAATTTCAATTTGACAACATGAGCATGCATGTGATCCAACCAGATCACTCTGTGGAAGGCCCCTGCAGCAGTGATTTCCATTCATTCTGCATCTCAATCTGGAATTCTTATCACTCCAGCCGCGGTGCCGGAGTGACTATACAGCCAAATCTCGACAACGCAATTTCCTGTGCTAGATCAAAGGACAATGCTAGAGAGCATGTGTGACAAATTGAGCTGTGACAGACAGTGCTGCAAGTAAAGTATGTCCTTCTACCCTGTGGTAACCCATTAATATAAGCCTGTGGGCTTCTATGGCTCGGAGACACTGTGACAAACAATGCTGACAGCATGTTTCCAAGAGGGTCTGCCTTCCATAGATCTTGGCATTATTATGAATCTCTTTTACTGTTGTTGTAAACCGTAACCAGAAGACGGAAGATATCCATTGAAGCCGTTTTCTATCTGTAGATAAGATAAGGATTTTAAACAAAGTGCTAGAATAAATGCAACTAGAAAAAGTGCCCTTCTGGGCACAGGTCTCCACCAGCAGGATAGGACTGTGTGAGATGTTTGGCAAAATGTTTAGGAGTAACATGTTTGCCTTTGATGGCAATTGGATGACTTGAGGCATTTTGTTCCCAAAATGTGTTTTGCAAAAATCAACCTGTTGGTGGCGCTATAACAGGCCAATGTGAAAAGGGTGGGATATATTCCTCAGCCTAGTAAGAAAATGTGTGAAAGACTTCACGTAAATTGCATGCTGCGTTCATGATTTGAGGCTTTTGTTCAAAACGGGGCAATCTTGCAAACTGTGAAAGCCAATTATAGCAAATTAGGATGGAATCTGAAATATCGGACAGATCCGACTTGAGCACATGACCATAGAGATACTGTGTAACGATTTGTGAGATTTTCGGACAGAATCTGGAGGAGTAATATAAAAAAATGTGTTTTACAAAAGTCGGCCTCCTGGTGGCGCTATAAAAGGCAGATGCGGAAAATGCAGGTCAAAGATTTGTCCTTGGCCTCTAGGGAGTGTGCATGCAACGTTTCACGCAGATCGGTGCAGTTTTAGGTAAAAAATGTGAAAAGCTGCCTCATGGTGGCGCTATAACAGGCCGTTCTGGAAAATGCGGGGCAGAGGTTCATCGTTGGCATCCAGGGAGTGTGTGTGCAAAGTTTGGCATCGACCAGGTTAACGGTGCCGGAGATTAGCTGGTAACAGACGGACGGAAGGACGGACGGACGGACACACACACGGACGGACACACACACACACGGACGGAGTGCAAAACATACTCTCTCCCCATGCCTTCGGCCTGGTGGAGACAATAATGCATGCATATATTATAGGTTTGCCTACACACTGTAGCAGTGGGCCTTCATGTGTTGTGTTTGTGCACCATCCCCCCCTACTGGTATTATGAGGAACAGCAGAACAGCTGTCACCTGAGTATGAGGCTGAGGAGAATATATGGGCTGCATGGTGATTGTCAAATTAAATGATGAATAAAAAAATAAACTGTGACAGACTTGAGACATGACAGACATAGCAATATTCATTACACAATCCATTCGCCAGCCCATTTTGGGGGAAGAGTAGCCTAACGCTCTAGAGATTTATTTCACAATTGCCAATTAAGCTGACTTCTATGACTCTCTATTAATGTAGTGTGTCCTTGTTGTGTTCCTGCCATGCTGTCCCGATGCCACAGTGACGAGGAGCCTTCTTATGCCGACTTCTATCCCATCATCCTCGGCGACGTGATGTCTGCTAAGGAGCTCCTTGGCAAGTTCCCCCGCCACAGGACATGGTACAGTGAAAATGGCCTACATTGCATGGCAACACTGCTTTTAGAGATGATCATTTAGGCGGATTACATTTAGCCTGGTGATTAAAGGTGTTATTTATTTCAGGGGTTAGATTCAAGGTTCATAAATATAAAATGTCCATCTTTGAGAAAGATCATGTAATTTTACATTAAAGGACCTATAACTTTACAACTTTTTCAAAAAATATTTAGCTCCCCTGTGTATGTTCTATCCCCACAAATATGCAATTTTGAACAATCAGGAATTCTCATCATATAGGGGCTTTTATGGAAATTGCTTTCAGGAACAGCTCAACTGATTTGGTCGTATTTGTGATGTCATCAATGTCACCCTACTTTGTATAATTCCTCCCTCTCTTCAGTCTTCAGTTCCAAATTTGAATTTCCACTTTGTTTACAATGTCCGCTATTGTTGCTGGCATGGAATGGAAATAACAAGCCTGTGTTTGTCTAGCATCAGTATTATAATGACTCAAATATTAAATAAGTTGAATATCAGCACCCCCACCACCTCAGGACTTTGTGGTACTGCAGCTAAAACTGCAGCTAAAACAGCTTCAGAAGCATGGTTATATCAGAGTGGTGATTGAGGCTCAAACCATTAGAAATAAGTTTGAGGGACATAAACAATATGATATTAAATATTAAAAACTGTTTTAAAATTCATGTTATAGCTAGCTGCTTTAATATAAAACACTGATTCACAGAAAAAGGAAAGTGTAATTCTATAATTCCACTGACAATCATAATGGATCCATCAATAATGCATCAGTGCATCAATGATGCATTACCAATACATCAATGAGCAAGCAATGTACAGTACACTACACACAGCAATATTGACCCCACCCACCACACTCAGATTTACTGAACATTCAAATGTCTTTAATACTTGTTCACAATGACGTCACTGGAATGCTTCTTTTGAAGATGTTTAATGGAGTTGTATTCATGATGTATGTAGATACATTGCAACTATACAAAACAATTCATATCACAACATTAAATCTTCTTTAATGGATATGCTTTGTAGGATAATTTCCTTCAATTGGCACATTTTCTCTGAAGGAACTCCTCTTTGTACTCTACATAAGTCATTGTGTGCTGCATGCTGGCATCGTGCCATCTCATTTCAAATGCAGGAGTCTAGTGTACTCCTGAGGACAACCTTCCTGAATGAGGCACATTTATCAGGGAAGTGGAGGAGTGGGTCAACTTCCTTTATGGCTGTCATGGAACTGTATCTGCTCTGCTGTATCTGTCTCAGCTGTCCTCTTAAGCCAATGGAAGCTGTTAATAACCCCCCCACACACACACACACACACACACACATACACACGCACATGCACACGCACATGCACATGCACATGCACAAAAAATGACCAGCTGTCAGCCAGCTGCTTTCCCAAGGACATTTTCTTTCCTAAAAGCATAATAAAGTTCAATAAATTGTATGATCTAAGGTTTTAAGAGAAGGCCGATGAACACCTCAGAGGTTGGTGGCAGATGCGTGGGACAACCAGGAGGACCAGCACACTGTCTGGAACTGGAACAGAAAGGATGCTCTTTATTTATATGCTCTAAGGTTGCCATCAAGAAAACAAGAGACATGAGACAGGACCAGGACCATTCATGACATTTATGAAGAAAGCCGTAAAGCCATGAGCTGTGATGTGTGATCAGTATAATCACAGAAAAAGCACATCATGGCCAAGGGGATGCTAAAAGTCATTAAAGTTTGAAATTATTCTTGGTCACCTGTCAGGGGTTGTCCCGATGTTCCCTGGGTTCTAAGGGCTCCATTTTCGTCACCGCTAAACCCCTTATCCCTAAACGTCTTTGCCTTTTTTCTTTTTTTTTATATTTTGAAAAACATTTTGAATAGTTCAACTAGCCAATCTACATTGACACGGTGTGAGCTTGGCCATTTTAACTATTCAAAAATGTTTAGCAAAATAGGAAAAATAGGAAAAGAAGTTTAGGGATAAGGGGTTTAGCGGTGACGAAAATGGAGCCGTTTAAGTTCCCAACTTTCCTTATGGTATAGGGTTAGGCTTAGGGTTTAGGGTTAGGTTTATGGATAGGGGTATCATGTAAGCGGGGAACATAGAACCATGGGTACGTACATCAGATATGCTAACATTAGACTTGCACCTTGCTTTAATTCACCAGTTGCCACTATACTAAACGTTCATCACATGAGGCCATTGTGATATGATCGCAATGCTCACAATGCAAGGAGTGGGAATTAATGCCCGACTTTGGAATAAATTACATCATCAACCTAAAAATAATTCCCATACTACTGGAGGGAGTTGAGGTCACAGAGAACAGGGAAGCCATGCAGGGGCAACGTGATGTCTGGCCCATGTTTTACTTACCTCCAAAATCCCTCTTCCCCAGTCAACTTGCTCCCTATAGGTCACATTTGATCTGTCTCTGGCTTCAGTAGTCCCTATACTCCTTCCTTTGGCACAGAGATCACCAGCAGTGACATGACAGGCTCTTTTCTGCTCTTTTTATTTTTGTACTTTAGCCATGGATGACTTTGATCTGATCCTTGTGTCAGAAAGGGGATTTGACATCCCTGGCATATGCAGTCTGCAGATATCCTCATCCTTAGCTAAATATAGCTAGCGCTGAAATGATATCCCCCGCCCCTGCTAGTTCAATCTGAGGAAGGAAGCGTGGAACTCAGTAGGCGCTGGCAGGCAGTCGATGGAAGGACGGCGGTTGCACAGAGCATTGAAGGAGAGGATGAAGAACACAAGGGAACGGATTTGTCAGCGCAGAGTGATAAAGAGCGGTGGGTGGGGCGGGGGGTCCGTCCTAGAGGGTGAAATCACCACCACCTCTCCAAAGACAAAGCGCTGTTGACAGTAATGAGACTCAGCTGCGCCTTGCATGCCCAACTTTGGCGGCTTGGCATCTCATTAAGTGCCCTCAGCTCACAAGCCTCTCAAATAACCCCCACCCACCACCCACCAGCACCACCCACACACGCACAGAGCAGTCCGCTGGTGTGCTTATAATGCTAATTCGACAGGCGTCAGTGCGTCACCTTGCGGATATCTCCCACCTTCACAGCGAAATCCTTTACAGGTCAATGTTCACACTCTCAGAGTTAAATGTCTGTATCACTGAGGATTTTACTGTGTGGTAATCCTCGTTCCTCCAGCGTTAATGAGGTCGTCGTCTCCCTCTGAAGCATATACTTATGTCCCTCTCTTACACCCCCCCTCCCTTGGAGGGGTGAAGGGAGAGTGGTGGGACCGGAGGTCGAGGGATTAATAAGAACCATCTCACAGAATGGTGTTGAGATCCCTGGATACTAGACATGTGATTGAGTGGCAGGATGGGACCTTTGCTGTCATTGGAATAACAAAAGGATGAAGTTGCATAGGCCTATAACTAGAACTAAGATGAGAGAACATATTACTCCAGTCTTGGCCTCATTGCACTGGCTTCCGGTTGTTTTTAGGATTGATTTTAAAATTCTTTTACTTGTTTATAAAGCTCTCAATGGTCTCGCACCTTCCTACCTACATGACTGCCTGCCGAAATATGTCCCAAACCGCCCCCTAAGGTCTTCCACTGCTGGCCTGCTCGCTTTGCCTAAAAAAATGGCAACTAAAAAATACGGGGAAGCAGCTTCTACGGGCCGACGGCGTGGAACAAACTCCCACTGTACCTTCGACAGGCAGCCTCTGTAGACATTTTTAAAGCTCAGCTCAAGACCCACTTTTACACCCTTGCTTTTAATTGATTTATCTGTCTTTTTAAAAAAAAAATATTCATGTCCTCACTGTATTGTTTATGCCCTGCTTTTCTTTTCTTTTTTGTGTAAAGCACTTTGAGCTGCATTTCATGTCATGAAAGGTGCTATACAAATAAAGTTTTATTATTATTATTATTATTATATCTGCGTGCGCAGTGTGTGTGTGTGTGTGTGTGTGTGTGTGTGTGTGTGCGTGCGTGCGTGCGTGCGTGCGTGCGTGCGTGCGTGCGTGCGTGCGTGAGTGCGTGCGTGCGTGCGTGCGTGTGTGCACACACACATACTGTATACAGTGTGTGCTTGCATTGTCCAGTATTCATTTACCACTTACACACTGTAATGTTTGGTACACATACGGTAACCCCACCTCATTCCATCCATCTCTGTTTCACCATTTTCTCTCGGTTTTTCTACCTTTCCTCCACCTCCACTTCCTCCTTTCACGGAGAGTCTTATTATGCAAATGATGATGTTCACTCACGCATGCTTGGCCCTTTTGTGTGGAGGTCAGCCGCTCCTCACACCGTGAAATGATATTAAAAATTACCACTTGGAGCAGTAAGTAAGCCATAACACTCTCAGACACACACAGCCTTGAAAAGACCCCCTAGGGCCTAGCGTTAACATGCATCGATGTGTGTGTGTGTGTGTGTGTGTGTGTGTGTGTGTGTGTGTGTGTGTGTGTGTGTGTGTGTGTGTGTGTGTGTGTGTGTGTGTGTGTGTGTGTGTGTGTGTGTGTGTGTGTGTGTGTGTGTGTGTGTGCATATCAGTGCATATGTGTGACTGCGTATGTGCATTATTTAGATTTATTTGTGCTGTGTTGTGTAGTTGACATAAATATCACAGGAATTTGTGGGACCATTCATGCCCTAGTATATAGCCTTCAAAGCATGGATAAATATTCTGTGAATAAATGCACTTGTGCCTCACTGCTGTGCGTGTGTATACAGTATGTGTGTGTGTGTGTGTGTGTGTGTGTGTGAGTGCGTGCGTGCGTGCGTGCGTGCGTGCGTGCGTGCGTGCGTGCGTGCGTGCGTGCGTGCGTGTGTGCGCGCGCGCGTGTGTGTTTGTTTGTGTGCGCGTGCGTATGTGTGTGCGTGTGTGTGTACACTGACTGGCCACCATGTGTTGGTTCCCCGGTTGAAAAAGGCTCTGATCCAATCAAAGTGAATCTAGAAGCACCAGTGGCCATCTCCATGACAACTGCTTGATCAAAGGCGTCTCAGGGACCAGGACACACAGCAGCGCTTTGAACTGTGCCTACCTGAAGAGGTCCAGGAGAGACCGATGTCAGCATTTGACACATAAAAAGTACTGCTGCTGCATGTTAACAACTTGGCGGGAATCAACAATGGCAGCCGCTTTTGATATTCCAGTCACAAAAGACCGAACTGGCCCTTAGGCTGTCATGTGCATGTGTAAGTCAGTGTGTATCATTGTGGAAAAGTGGAGTAAGTATAGAAATAATATGAAGTTTCTCCTGCAAACCACTGTACCCTGAGTGCTGAATGTTGTTGTTGGGCCAGTCTCCAAATGGCCCGATGATTGTTTACTTACGTATTGTCAAAATGTTTCTCAAAATGTTTCTCTTCTCCCTCCCTTTTCTAATGGAGGCCAGTGTTGTCCTAGCAACGAATTTGTATAATCATATTTTCCCAATGGAGTTGATTACTGTTGATACTATTTCTGCCCCACTTGAAATCAAATTAATGAAGAGTGCTTTCATCCTTATATACAATTGAAAACATGTGCCCAAAAGCACGCACAGGAACAAAAGGCACCAGCTACTACGTCACTGACACGCTGCAACACGCTGCAACACACACTGCAACAACACACTAACACGTCACACACTTACCCTCCGCGTCGTTGGTTCCCTATCTCCTCATGTCGCGCCGCACGGCCACACTCGACACCAGCCGCGTAAAAATTGTCATCGCACTGCCACTAAAGCCGGCTCCCGTCCACACTCGCAAACAATATCAATATCAATAATAAACACAAACACGCCACAAGCACCGACACCCCCGCCTAATTTGTTGCCACGTCTATGAAAACAACCACAGAAAAAATGCCATTCAACACGCTACTTACACACACTACCACTCGCTTACAATACGCGGACCTGGCAACACTACATTCCCTCTCCCATTGGCTCACAGCCCACCACGTGACCCACACAGGGAGGGAGACGATTGCGTGATGCTTCTATGTACAGGATTCTATAGGTCACCACTTTTGGTGTGACACACACACGGCTTCTGTTTACTAGAAGAAGAACAACTACACAGCGCACACTCTGATTCTAACTTGGACACTTACCATAATGCTAACACGACCGCGTCGACACCTGGCGTGGTACAAGCGGGACAAACCCAGGCGCATATATGGATACCAACAACAACACTACACGCACACGCGCGCGCTGCAACAACAAACAGCTACGTACAGTGTGTGTGTGCGTGCGTGCGCGGGGGGGGGGGGATTTGGATCGCCTCGCGATGCCGCGACAATGGCACTACACTACACAGGGCTCGCCAGTGCCACTACGTACTCGCATTTGCGACTTACAATATCACCGTGCGAATTGTAACATTCACTTTGTAGCACCGCTGCGACTACACAATCCAAACTACTTCACAGCTACAACTTGCGCCGTTTACATCCACAACAATGTGTCACTCTCTCGGTTCTGCACCGCTGCTGGAGAAGTATAGCACTGTCGAAGGCAGCGCAACTACTCCCCCCCCCCCACACACACACACACACACACCCCAGAGAGGGAGGAGAGAGAAGAGAGCGAGAGAGAGACAGAGCACACACGTCTTCACGTAGGAACACAGATAGACAAAGACAGCGCTTTCCAGTCCTTACCTTTTCTCTCACATTGTTTTCTTAGCTTTGTGACTGACCAATGAGAAGCAGATTGTATTGTCTGCAAAGCAACTATGTGTCTGTCACAAATAAAAGTTCTGTCCTGCAAGCCCATGTCATGTCAACACAGACAAGGCAGCTGTGCGCGCGGTGACTCCTGCAAATTACACTGACCCAATATTATTTTGTACAACCTAGCAAAGCATAACATATGATGGTTTGGAGAATAGGCTGGTCTCTCTTTTTACAAGACATACGCCATTGCATACAGGTTCTCAACCTTTTTAATTTCAAGGACCCCCATAACTCTGACAGTAAAACCAAATGGACCCATAACAGTCCCATTTGATTCCATTTGTACAGTATCAGAGTTAAAAGTTATAAAACAGTCCATTTGGTTCCATTTGTACACTCTCAGAGTTACACACCTGTAGGGTCCACTTGGTTCCATTTGTACACTCTCAGAGTTACAGACCTATAATGGGTCCATTTGGAACCCCCTCAAGGAACCATGAGGGTCCCTGGATCACACCTTTGAGAGCCACTGCTTTAAAAAAATACATAACTAATATAGAGCATATTTGCTCAATTTAATGTTAGGCTACAGATTATTTTGACATCTGAATTTAACAGAACCGCCCACGCACGACACATGCACATGCACGACGTGCACGCGCATGTCCACATCCACATGCACGCGCGCATGTGTCCTCTTTTTGCTCATTCAGAATATGGTATGCCTACACACTTAAAATAATGCAAACACGCAAATTGCGCAAACGACTGCATCGACACCTGGCGTGGAACAAACGGGACGAACCGAGGCGCATATATGGAAAAGAACAACAACACTACACGCGCGCGCGCGCACGCGCTGCAACACAAAACAGCTGCATAAAACGCGTGTCACTGTGGACTTCTGTATCTGTGGACTTCTGTATCGCAACGCGGGGCAACGCAACTCTGGGATGAGCGGGCCGAAGGCCCGCGAAATTCTAGTAATAGATAGATGGAAACTGATACGGTGCAATCTGGTTGTTTTGCTCTAGGGATGTGCTGAAAGACACCATGGCGGCTGATCATGAATACTACAGGGACAAGTGGACCATGTTTGGGAATGAATGTGAGAAGGTGGAGATAGAAGTCATCAGGAATCAGCATGTCATTCGCACCCGTGTTGATCACCTGGCCCTGAGAAAACAGGTAAGGATGCATTCGTGACTTTTGGGTTTCTTCATCTCACTAGAACAATGTTCTGTTCTTTTAGTATTATGTGGTTTATTTTGTGTGCAAATGTCAGTGTAATTTTAGATTTTTTACATATAGCTATGCACGAAGCTCACAGCGTGTCACTTGGTGCCGCGCTGCGAGATTGTACGTCTGCTATTATTTTTGAACATTTTTGAAAAATCTTGAAAGTTGTGAGAACTATACCGATTTAGAAGGCATTGGAAGAATGGGCCTGGATCAGGTCTTAACGGGCTGAGCTGTGTCACTCATGGGCTTGTCCGTGTTGCAGGCGGAGAGGAAGGCCACTGTCCACCTCAAGTACTTAGAGGACCTGAGTCGGAAGGCCCCAGACTTCACCATCCCACTGCGGGCACACGCCGTCTGGGAGGGCATGGCGGTCAAACTCTGCTGCACCGTCCAGGGCTGCCCAACCCCAGAGGTCACCTGGTGAGAACCAGTGGTGGAGAGTAACTAAGTAGGCTACATTAACTCAAGTTTTGAGGTGTTTGTACTTTACTTGAGTTAGTATTTTCAATTTTCAATCATTTTACTTTTACTCCACCATATCTCGGATCCAAATGTTATACTTTTACGCCACTATGTTTATTTGAAAACTTTAGTTACTAGTTACTTTATAGTTTTATATTATTATTTCAAAGCATACATTAAACACTTCAGCCCTATTTCCGCCATTTGAAAATAGCTGATCTACAAGCTCATAATGCGTTGCGATGCAACACATTGAGCTTGTAGATCTTTTTAAAAAAAAATGCATTCGAAAACTTGCACAATGATTACTTTTGATGTCAATACTTTTTTAAAGATATTTTTGGGGGCTTTTTGCCGTTTGACAGGAAAGGGGGAGAGAGATGGGGGGAAGACATGCAGCAAAGGTCGTCTGGCTCGGGACTCAAACCCGCAACACGCTGTCAGGCTGGATTACCAGCCTAGGTGCCTGGACCGCTCGCCGGCCCAGGCAGTACAATACTTTTGTACTTTTACTCAAGTACATTTTGCAAGTACTTTTACTTGTAACGGAGTAGTTCTATTGCAGTATTGGTACTTTTACTTAAGGGATATTTCACTTTAAAAAAAACTTTTGGTCATTTTATCATCTACTCGTTGCTTGATTCAGTATTTAGATATTTGATATTAATTTTAGCTGCCCCGCCCCCTTCCTATACAAACCCATTATAACGTCGAACTCCATTTTAACCATGATAGATTCATCGAAATCACCCAACCTTTTTTCTGTTGACTGATATTGTCCTTCTAATACGTGAGGAGGGCCGTGGAGTTTCATTTACTGTTTTAATTTATTTTTTAAATATCTTTTTGAAAAGAACCTCCTCCAGCACCGCTCACAAAACATGAAATGATATTAAATGATAAACCACTCACATATTAGACCTCCTCACATATTAGAAGGACATTATCAGTCAACAGAAGTTATAATGGGTTTGTATAGGCAGCTAAAATGAATATCAAATATCTAAATACTGAATCAAGCAACATAAAAACTGTCTGTGGTGTTCACATACAGTAAGCCTGAGTAGATGATAAAATGACCAAAAGTTTTTTTGAAAGTGAAATATCCCTTTATGTCAAAACTTTTTCCACCACGGGTGAGAAACTAGCCTCTCTTTCCAGTACGCCACAGAAACAACCACAAACACCACACAGCTCTTTGGCAGCGGTGGCCGAACGGTTTGCGGAGCGGTCTTGATACCGGAAGGTCGCCAGTTCGAATCCCCGGACCGGCACGTTAAAATTACCACCGCTGAAGTGCCCTTGAGCAAGGCATTGAACCCCAACCATGAAATGTTCTATGAGCAGGGCGTGGCTGTAAACAAGCATCTCGAGCTTAGTCCACTTACCCTGGGTAAACAAAGAACTTTGCTTTGCTTTGCTCTTATCTGTCAACACTTTCAGAGATTGACATTTTAATTACATGCACCTTGGTTATAGGTTATGACAGTTTCATGACTGATTCATAGCTCATCTATTATTTAACAGAGTTCTTTTGAATTAATTAATACGCTATAGCTCATTAGCAGAGGTATAGAATAATGTTGCAAGCATGACCATTGTAGCAATTTTAAACTAAGGCTATGGCTAAATTTCCATCCGGTTCTGATCCCTGGAGTTGGGGGATGTGCGTATTAAAGTGAAATTAACTGTTCTCCCTCAGGCAATGTTTCTAAATGCTGACCGTGATGCCAGTGCTGCTGAGAGACTAGCTGATGAAAAGAATATAATGTTCTGTATTCATGAACCCAAGCCGAGATGCAGATAACCTGCGGCTCGTGGGTTTAACCGTTCCAGATGGGACCTGTCGAGCCCAATGAGCTCCCAGATAGTTGCCCTCGACAATACGCAACTCAAAACGGAATGAGAGATCAAAGACACACCGCGCCCCACTCCATCGCAGTAATAGACCGAACCGAATTAACTGTTGATTAATGAAAGATGTGCATAAGTAATGTCTGGGCATAGGAGCACTGCATGGAACCCCCCCAAGCATAACCTGTCTCTTGCTTTTTTATACATTTTGGGGAAAGCTGGTGCCCACGGTTGTTTTCCATTTACTCTTTCTTCTTTCCACCTCAGGTACAAAGACGGCGTGCCTCTGAGCTCATACAGCCAACCGTGGACACACAGTCTGCAGCAGAAGTTTGGGCTCAACTCACTGGAGATCAGAAGGTAGGTTGTTGGTTCAACTTGAAGTTTCGTCCTGTACTCTCTACTACTGTCAATGTACTGTAGGCTACTGGATGGGCAGGGAATGTATGTGTGTAAAGTCACTAGTACATTACTCAAGTACTGTACTTAAGTACCGTACTTGAGTAAATGTAGTAGATACTTTACTTCTACTCCACTACATCACAGAGGCAAATATGACACTTTTACTCCAATATAATTATTTTAAAACTTTAGTTACTCAAATAAGTTATAAAACATCCATTACCCACTTCAGCGCTATACATTTTGGCCATTTGAAATGGTCAAAATGTATAGCTCATTTGTTCACTTGTGAGCTTGTAGATCTGCTATTTTCAAAAGATTTTAATACATTACATGCAGATATATAGCTTTTCTACTTTTGGAACTTTACAGTAAGTACATTGAGTGCAATAGAGGGTATGCGCGTGCAGGAATGTCTACTGAGTGGCAAACAACTACTTTCTGGCCTTGACAGCCCATACATCCAAACAGAAAAGTCCTATTTCATTGCATTAAATGACTTTAAACAACATTAAATTAACTTTGTCACTCTCTTTGCCACTCAATTTGCCACTCGATCTGCTCGATCACTTTATGCATGTGTACTTCTTAGTACTTTTCAATTCAATTCTGAATTCCAGACTTGGAATTAAAAAACATACTTCCACCACTGAATGTATAGGCTACAGCAGTACTTCCAACCAAATATGATATCAGGGAGACTATGAGGAGCTTGCTTGCTTAGCAAGTAGTCCCTGCCGTGAATAAACAAACATTAAAAAGAAATAAAGCATTATAAAAGGGGGCGGAGAGGAGAATGGCATATACCGGTAGTCTTGTACGACTAAATGAGGCCGTCGGATGAAAAATGCATGCATTTAACTCCCTGTTGTGTATAATAAGCTATTTCTTGCTTCTGTCCCATTGACAAATGAATCAGTCATGTCATGTAGTCAGGAGGTGCCACCTCTCCCCTTCTCACTGTGTGCTTCTTCACGAGTTGGGGGTTTAATGCAATAACTCAGCCCAGGAAATAGTCTACATACATTCAACACACCGGATGATCTATTCTAGCTTGTAACTATTGAAAAAAAGGGAAATTAAGAAAGAAGAAGCAGCATTTGCATTAAACATCACGCCAGCATCAACACTCACATACCTTGTTCAGCTCTTTGGTCAAAATATGTATTTAATAGTAATGAAGCTATTTATAATTATTTAATAACTAATTATTCATAAACTATGTATAAAGCACTTGACTAAGTCATTAACAGAGGCATTGATAAATACATTATTGTTCTTGAATGCATTATACATTACAATTTGCTGCATATAAATAAAATATAATGTAAAAGGGTGTAGTCTAAGAGAAGCAATCGTCAAGGGTACAACAGCATACATATCTATCTACAGCAGTAGGCTAGCTATTGTTACGCCACAATATCAAGTATTATAGTATATAAGTATGAATCAGACTTAAGTGGAGCATGAGTGGCAGTCATGTGTTGATGAATTGGAGCCAATATAGTTCATGGGCAATTGTAATATTGCACGTTATGTACACCACTTTACTTGACTGATTAAAGTAACTAAGATATTGGATCGTAACTGTGCCAATAACAACAAGCTATTGACTGTTTTATGCTAGCATCTGAGCCTGGTTAGAGAATAGATTCCTACTGCTGCTGCAATTTTTGAGTGAGTATAGTTCAGTCAGACAACTCACGAATAGATTTACCAATATGTATTACAGAATGAGTAATGAGTGTGCAACATATGATATTTGACTTGGCGTTCGGCTCTGCTGGATTTCTCCCTGCTCGGCATGGTTAAGCAATAACATAAAATATTAAGAGCAGGGAGATAGATATACAATAACCCCCCATGGGGAACATAAATAGCAGAGCCCACCGGTGGTGCTGGGGTGGTGGTGGGAAAAAACATCACATACAACCAGGGACCATATGCAGAGGAAGGCAGGAAGAGCATGCAGACTGGTGAGCTTAAGTAGCCCGCCCAATTGGTCAGCTGACTGCCGCATCGGCAAATGACGTGAGGGACTTGCACACACTTGTACACCCACATAGTAATGCAGCATGTTAACCCCTTGAGTATAGTATGCGCCTTTGAGCATGGCATGAACCCCCTTGAGGTTGTCTGAATGAACTAACTCGGCAAGCTACGTCTCATATTATGTTATAGTAGACTATTCATCCAGACAATGGTAACATTATTATTGATGTTTAAGGGTTATTTCAGATAATAATCAAGAAGATAATGAAAATATGTTTTCTTAGGTTTGTGAAAGAAATTGTCTGGATTCAATTGTTGAGAAATAAAATCACACTTGTGTGAAGTGAGGGGAGCTAATATATTAAAGGCTGACTCATGTTGATTAGGTGATGTAATGGTGATGTAAAACAAACGGTGCCGACACAAATATTAAACGCCATTAACAATAAAGAGACAATATGACGTAATGAGGCAAATTATGACGTAAATTTCCCTTCATTGTCAATGGCGTTTAAAAAACAAACATTGAACTAAAGACAAACATTAAACCTGTATATAGGAGGAACAATAATAAATATTACTCATTTAGGCGTATACATTGCTTTTTTATAATGCTAACATCAAATATGGCAACATAGTGGATTCACAAAGGATTACATCATCATAGTAGAAAGAACAGGGTGAAATATAATTTTAGTCGATAGCTTTTAGCTTCCTCCTAATAGTCCCCATCTTGACCTACTATCACCTTTCACATGGTGCATAACAGTCTTATATTGTCCCCAGGTGCTCTCCTGAAGATGCTGGCGAGTACAAAGTGGTTGCCAAGAGTCCCCTGGGTGAAGCCTCTACATTTGGAACACTGGTGGTGAACTGTGAGTAGCTGGCTGTTTGATACGGTACATTCTGAAAGCCAGTGATGGAAAAAGTACTCACATTGTTTACTTAACCGACTATTTCTACAATAGGGTATTGATATTTTTCAATACCCTATTGTAGAAATAGTCGGTTACGAGTACAAGTTCGGTAAAAAGTACAAAAGTATTGGCTTCAAAATGTACATAAAGTATCAAAAGTAAAAGTACTCATTATGCACAAGGTCCCATTTCAGAAGTTTTTAAAATGTACAAAATGTATAAAGATCCTTTAAAATAGTAGATCTACAAATAGATCTACAAATAGCAGACCTACAAGTTCACAGTGCATCGCAAAGGGACACACACATATATATAAGTATATATATATATATATATATATATATATATATATATATATATATATCTTTCAAAAGTACATGTACTTATACTTTACATCACTGCTCAAAGCCCTTGTGGAAATTCATCATGGATTTGTGATAGATGTGTTACTGCACCAGCCGCCAAGACCCACAGTCCTCTGTGAATACTAATGCCTCCTTATTTCTCACTGCTACCAGACGTGTTCACTCTTTTAAGAAAAAGGAATGTTTGTATCCCATCCAGAACATCTTTTCCTTCTTATTTTCCACTTATGGAGAAGTTTCACATTCATTTATGACACTTTTTTTCTTCCTCCTAATGCCATGTTCTGTGGATTTGTTTTTACGTCTGGATACCCCGTCCAGGAAAGGCTTCAGACGCACCTCAGATCTGAACCCATTTGATTTGGCGTTAGGAACCCATTGCGACCGCATGCCCTTGCTGACGACCCCAGGCAGGGTTCGAACCCACAACCTTCCGCATGAAAGGCATATGCTCTAACCACTATAGGGCGGCCCTCCTAATGCCATGTTCTGCAAAAAAGTATAATTATGATATAGAATATAGATATTTGGACCAGAGTCAGACCAAGCAGATGTGTCTACTCTACATAATCGATTATTATGAATCTGTTGGCTCAGTGATGAATTTATGTGAGAAAAGAAAAATTGAGCATCGTGGATTACCTCCTATAACCAACCATTGTGTTTTTTTTCTCAGCTGGAGCTGGTAACGGGACTCAGGCTTACTGGAAAAAGCATGCGGGCACAACAGAAATAACAGTGACATAGCGCTCTGTCTTACGACATACATTAGAAATTGAGAGCCTTAATGAGGCACTTCAAGAAGCTTTTCCCTGCGATCCATATTTCACGGGCTGTCCTTCGATGGTTAAAAATAGGTTAAAGGGAATATTAGATGTGACTTGTATAAACGGAGCTTCACCAGGATTGATCTGTCGTCTCTCTTTGTCTCTTCCATTTTCATTTTCTCTCTTCCATTTTCTTCTCCTCTCTCTATCACTCTCTGGCCCCCACACCACTCACCCATCTGGCCCACTCCTTCATATAGCATATCAAGGAACCGTGGCTGGATCAGAGCACTTGCAAATCCCTGGTAAGTTTCACACCGATGCCTAATGAAAAATGTCCCCTTTCATTTTCTGTGCCACCCCTTTGAAGTTCCTCACTTCTGGTGAAAGCCGTGAGGGCAGAGTTGCTTTGAAGGTAGAGGTGTACAACACAAAGTCCTGCTGCTGTGCACTAAGACAGAAGATTTTGAAGACTTGAAAGTTGAAAGGAATCATGGTGTTGATGATGATGTTTGCTCATGGAGGAGGAGGGAGGGGTGTCACTGCATGTGCAAGCTTTGTGTACCATGGGTTTCCACTTTCCAGGTCTAGTATGCACTAAGCGCTTAGTAAGGCTGTGTGACTGTGAGCCACAGTTGATACGAATCTTTGCCACTTGAGCCAAAGTGAGAGTCATGTATATTTCATCCTACTGAGACTGAGGAATTCATTCAGCTTTGCTTCAAGCCAGAGAGCATCACACACTAACCGTGCCACTCTTTGACCCGGATTAGCCACCCTCCACCAAGTGTGTGTGTGTGTGTGTGTGTGTGTGTGTGTGTGTGTGTGTGTGTGTGTGTGTGTGTGTGTGTGTGTGTGTGTGTGTGTGTGTGTGTGTGTGTGTGTGTGTGTGTGTGTGTGTGTGTGCGTGTGTGTGTGTGTGTGTGCATGCATGAATGATATTGTGTGTACAGTACACCCACTGTACCCAGTACTGGGTGTCAATGGACAATTTTCCATTTCTTTGAAAACCATTGGAAATATTTCCCTTGTTGTCTGTCTGTAAGGTTTGAGAGAATATATTCAAAGAAATAATAAGAAATATTAAAATTAGTTAACACTAAAAACAGTTGCTTTGTTTTCATATTGGTGGCTGTTCGCCTTGCTGTGATCTTCCAGCTATGAGTTCAACACCTTTTCCATTTCCAACTATACACATTCTTTCGATCTTCTCTACCATATGTGACTACATTTGACTGAGGGACTGCCATTGGATTTTTTTGAATTTTCGTTTTTTTCATGTCATATGAAAGCAGGGAATCATAGCTTCAAATTGACATATTGGTTGTTCAGTTTGACCCACCAGTTTTGGAGATATGGCTTATAGAGTAATGTCTTGCAGAAAACAGCGAGTTGAGAAAACCGGCTTGAAAGGTTCACTTCTGTGGTCTCTAACATTACACCTAGCTACATGTTTGGGCATTTATTTCATATTTACATGTCGATTTCAGCTCTGACACTTATTTCAGACATGCTCTAGTATGTGAAGAGTCTGCCTGTGCTATTAACTCATTTTGGAAAAAAAAACAAAAAAAAAAACGTTTTTCTCCTCTGGTGAAAAGCTGTAATTTGCGCGATGGCAGTCTCTCAGTCAAATCTGGTCACATATAATGCTGTGTAAGCAACAGCCACACTCTGCGTAGCCTCGGAAACCCAGACGTTTTTATTTCCTGCGTGATCTAGAAATTAATTGCCAATAATTTTCAATGAAGATTCATCAGCATGTAATGCAATCAGGGTCTGCTTGCTGGGGGAAATGGGTGGATGGGTATTATAGGCTATGCTGGTGTTTTCATGGGGCCGAAAATTCATTATCTCCAGCAGTAGCAGCATCACTCACCAAACAAAGGTGCAACTGTGGTGCATTTATCAAAATCATTATTGCTTGTAAGGAAGCATGGAAGGGGAGTGATCGAGAAGCAGAGGGGAAGGTTATTAAGGCTATGCACGCTCTTCTGATTGCAAGGAGCTGATAAGGAGTATTGGATGATTATAAGAAACGTGACACCGCCACTCGGCTAAGTCTCTGGGAGCAGGATTTGACAGCTAGGGCCTTGTAGCAAACCTTTCCATCTCCCTTCCACAATGCGTCGCTTCAGAGTTCATTCAACCATGAAAAGAAAAGTCTTGTCAAGAACTGTACTGCAGGAAGATATGTCACGTCCTCTTGGTTCCCTCAATTAGCACTTCACTATAAAGTCCCTCCCCAACCCGTCCTTGTCCAATAGGCATGTTAGCAGGACAGGACTCACAGGAGACATGGTAATGCTGTCCTGGTCTCACCCATTGAGATGCACGTATTATTGCCATCACCTGGGTGGCTCAATCGTGTAACTTCCCGACCTTAAACTGTGTAACAACAACACAGCCATGCAAAATAACACTGACAGCTATGAGGTGATGAAAGCTTGCCATCCTTTGTTAACGGTTGCTAACGGTTGCTAAACTATTACCCCGTGGGTGAGGGGGGACATTGTCTATACAGCATACATGGGCAGGTTGCTAAACTATTACCCCGTGGGTGAGGGGGGACATTGTCTATACAGCATACATGGGCAGGTTGCTAAACTATTACCCCGTGGGTGAGGGGGGACATTGTCTATACAGCATACATGGGCAACTGGCGGTCCGGGGGCCACATGCGGCCCCCACAATCACTCAATGCGGCCCGCAGGTTAATATTCCGAACATTGATATATTATTGATTTTAGCAAATGACTAGTATGAAAATTTAATCGTCTTTTTTATGTCCAATGTATTTGTATTTAGTTCATAAAGTTAACATAACTATAACTAAATGCATTTTAAATTACTTTTCAGGATTCCAATTCAAAAATAGCAAAAGATTATTCAGGATTTCAATTCAAATATAGCAAAAAAATAACTTATCTACAAGCTCAAAACGCGTCGCACTGCAACACGTTTTGAGCTTGTAGATCGGCTATTCTTTTGCTACGACAGTAATATGCAATGTGGCCCTCTGGAGCGAGTGTGGAAATATAGTGGCCCTCTCCATTGTCAAAGTTGCCCATCCCTGGTCTACAGTATGTGTTCGTAGCTGTCCATTGTCTATGTGTTGCTCTGGGAGATGGTGGAGCCTTTCTTTCCATTACGGTTATGCCAGTTGGCATAATAAGAGCTTCTTTTTTTATAGTTTGACTGTTTGACTTTGCTCATTTTCACTCCCTGCCACAAGTGAGAGAAACGGAGGAAGCTTGTCACTTGTGTAAAAAATAATGAGATCTGATGTCACCATGGCACGACAGTACGTGCCACGGTATAGAGAATGTCAAGTCGACTCAGTCTGGATTAACATGGTGATGAGGCTGTGGAGACGGTAGAGAAATGAGCTCTCATCCCTAATCACTGCTAACGTTGTGGCCAGTCTGGCCTGTCACTTCATCTGTTCTCTGCTCTTTCTCCCCTCCCTTACTCTTTCCCCCAGTTTACCTGTCACATTCATCTCTGTTGTAGTTGTCAAAAAATAGACCTGGACACAGCAGTACTGTTCCATGGAAAACGGATTACTGTCTGAGTCTGTAATGATTGTTTTTGCAGTGCACTCATGCTGTGTCTTGGCTTACTTTCAGTATTCAGGGCATACAATAATATAACACGCAAGGTGTAATGCTTAATTTATCCTCCGCCATACATTGGTGTCATGTACCATGCAGATATAGCTGATCTATAAGCTCATAACGTGTCACATTGCGATGTATAGTGAACTTGTAGATCAGCTGTTTCCAGCATGCGACACAATACCCCTAGGTAGGGGGTTCCATGCTCCTTTAGATACACTTATAATAATACACCTAAAACATATATGAAGTTTCCATTGTGTTTAAGTGCTACCGCGTGTAAACTCATTATTTGAGGCTTTTGTTCTCCACTCTCTCTCTCTCTAGTGGCAGCTTCGGACCTGCAGGCCCAGTTTGACACAACTTTCCAGCCGACCTGGGTAAAAGAGGGGGGCAGCCTCACCCTGCAGTGCAGCTTCACCTCGGACCTGCTGCCCTTCCAGCAGAACATCAGCTGGTTCAGAAACGGTGAGTGCATGGGGAGCTGGTCCACATTCACTGACACGGGGTGAGTTTAACATTGCTGCTATGTATTTGCAGAAGTCCGACATAGGGAGGGAAAGCAGCTATATGTGAAAGACACAAGGAGACCTCAAGAGAATAAGACGACTTGGGATTTTCATCCCCATGTTTTGTCGTTTCCCAGTAATATTTTTGAATGGCTACGTTGGCTGTCACTTGGCTGGCACTTTAAAATTCTGTCACTGGTAGATTACATCACCACACGGGCCAGATTTTGTTCTCGGGAACATGCACGACTGCAACTAAAGATGGATGTTTTAATTATTTGTTAATTTAAGGCTGTAAAACCCATAAAATCAAGCCACCACAGAATGTTTATGTAGCAGAGTGGCTCACAGCCTCAGCCTGATGGCTTTCATGCGGGAGACCCGAGTTCGAATCCAGGGCGTTACAATGGTGCCGTGACCCGGATTGGGTTTCCCTGTGGGAGGTCAAAAGGGGGGTGAGTGTAGCAAAGTGGCTCAGCTCAAAAGTCAAGTATCTCCCCCGAGCCATAGGCAATTCCCTTTGGCTTAGTGGTTTTTGTTTTTTCCATGCAAGAGACCTGGGTTCCATTCCCGGGTGTTAAGGTCTCCACACACCGGGTGCGAATTCGGATTTTTAAGTGGCGTTTCTCCATCGATTTTCCGAAAAACGCCACCTTTACACTTAGTAATATCAACACTCCTTCAAGAAGACTGGGTGAATCATGAATTGTTAAAAGTGAACTCCACCCGCGCTGTATCTTGTTTGACATGTCACCTTCATCTGTCCACTTGACTGCAGGCGTCCAGTTGCATCAGTCCAGCAGGGTGGAGATTGAGACTACTGGTGCCTCTGCCTCTATCACCCTGAGGAGGGTGCATAAGGACCATGAGGGCACGTACTCTGTCCGTCTGAGGAACTGGGATGGGCTTCAGGAGCACAGCTCCTTTGTCTATGTCACAGGTGAGTCCAACGAGTGTTTGTATACTGTACTGTGAAGTGTGAAAGTCAGCCTTATATTCCTCATATTTGGTGGATTTTTTAATATTTGGATTGTGTTGCATTATGCATTTAATTTGAACATACAACCTTGCAACTGTGAGATGGCTTTGTATTTGCTAGAATAATTTAGATTTCCTTGTCTTTTTGTAATCATCAAACGTGTTCTCCTCTAAATGGCTTGTTAACTTTTGTAGATTGGTACTGCTTTTGGCATGGACATAAAATAACAAATCGCCCCTACATTCTCAGTCACAACAAATTAATTGGATGAGAATTACATAGGACCACAATGGAAACAAGTCTCTACTCCTTCCCTATAGGACTTTTTTGTGTTATCCTTTTAGCCTAAATATCTTACTGTACCTCCGTGCTGTATACATTTCTGACTAATAAAGTATTTAACAAAAATAATAATAATCACACCTGTGTGAAGTGATAGCCTGGCACAGCCAGACTTCATCTGCCTGCACTGCAGCGCGCAGTGCAGCGCAGTGGTATATTAGTATCGCAACGCAAGGCTAGTGAAGTGAGGGGCGCTCTTATCATCGTATCATCATGACGTAAAATAGACACTATGCCAATTTGCTCAGACACTATGACTATGAATAAAAATTCTCCATTCATTGTCAATAGGAATTTAATGTTTGTTTAAGACGAAATTTGTGGACAGTAACTAAAAGCTGGATGTAGGAGGGTCTAAAACCCCTCAAACATGAATGAGAGAGTAGCAGGCAGATGATGGCCGTTGACAACGTTTTTGTTGATAAAACATTCATATAGCCCCCAAGGAAAATGTTGCTAATGTGTCATGTCTTAAATTATCACGTCAGTCCTCTTAATGTTCCCCCATATTAGTCTCTCTCTCTCTCTCTCTCTCTCTCTCTCTCTCTCTCTCTCTCTCTCTCTCTCTCTCTCTCTCTCTCTCTCTCTCTCTCTCTCTCTCTGATGATTCATCCACATACCTTGACCTGTTAATCTCACCACTACCCACTGGCTTAGCCCTGCTCCTTTCTGCCCTATACGTCATGTGAGAACAATAGCTTGGGGATTACATTAACCAGATTACTTTTAATCCTGTCACATTTACACTTCACTCACTCTGATTCACAGTCTCCTCATCCTCACTCTTTCTCACTCATGCTACTCTTCCTTTTTTTCCTTCTTTTTTCTCTCCCTAGCCTCCTCACACTCCTTATTACCTGGCATACTTTCCTATAGAATACTCACACTCTTTTAATGAGACATAGTGCACTGGTTCTCAACATGGGGTTCAGGGACACCCAGGAGTCCTTGGAGGGAACCAAATGGGACCAATGGGCCCATTGTACACTCTCAGAGTTATATTAGCTAACGAGCATGCGGATTGCCGCCCCAGAAATAAAAGAAAACAATTTCAAATGGGGTTGCAATTAATGCACTCCACATTTGATAAAGTGTAAAGCTCACATAAACATGTCCACAATGAAAGCCAATAGTAATCACAGATTAAAGTATCACACAATTAGATTTACCAATTCAAATAATTTTATTCAAGTTCAATAAAAGGCTGACGTAAATTGCCCATCTAGAACAAAACGATACAAGCTTGTGAAAACACAAGCAGCACAAACAAATATCTATTTATAATTCCACTGAAGAATAAAACGGTGCCTGTATTCTCTGCCCCAATTATGCAATACCTGTTGTATCCGTCTGCCTGCTTGTGTCCCTTTTATGGCCATAATAGATCCCTGATGTCATCAGTATATGGGTATGTCCATATATGGGCATATCGGTGGGATCAGCGGTTCTGGACAACCGGATCTCCATATATGTGTATATTTTATGCCTATATCAGAATGCCTGCATGGGTCTACCTCAACAGACTTCACTCTGGAGTAGCTAACAGCAAACTCATCCAGCAACCGGATGTCCGTATATGCCTATAGACTAGAGGGTATGCGCGTGACATCATCATCAAACCCGGAAGTTATGCAGGAATGCCTACTGAGTGGCAAAAAACTACTTTCTGGCCTTGACAACCTATAAATCCAAACAGAAAAGTCCTATCTGATTGCATTAAACAACATTAAACAATGTTAAACTCACTTTGCATGTTGCTTTGCCACTCGATGTGCCATTCACTTTAAGCATGCGCATACCCTCTATAGCTGAGAGTAGTGCACAGCACTCCCCTCCAGTCGTCTGCGACGTGCACAGCGTGTTTGAAGTCGGTACAGACGGACGTACATTTTTGTCTGCAAAATTTGAGGCTACTGTGGTTTGGACTATAAAATTCAAAGTAAGTAAGTAGTGGATCAGAGTGTAATTCTATGGGGTTGTCTCCTCTCTCAGATGGATCAGCTGCAGTGCTAGGTGGGCCGGCATCTCCTCTGTCCGTCCAGGTGTCTGACATCAATAAGGACTATGTCTTTTTGACCTGGGAACCACCTAGTGCAGATGGAGCCAGTCCTGTACAGGGTTACTATGTTGAAAGGTAATGTGGGAGACTGGTGCCATCAGTTTCTTTTGTTGTAGTTACCAATGTAACTTTCCTGAAATATTTGTACAAATGATTTACTTTTAAAACTGCAATCTGGAACTGTTATGCCTTATTCGTTCAAATAATTGTAGCTTTAATTGTTTTGTGCCACACATAATCTCTCAATGTTTTTCTTATTTTTTTTAAAATATTGAATGGGTTTCCAGATTATTTCACATAACAGTCAGATACGAACTCCCTATAAATGATTGTTGCTATGCTTAAAAGTATGTATGTTAAGCCGGTTGAGGGCAATTTGAAATACACTGGATGAAAGCTTCTTGCACCATCAAAAAGCACATAGTGTAGCCCATTGCATGGACAAATGCATTTAAACCACCCTGTCACGTCATCACATTGATAAGGCTTATCTTAAATTCCAGCTACAGCTACTTTCTATCTTTCGATCTTTCATTCTATTATAAAATAGTAAGACCGAAAAAACTATCCACGGATTCCACGCTGCCAAAGCATTATCATTTTATTAAATCAAAGGTTTATATTCACCACCATCTTCTTCAATTACCATAACTTGCCTTTAATTTTTTGGCGTCAATCATGCTGCGAGAGTAGTACTGTATAGCTGTCACATTTTTGTTTGATGGGCCTTACAACTCATTTAGCCCCTAGCCTGTGCTCATTTCAAACCTAACAAAGGACAGTTAGCAAGACAGGCCCATTGAAGCAGATCTTGGTCTCTGCACAGTGGGTGAGGAAATTGGATTGGGGTAGATAAAGATGGTGGTGCTATAGCAGCCAACAGTGGTGTAATATCCATTTGGCAGAGTTCACAGGAGATGGATTATATAATTGGTAATTATGGGAATGGAACACTGTGCTAACTCCAGATCAAAGTCTCCCACTGAAGAACAGGTGCCCACTCATTACTGACACCAATCAATCAATATTGCCATTTGTGCTGTACATGTATACATATGTACCATGTCTGTGCGAGCTGGTATACGAGGGTGCATTTATGTTTGCATGGGTGCAGGTGTTATAGTTACTACAATTGCATGTGTGCTTTTTGTGGGGATTTGTGCATACGTTCTTTCTACATACAATGTCCTTGTGTGAAGTATACATTTTGTGAACACGTGCGTAAGAGGTGGATGCGTGTTCTGTGAGCACTTTTTGGTACATATTGTATATTTCTTGGGAGCTACACATCATATAAATAATGTGTGTTTCTGTGCGCACGAGCGTGCATGCGCACATATGCGTGTGTGTCTTTGCGCACATGCACATCCAGTCATCCATCCATCTTCATCCACTCATCAAGATTCCAGAGTCAAGTCGCAGGTTAATACTTAATTCAGCAGAGTTCCAGAGACTTCCCTTTGCCAGGCCACATTATAGCTACTTCATACTGGGGGATCCCAAGGCGTTCTAAGGCCATTATTTCCCCTTCCCCTTGGTCTGCACCATAGTCTCCTCCCAGCAGCCTGTGCCGCCCGAGGGACACCCCAGGAAGCATCTCTACAAACCACCCAAATCACCTTAACTGGGTCCTCTCCTTGTAAAGGAGTAGCGGCTCTAGTCTGAGCCTGCCCCGGGTGACTGAATTTCTCACCTTATCCCTAAGGTCCTCAGATTTGCTACATGGGGGCCGCCATATCTTTATGTGAATATTAGCCAAAATATGCCTCGCTGTGAGTTTGTAGATCGGCTATTTTCAGCAAAGACGTTTGGTGTAGAGGGAAAAAAGAGTGAAAGGCCAAGTGGTTAAAGTGGCCAAGTGGTTAAATGTCTGAAAATACACATTAACATTAATCCAACGTATACTGATGATAGTGTGGTCAAGATTGTATCCACAATCTTGTTCTTTTGGTCATGACCCCACACTTGAGAGCACGTGAAGCGTTGTCCAGGGTGTTTTAAAGGACCACTTCACCACTTTTCAACCTATCTTCATATAATAGGTTCTCACTAATAATCATGATAAAATGGCACGATTCTTTTCTACTCAGTCTGTGTCTCATAGGAGGGCTGTCGGCAGTTTAGAAACCGTCCTCCAGTGACATCATCATTAGGCAGATTTGTTTTTAAACAAGATTTTTTTTACAAAAATGTTTAGATTTTCATTATCGTAAGAACGATGGCTCCCATTTTCGCATTGCAACTTTTCAGGACTAGAAAGCCTGCAGTTTCTATTATCTTGTATTCCCCATCGATGATGTTGTTGGAGGACGGTTTCTGAACTGCCCACAGCCCTCCTATGAGACACAGACCGAGTAGGAAAAGAATGCGCCATTTTTTCATGATTATTAGTGAGGACCTATTATGAAGATAGGTTGAAAAGTGGTGAAGTGGTCCTTTAAGGAAGGCTCATACCCAGAGCTTTGTCTTCTGGCCCAGCTCTCTTTCCGATACAAGTTGTACAGCACTGGTCAAAAGCTGAGCCAGAAGGCAAAGCTCTACAACGAATGGAATACTACTCCTGCTGATCCGACTCTGGCTGATCTCCTGCTTCGTTCCCCCCTCACTCACACTCTGTGTGTCACCGCAAATAAAAACAGGTTTACTGAGAAGTACTTGCTGACTGATGAATGATATTGGATGTTGGGAAATGGAAAGAAAGCAAGAATCCTTCCAGTTCCCTAGCAACCCACTAACTCTGAGTTTGAAACCTTGATTATTTACAGTCTTTGTTTACCACCAATAGCTAAGTTTAAGTTGAGTTTAGTTAGTTTATTTGATCATCCTTCAGTCTCCTCTCAACTCATACCCCCCTTCCCTATCCTTGAAATACGACAAGATAGTCTTGGGAATTAGTCTATTTCTTACTTTATAAATGATAAGAGCTGTGGTTAACTTTTTTTGGATATATACCACAAACAAAAAAAAGACAAATAATAGTCCTAAATATCATGTCTGTCTGTCTGTCTGGTAAGGTATGACATGGCTCAAGCCCAGTGGCTCCGCTGTAATGACATGGTCCAGACAGCATGCCACTACCCAGTGTTTGGACTAAAGGAGGGGACCCTCTACCAGTTTAGAGTGTGTGCCGTCAACCGGGCCGGTGTGGGACGTCCCTCCAAGGCTACAGAGCCTGTCCTCACTTTGGACCCCCTGGAACCCACCAGAACCATGGGTAACACACACACACACACGCACGCACGCACGCATGCACACACGCACACACGCACACATACATACACACACACACACACACACCACATAGTCTGTGTGGCACACTGACTGCTGTTGGGACTGATGTCCCAACAGATACTGTGGATCATTAGCACAGATGAAGGTCAGACATAAGGTTACTCGCCTTTGGCCAATTCCCATCCTTCTCTTCTTTTTCTTTATTCCTATCTCTCTCAATTCAATTCAACGAACACTTTGAGTAATACTATCTTGTGAGACTATAAAAGATTGTGCATTTTCTGTCAGAGATAGTTATACATCCATATAGGAGACGTTCTCTCTCTCTCTCTCTCTCTCTCTCTCTCTCTCTCTCTCTCTCTCTCTCTCTCTCTCTCTCTGCCGTGGCTGCTTACCATGGACAGCATTTTCAACATTAACAATAATAGTGTTCTCATGGGCTCATTCAACTTCATTACATCGATCTCTGTTTCTTACTATTTTCTTCTCTCTCTCTCTCTCTCTCTCTCTCTCTCTCTCTCTCTCTCTCTCTCTCTCTCTCTCTCTCTCTCTCTCTCTATTTGTCTCTCAGTGGTCAAGGTGCACAGGGGGAGAGAGATCACAATCACTAAAGACCAGCTGGAAGGTGAGAATGCAATTCATGGTAAAGGACAATAATATACACATTATAACATATGAAATATCTTTGAACACCCAACTTTTCCATTACTTCCTTCAGCACGTGCTGTGCAACTATGTCACATGCTGCTGTGTACCGTGTGCATGCTCCTTGGTCCTTGCCTTTTATGTTACCTCAGGCGCACGGCTAAATGCATCTTCATGTTATGTTCTAGCTAGTTGTGGTAATTGCGCAGCTGAGGCCATAATGCACATTATGTTCCATTTGCAGAGCAGGATAGAATGGATGGTCCTCATTGGCTTCCTGGTAAATGGATATACGATTACGTACTATGTAATCTAATCTAATGATATTCTGGGCATGTCTTAAATGAACAAGACATGGGTCTAATAATGGTGTGGCGCTCATGTGGATCTCTGACTTAGGGTGCGTTCAGTAAAGTGCACCGGGAGCGTATTAGTTTGTATTGCGCAGTGCGCTCATTGCGCTATATCTGAACGTACCCATAAATGTGGCCAATCTACAATTCTAGTTCTACAGTAGGACATATCTGTTTCAAGCTGATCTGGCTTTGACTGCCATTAAAGTTAAATATTTAAAAACAATACAGAAAACATTGTAGACATTTGACGCTGATTTGTCCAGCCGTTTGTGAGATTACCCCTGGGAACGTACGCACGTACGCACACACACAACCAGACATGTCCTCTTTCTTGTAGATGGACGCATGTGCATGCGTGCGTGCGTGCATGCTCACGTGTGTGAGGGTATCCATCGATATCAATCAGTCACGACGTTTGATCTCACGGGTGTGTGCATTACTGTGTCCTCTGTTGTTCAATTGGTTTGACAGAGAAGGCCACCAATGGGAGAAAAAAGGAACAATTTTTGCAGCACACATGCACGCATGAACACACACACACACACACACACACACACACACACTACACACACACACACACACACTGTCCCTGTGCCACTGTCTGATTCTGTCTGATCAACATCTTTCACTGCGTTGTCTTTGGTCTTGTCGCTGCTTTGATCCACGTCATGTTCATCTGCTGACTCTTTTCGGGCCGATAGACACATGGAAGAACAGACGGAGAAAATCAAGAAAATTCAGGCATTAATGTTTAGACAGACAGAAAGACAGGCGGACTGAAATGACAGGAAAACAGACTCAGGCAGCCTGAGTCTACAAGAATGACAGTTATATAGGCATGTGATAAAAACAGAATACTATCTTTTTAATAGATTTTTTTTATGGTGAACCAAGCCGTTTCATTTCCTATACTGTCTTCTATGTGACATATAGCCACTAGCTTCTCTATAGGCATAATGATCTCCATCTCCAACCTCCATTAGAAGAAATGAAAAAGAAAGTTTTCCTTTTGTTGTCATCCATCACCTTCTGCATAAAAATAATATAACGTGATATCTTCTCTTCTCCTCTCCTTTTACTTCCTTGTTTCCCTCCAGGACAGATAAAAGTTCCCCACCCGCCCACGGATGTGCACGCCTGTGAGGTGAGCAACACCTACGTGGTGCTGCGCTGGGCCGAGCCTGAACCAAGAGGAAGGGAGCCGCTAACCTTCTACGTGGAACGGGTCAGTCTTTTACTCCCACATGCAAACACAAGCATCAATATTTGAGAGATGCTTAAAGGGGTACTAAAGCCAGAGTTTGCTGCTACCTACTGTACAGTATACAGGCTGGCCGGGGTGCACCTTCTTAAACTAAATTGTGTATATGGAAAATAACCTACTGTGAAGCTGTTCACAAAACGTTTACCTAACATGTACATACAGTATGTTACCATTTTTTATTCTTTGATTGCTCTTTCTTGCACTCTTTATTCTATCCCTTTGTTTGGTGTGCTTGCTGTGTTTTCTTTTTTGCTGTTTTGAATGTTATGCTATCTATGCTGCTGCATTGTCTAAAGGAAGCCAAACAAAAATGTAACAATACCTGTACACAAGCTGTAACAATAAAGTACAACCTTGAACCTTGGGTACCATGTACCAAGGATAGACCCCTGGGGGACCCCAGTCAACGAAGTACAGTATGTAGTGTTTAAACAAGGGATAATTGACGGCCAGCCGGTCATTGAGGTGCCAGGGTGCTTATTACCTTAATTGGTAATAAGCTGTCAATTATCCCACTTATTACACGGCTAATACATTAATTAATATATTGACCCTTGAGCCAAAAGTATACAAAATGAAGTATTTCCTTGCTAACTGTAATGAAAGTATTCAATAATTGTTGCGCTGGGTGGAAATGGTCGCCTGAGTCTTTGATTAGACAGCGGTTAGTTATAGAGCTCATCAGTTATAATTCAGAAATAATACCCTGCTGTATTCAGTGATTGACCAATCAGAATCAAGCGTTCACCAAGCCGTGTAATTGGTTTTAATAGAGGCCTAGGCGTATATCCAATAATAATAATAATAATATATTACATTGAACCCATCCATTGGCGTGTCTGTACTGTCAGTTCCCCAATGACTTTCTAAACTATGTTGATTTTGTGCAGTCTGCTGACAGAATGTGGGCCAAATTTACAGCTTCTGGCAACTGTGCTAATTAAAGACATAACAGTGGAAGAACAAAATAAACTTCTTCTGCTGTGGTGCCACTTTAGGTGGAAATTTGTAGATTCATTAAAGGCAAGCAGACCCTGAAGTTTCTCTTTCCTGCCACATACCTCGACATCACAGGTGTTTAATTTACTTGCTTGTGAACCTTTTTCAGTTAACTTTATGGGTGATTAAAAACGACCTGGAAGGGATTTGACTGTTAAAGTAGTTGACAAAATAGTAGCCTGAGCTAACGCTAGACATTTCTGGCCTAGATGGGAGGGCCGCGGCTCAGAGCCCTGACGTCACATCATTATAAGCGACGCCTACGCGGAAAGGTTGACTCCCACGTTTAGGCCAGTGCAGCCCATGCGTAAATCCAGGCTTTCATTTTTCGCGCAGACGAAATGAAAGCCTGGGTATCGAGGCTACAAAATAGTGACAGCACAATGGTGTTTGTTATTTTACACATTTGTGGTGGGGGACACAGGTGTGCAAATTATATTTGTTTAATAAATATTCTTTGTATTGGTAATTATTTTTAATGGATATTGGAAACAGTTTTCTTCAAACAAACTGTGAGTGATCCTTTTACATAGACAGCAGAGCACCTCTGTTCTCCAATATCACATGGCAATAATGTGAAGGAAAGACAGCAAACAGGTGCAGGAAATTGTTTTTTTATTGGACTTTGATAAGTTGCATCTAAAATTATTGAATTCTATATGGCTTCACTTCCACCCATAAAATGAAAGGAAATTTCATATATCCGTCTCTTGCCCTTGAAAAGGCATTGTATAATCTCTGATCTCCCAAGTTCTCTTTTCAACAAAAGAGTAAAGCAGCTAAAGAGAGGGATGAAATTACTCTTGAGACAATAGTTTGGGAACCGCCAGCCTAGATGAATAATGGCAAAGTGATAGCAGACAGCTGGTGTGCATTTTGGATAATTTGCCAAGATTACAAACGGCATGGTGGATCATGCTGATTGCCTTTCCATCTGTCTGTCTGTATGTTCGCATGATTGTCCGCACCCTTTTGTCTTCTTTGATTTGCTGTCGGTCTCTGACACTCTCTCTGTTTGTCTTCCACTGTCATTCGGTGTGGATTTCTAGCAATATGTTCTCCAACACTAATTACATGATTGACAACACAGACATAATAATAAGGGTAATAATAATAATAATAATGATGATGATGATGATGACGATGATGATGATGACGATGATGATGATGATGATGATGATGATGATGATGATGATACCGGTAATAATAATAATGCTAGCATCCCAGGGCATGTCATAATAATAAAAAATAGACAAACATTTGGCAAATAATAGGCAAACATTCTGAGAAAATAGCAGATCTCAAAGCTCTGCAAGCTTGTATAGTGGTTATTCTTGCTATTTGACATATACAACAAAGTATGCAGTATAGGGTTTAAGTGCATGGTTAAATAATAGAATATAAATAATGTATTTGGCTGTTAAAATAACACTGATGTTGTGTGCCTACCATCCAGTCCCTGGCAGGGAAGAACAGTTGGAAGCTGGCCAGTATGGATATGGTAGTGAACTCCCCCAGGTTCCCTGTGTTTGACCTGGAAAAAGGCAAGCAATACTGCTTCAGGATTCGTGCTATCAACAAGTATGGCGTCAGTGACCCTTCCGATCCCAGCGCACCCATCTCCCTGGGAGAGCCACAAGGTGAGAGAGAGAGAGAGAGAGAGAGAGAGAGAGAGAGAGAGAGAGAGAGAGAGCCATTTAATCTCCATACGGTATCATTACATATCAACATGCAGTGTTTTTAACTTGTTGTGACTCTGAAAGAATAGTACTTTTTTCTATAGTTTGTTTTCTATGCAACTGTACAAAGTACAGTAGCCTATACCACAACTGTATCCAGTGATGACATCAGAAACTAGTTGTGTACTACAGTAGCTCAAAGAGACTAAATGTTATTCTTAAAAATCTACCTAGCCTGAAATTAAATAAACATCTGCAATGATATGAATATGATTATAAAGAAATCTGTGTCCGGCTAGAATTTTCTTTTTGATCACTACATTTCAAATATTTAGAAAACGGTCCAATGTTCTCGTTCAGACTCAAAACATTTCTCCAACACTGAAAAATGTGGAAGCAAAAATTAAATAGTCTTCCTCTGTGTGTGTTGACGATGGTCTGATGAGTGAGGACCATCCACTCTCTGTATCACTTTATTTCACCATTTCACTTTTTGCACTTTTGTAAGTAAAAGAAAAAGGTTTGCATCCAAAGTTAAGAAAAAATAAATTGTCAGTGTGTTTATGGACTGGCCTCTCCTGCACCTGTCTTCAGCCCCATTCTTTCCTTCTCTATCTTTCTGTCCTTCTTTCACATCTTTCACCTCTTTTCCATCAGTGGTGCCACCTCCTCCCCACTCTGTGGTGGCTATCATAGACACGGACACCTCAGTACTGCTCCAGTGGCAGGAACCCAAAAACAAAGACCACGTCCTTGGCTACTACCTCTATTACAGCGAAGCAGGCACACAAGGATGGAGCACCATCAACAACAAGCCTGTCACTCAGACCAGGTAATCATTAACCACTTAATCCCACATCCTTAGTCAAGCAGACCTGTATGTACTTGGACCGTACTTGGTTTTCCGTCTACACCAAATCTCTTTGCCAAAAATAGCTGATCTACAAGTTCACAACGCGTCAATGTGGCAAGTTGTGAGCTTGTGGAACTGCTATTTTTGGCTAATGTTCCCCCCAGAATATGGATGCTGGCATTTAAAAAATGTACTACTCTTTTTAGTTGGTTAATTAATATGTCAGTGTTTCTGCTTGAATCCAGATAAAGAGTCAAGCAGAAACTGTAAACAAAGCGATTCTGACAGTCCTTTGTGGCAGTTGTCATCAGGCTCCAAAACCATGAACCCCAGAAGTTGTGTTCTCTTCTTGGATTACTGACTCGTGATTCTGGAAGATTTATACATGGACAAATGTAATGTAGCTAATGTACAGTACACTACAGAACCATGACAGATACCTGTGAAGGTTAAAGATGCTATAAGCATTTCCTTGTTGATAGATTGATTGATTCGATTTATTTACTTATATTTACTTATGATTATAGGCCTATTCACCGTTAGCACCGTTGATAGACTGTACATATCGTTGCTGCAAGGTTTCCACCTGACAGCGACAATATATTATCCAGATACCCACTGTTGGAAGGCCAGCTAGCTGACACTGTGCATTTATCAGTCTCACATCCACTGTTGATAGACTCTGTACATAGTCATTCATAACCAATAGATGTATACCCATTAATATATATTTACTGCTTATAGATTGTGCATAATATAGAATATACGTTAACTGAGACCAAGGGTCAGATTCTGTGTATTTTTATTTTATTTTTAAGTGGTGCAAGTGACTAAGTGACTATGTGTGTGGGTGGGTGTGTGGGTGACTGGGTGGGTGCGTCTGAGCATGAAAACAGCATGGTTGTTTTTCACCACCTGTGAGCAACCTAACACACACACAAACACACGCACATATTAACTGTATATATGGTGATTTTGGGTGTGCCAGTACAGTACAGTACAGTACAGTACAGTACAGTACAGTACAGTACAGTACAGTACAGTACAGTACAGTACAGTACAGTACAGTACAGTACAGTACAGTACAGTGGAGGGTACAGTAGAGGGACCCCCACATGGTAACTCTGTCATTTCTCAACCGTTTCGGACACGGGGCGGCTCCTGTGGGTCTGGAACTCCCCCCCGGGGACCCCCACACGGAGTTTCACCACTTACTTCACACGGGTGTGATTTTTTATTATCGACCTACCTACACATATCCTCTGTGTTGCATGCATTGAGGAATAACTGGAGGAGGCATAGAAAATCGCCGCCCACTCGTTTGATTGAAACTCACTCAGCCTGCAGCGCATACATACTATGTCGGATGTATCTCTCTCCTTCCGGGGTTTGATGACAGTATAGCATGCACAGTAGTGTCCTTTATGCTTCTAACTGAGGATATTCCTACCATTGAACATGAACTACCGGTATATTATATATATTATACCGGTATATTAAGGACTCAGGCCACTCAGGCCACCCTTTCCAACTTTCCAATAATTTCAATGAAAGTTACTCACCCAGCGCTGCAGCACATACTCCTTAACCCTAGAACACTAAACTTAACTTTTGTCAAACAATCACTAAACCCGGGTATATTCTACCCAATGTAATATATTCCATAAAATATATTTCTCATTAAAATATATTGAAGTACAGCAATATGTGGCAACTTGAGGTATTCTTCTTTAATATTTCATCATGAGAGAGAACGAAAAATAGATCATGGAGGGGGGGGGGGGGGGGGGGGGGTTATCATAGGGGCAAAAATCTGTGAAAAATGTGGTTATTATTTTTAAAATATTCCTAAAAAAGAAAAGAAAAAAGCTGGGAACTGGGAGGGGATGGTCCATTAAAAAAAGGAAAAGAAAGGCACTATTATATTGTAGGGTATTATATCACTCTATCGCTAAACGCAGGTGAAATTCACCCAAACACCTGCCTGTAGAAAAAAACAAGGATGTGGGCAGGGAAACAAACCTACCTTCTATGATGTCACTGAGAATCATGAAGGTACTGAAGGTCCCACCTCAGACATCAGCAACTTTATGAAAATTACAAAAATATAATTGTCTGTGTGAAACACACCAACACACAGGTTTAGTGTTCTAGGGTTAAGCATGTGCATTAAAGAAGAATACCACTCCTTTTCAACATTGAACTATTCCATTAATATACCTTAGAGTTGTTGTGTGGAATTAATAATAAATCAATTCTGTTTAGCCTAGAACGGGAGGTCTAAAACTTAGGGCCGTGTGATCAGTGACATTTGGTCTGCAGTCTGCAGAGAGGACATTAATGTCATTTATGCGTTCTCTATACTGCTGTTATAAACTACCTCCATGTGCAAGCTGAACACTATAGGATGCAGTAGAACTAGATTTAACTGCGCTGATGGCGTAGCAGCTGGCCTGGCTGGGCTTGACTTGTGATTCAATCTACCTGAACACAATCTCCTTGTTTAGGTTTACAGTCCATGGGCTGAAGAAGAATAAGGAGTATGTGTTCAGGGTGAAGTCGGTTGGCAGAGCAGGAAACAGCAAGTATTCAGACGAGTCATCCTCCACCTTGGTCAAGTCAGCCATCTGTGAGTCCAACTGTCAGCAAGGACACAAAATATCTGTTTGACTGCAGACATTAATATATTATTGTACCTCAGTTTTCCAAACAGAAAGGGGTGTATACTGTAGCTGAGAGAAGGTGTAGTCCCGCTCACCATCTGTCTTCACTTACGTGCGTGTGTACGCGTAATATATATATATAATATTAAATGCATTTATAAAACTGAAAAAGGTCAAACTAGAGAAGCAACAGGGACTAAAAAGTCAAGCTTGCAAATGACAAAGACGCCTTCCATTACATTTATCATACGAGATGTGTCTCTCTCTTTCTCCTATAGCATCACCTAATAATAGCTATGAAGCAATTACAGGAAATTATACCAAATCCAATTAATATAATGGTGGACCTGGGGCGTTCTTTCTCTCCTCACGGGTCAGTTTGTTCACAAATAGCTATATTAAGACTCAGGAGGAGTTTACCAGTTTGAGAACATCTGACCCTTTTCTTCTGTTGAGCACTGTGGTTCAATTTCAGATAATATACACTCTGCTGTCTGCTATAATGATGAGTCATTTCGCCTGCCACTCACTAGCAGAGTATTCCCATAGTCTGCCGGTCTGTCATTACCTGGGGGGGGATAGATGGCATAACTCCAAGTCTTTGTGTCTGAAAATGAACACTATGTCCTTAAGTGACCCGAATGAATGAAAAATAAAAAGCAGAAGAAAAAAACGGAATACAAGAGACTAGACTAGACTATAGACTAACCTGGAATAGAATACAGTTTCAGTCCATGTTGGTGTTTTTTGGTCTATTAATCGAGAATGATTGGTCATTTGCAACTACGATAACATGCACACTCTCATGCTCTCTACGGTCCAGCCACTCCGTCCTCTCCATCGGCCATTGTCCTGCTCATGTGCACTGGCTCTGAGATGGTGCTGAGCTGGAAGGCCCCTGCCTGGAACGGAGGCCAGCCTGTACGTGGCTACTACCTGGACCAGAGGGACAGTGGCCTGCAGGCTACATGGAGAGATGTCAACACCAAACCTGCCAAAGACAGGCAGCACACGGTCAGATCCCAACAGATTGTGAAGTCTAGGCGTGTGGTGTGAGGAGATTAATATCATTATCATCATCTTATTTTTAGTATAGTTTACCAATAAACCTTTCTAAGTGTCTTTCTTTAGGTTTCCCACCATGTGCATTGAATTTGGTCTATACTAGGATTAAAGTTAGGGTTAGCTATTTGCTAGTGCTGAAGGTTTTACCACTGAGCTAATAGAAACCCATAGATATTTAAAAAATCACACCCATGTGAAGTGAGGGGCGCTAATATATTAAAGTCTAACTCATGTTGATTAGGTGATGTAATGGTGATATAAAACAAACGGTGCCGACACAAACATTAAACGCCATTAACAATAAAGAGACAATATGATGTAAATGACACATTATGACGTAAATTTCCCTTCATTCATTGTCAATGCGTTTACAAAACAAACATTGAACTAAAGACAAACATTAAACCTGTGTATAGGCGCCCCTCAAAAAATATATATAAAATCTCAAATTTCTTCATTTGCATTTCAATTATGTCAACTCTGGCCTAAACTCCCACGGCTGCATAAGATATGTCACTAGGCAACAAGCGGTGTCCATGGAGACATGAAATCTTGAGCGTGTTTCAGGGAGATTACAGGTGCTGCTAATTAGACAATATGTAAAGGTCTTATCCCAATTGTCACGTTAGCTTCTGGCGAGAAACGGGCAAAGCAGATTAAAGAAATGACAGTAGGCCTACTATATGTCAATCTGAAATGTAAAGTGCAGCGTCTTTTCGGCTCAGTTCATTGATTGGACACTGGCTGCAGGAAACTCACGTGTGAGAACATTCCGCATTGCCCGTTGGGCTCTACCCCTCATCCTCCCAAATGATCATAGCATCTTAAAATAGACATTTTCACTGGCAGATCGTTTTCCTGCATGCAAATTAGATTAATTTGAATACTGATTGTGCTATGATTCTGTGCTCGAGGCTCGTTTCTTCCATGGTTTGTGTAGCAAATTAATTTCCCACGAAATCATTCACTGCTTCAGCAGTCAGCCTGGCACCACCACCTATCCTGGTTCCGGCTCGTTAGGACAGGCAGAAGAGGTGAATCCAAATGCCTCCCAAATTTGAAACTCAAACTCCTCTGAATAAACCGCCACATTACAAATGTAGCATGTCTGCCACCTAGTGGGCAGAAGTTGTATCTGCGTCCTTTTTGTAGGCTATTTCACAGAGCTGGACAGTGGACACTCCATGATATTGATCCAATAAGGGGGTAGTTGTACCAAGAATAGTTAACGGCAGATCTATAGATGCAGGAGGGGAAATGGGCTTTTGGGAAGCAAATGCTATTAATGTGAATTAACCCCCCCCCCCCCCCCCCCCCCCAACATTCTCTGGCTGCTTCCATTGATGGACAGCTGTTGCTGGAGGGCCTTAAGGTGGCAGGAGAGGTTTCAAGCTCTTCACTGGAGCGATAAGGGGCTTAAAGTGGCTGTGAATAGGAAGATCAATGTGTAGATCAATAGGGCAGAATCCCCTCTCTCCCCAAAGCCAGTGTCTCTGGGACCTCAGCAGAAGTGCTGTGGCGGCAGCAGGCACAGCACTGGAACCACGTTCAAAAGAGTCTGCTGTAAAATAAATTGGACTGGGACGAGAGTGCCAACCCGTGTTTTGATCAGAGGCACACTGTAATTCCATGCAGGGTTAATCCGACTGTGAGTGTATGAATTGTAAACCAAATGGACCCTTCAGCAGTTGGTTGCATTTGTAGGCTACACTCTCAGAGTTAGAGGTGGATAAATGAACACCGGATTTTATGTCATTGTTGAATCCTGAGGTGTTTCTGTGTGTGTTCTTCTACGTCTATATCTACCTCTAGGTTTCCAACCTGTCTAGTGGACACCATTACCAGTTTCGTGTTTTTGCTACTAATATGGCCGGAGTTGGAAAGGCCTCTGAAGCCAGCGAAGCCTTCCTATGTGAGGAATGGATAATGCCGGAGCCAGGTGAGGCCTGTCACACAAAAAACGGATTCAAGCCCTCTATATCATGGCACATTCCGCACATATACTGTAAATTGTGTTTGCTTTATTTCAATTACTCTAATTCAAGGGATATACATATGCATTTAATTGATGCAGGTTTGCACCTACACCACCCATACACTATATCGTCACTGTCGGGCACAAACCTCTTATCTCCATATTGTGTTTTTTTTTTTTTAAATGAACGCCGTACTTGATCATACAGCGTCACACAAAAGTAGCACATCTGCTAGCTCAAAACACGGTGCGAAGCGATGCGTTTCGAGCTTGTAGATCTGCTACTTTTTTTAATTTGAATCCTGATTGCAAAGTAACAGTTTTGGATATATGAGGTTCCCACCGAACAGAGACAATATGATAGGCTCATAATATACGCTACTGACAATAGATAGGACAGTCCCATTTAAATTGTACTGACAGGCAGTGGTAGTAGTAAAACACGTGTTAATAGAAAACTGACATATGTTACAATGAATACACTGATTAGCTGTTGAACTGCAGTTTCTCATTTGAATTTGAAAGTGATTGAACTGAAAGGGACCTGGCCAATTCTGATCCAAGCGCAGAGAACACTCACACACTCCCTCCTCGCTCACTCACTTACTCACTCACTCACTCACGCACGCATGTCCACACACACACACACACAGATGCGGCACATGCAGGCTCTTGCGCAAACTAATACCTGCATTCCCCTATTCATTCTTCTAAACACACTCCATCATGCAATAATGCAATGGTTCAGTAGGCAGCCATGCCCCGCAGTACTGGCCCCACTCATATAATGTCATGATATTAATATTGGAAATGGAGAGAAGCTATTGCACACACACCACTGTTAAAGCGCAGCTCATTAATCTCTGCAAATGGGCACACGTACCGTACCACCACTACCCTTCTCCAATGTCATTAATAATTTAAATGTGACCGAAAATCATTAGGCAAATTAACTACCACACGCTGGCACTGAAAAAGAGGGGTAGATTAAGCAAAGTCACTTTTCTGCATTTTGCTTTACCATCATTTTTGTGCTTTTCTTTATGATCACTAGGCTGTGTCAAAGAAAGTCTGCTTTATGGCTTATTATGGGGCCCTGCGAAAAGAAATCTACCACCACCCAATATCTGGCCATTGTTTTCCCCTATATTTCACTTTGACATATTTTTATTGGAAGATTTGTGGTTTTCTCTTATCGCGAAAAATGTCACTAGAGTGCACATAGATACAGTACACACATGTAGAGGTATATACGCACAACAAGTGCACGCACGCACGCACGCACGCACGCACGCACGCACGCACGCACGCACTCACTCACTCACTCACTCACTCACTCACTCACTCACTCATTGTCTCCACCAGGCCGAAGGCATGGGGAGAGAGTATGTTTTGCACTCCGTCCGTGTGTATGTGTTTGGGAGGCTGTGTGTGAGTCTGTGTGTGTGTGTGTGTGTGTGTGTGCGTGCGTCCGTCCGTCCGTCCATCTGTCCATCTGTCCATCTGTTACCAGCTAATCTCCAGCACCGTTAACCTGGTCGGTGCCAAATTTTGCATGTACACTCCCTGGATGCCAAAGATGAACCTCTGCCCCACATTTTCCAGAACGGCCTGTTATAGCGCTACCAGGAGGCCGACTTTTGGAAAACACATTTTTTTATATTACTCCTCCAGATTCTGTCTAAAAATCCCGCAAATCCTTACACATTATCTCTATAGTCATGTGTTCAAGACGGATCTGTCCCATATTTCATATTCCATCCTAATTGGCTAACATTGGCTTTCAAAGTTTGCAGGATTGGCCCCTCTAATCATGAATGCAGGGTGCAATTTACGTGAAATATTTCACAGACTTTCCTACTAGGCTGAGGAATATATCCCACCCTTTTCACATTGGCCTGTTATAGCGCCACCAACAGGTGGATTTTTGCAAAACACATCTTTGGAACAAAATGCCCCAAATCATCCAATTGCCATCCAAGGCGTAAGAAGAAATGCCACCCTTTTCACATTAGCCTATTATAGCGCCACCAGGAGGCCACAACCTCCCCTGCCCAGGGTGCCTTGCATGGTGGAGACCTGTGCCCCGAGGGGCACTTTATCTAGTTCTCTCTCTCTCTACCTTGTTGTTCTGACCCATCTGCACCATCCCTCCACCAGGGTGCCCCTATGACCTGGAGTTCAGGGAGGTGAGACAAGACTCTGTGGTGCTGCTGTGGGCGGCACCATTGTATGGAGGACGCAGCCCCGTTACTGGCTATCTGCTGGAAAGCAGCGAGAGTGACCAATCTGAGAGCTGGACTGCCGTGAATGATGAGCCAACACCCAAGACCTTTTACAAGGTATATGTTGCAACCACTCAAACAGCATTTTATACTATTTGGCTATTCGGAAATAGATTACATTAGAATTATACTAACAAACTATACGACCATTACCGGCAAATATTGTATTGTGAATTTTGCGTGTTTTACAGTAAACTATTTGTTTAAATAAGAATAAAGGCACTTATTAAACTGAGAATTATTCATGTTCAATAGGTATTTGATATTCATTTTAGCTTTTTCTGTATCCTCTGGCCTCCTCCTGCTCCTTATTCTTTTCCAAAACAAATATTAAAATCACCCCCGTGTGAAGTAAGTGGTGCAACTCCGTGTGGGGGTCCCTGTACTGTACTGTACTGTACTGTACTGTACTGTACTGTACTGTACTGTACTGTACTGTACTGTACTGTACTGTACTGTACTGTACTGTACTGTACTGTACTGTACTGTACTGATACACCTGAAATCATCAGTTAATATGTATGTGTGTGTTAGGCTGCATAACAGTGACACATGGTTTTGAAAACCAACCAAATGCTATTTTTGTGCTCGGACACAGCCAGCCATCCAGGGACAGACCCAGCCAGGCAGCCAGAGACACACAAAGCTCCTTAATGAAGTGGTTGCACCACTTAAAAATAAATGAAAACAGTAAATGAAGAAACACAGCCTCCTCACATAGGAGGAAATGAAATGAAATGATTACTATATTTACCCAGGGTATCTGGGTAATAGAACATTTCATCGTAGTGGTTCAATGCCTTGTTCAAGGGCACTTCAGCGGTGGTAATTTTAACGTGTCGGACCGCTGATTCGAACTGGCGACCTTCCGGTATCAAGACCGCTCCGCAATCCGTTCGGCCACCGCTGCCACAATGATACACTATGATAGTACTATGAGTCACCAGAAATAAGGACGGGTGTTTTCAATGAATCTATCATGGTTAAAATGGAGTTTTAAGTTACGGTGGGTTTAGGAAGGGAATGTTTTTCTTTTGTCTTGAAGGGACATTTTTTGCACAATAACAGTCTTTTCATTATGTCTGCCCACGATCTCTGTGATTCATACAGTACGTTTGTTTACCTCAGTCACTGATACTAAAATCTGATATTTTATTTTTATTTTTTCTATATGAACCTGTGACCCATATACTGATATAAAACGAAAATAAAAAGATTTTGAAAAGAAAATAAAGAAATGTACAGCACTTATTCCAATGAATAATGGGGGATTAACCCAAACATTGCAGGTTATGTTAGATTTCAGTGCTGCATTTGATACCCTCTATCATGATATTTTAATTGAAAAGCTTATACAGGTCTACTGTTTGGAACACAGAAAGGTAACTTATTGTCCTTAAGAAGTGGAATGACTTTTCCCTCCTTCCACAGTCTAGGTCAGGATACCCTACCCCGCATAGCAGACATCTGTTAAGTATGTGACTTAAGGGACCTGGAATGTAATCAGAAGCAAAGTTTAACACTGTGCTATGGAGATTGTCTGACTGCCTGCATACCAATATTCAGGAATAGATTTCAGCAGTTTCTTAACTTCACTCACCTCTATACAGTTGAACTGAAACATATGTTTTCGCCCCTGTCCGTCCGTTCGTCCGTCCGTCCGTCCGTCCGTCCGTCCGTCCTTCTGTCTGTTACCAGCTAATCTCCGGCACCGTTGGCCCTGTCACTACGAAACTGTGCACACACACTCTCTGGAATTCCGAACCACTGCCCCAGTTTTCCAGAACAGCCTGTTATAGTGCAACCATGAGGCCGATTTATGCAAAACACTTTTTTTGATATTACTCCTACAGATTTTATTCATACATCACACAAATTGGTACACACTATCTCTATAGTCATGTGATCAACACGGATATGTCAGATTTTCCAATATTCCATTGGCTTCCAAAGTTTGCAGGATTTCTCCGTTTTGAACAAAATGGCTGAAATCATGAACGCTATAACAGGCCAATTCATATTTGTATCTATAACTGCACCGATCTGCGTGAAACTTTGCATGCACACTCCCTAGAGGCCAAGGAAAAATCCTTTGACCTGCATTTTCACATCTGCCTTTTATGCCAGGAGGTCGACTTTTGTAAAACACCTTTTTTCTCCTTTTTCTCCTTCAGATTCTGTCCAGAAATCACACAAAATACGGTAGTTAGCTGTACCATTTTGTGTTTATACAATGTGTTTCTTCATAAAGTCACACAATGTCAACTCAGTCTGGTTGTTCAAACTCTGCCTCTGCAAAGAGACCTTGCATGGTCATTGTATGCACTGTGTCTGTGCACTAAGGCTACCTATATCAAATAGCTAATGAATATGAAGATAAATGTGTGTTTCCTGTGTGGCTCAGGTGTCAGGTCTCAAGGTGGGGCAGATGTACCGTTTCCGCGTGTCTGCCGTCAATGAAGCTGGGGTGGGCTCGGCCTCCCTGCCCACTGAGCCAATCACAGCTCGCACCCAACCAGGTCAGACATCATGCAGTACCACAAACCTCCATTTAACCCCCTTATATCAGTGTTTTACATATACGTGTATACTCAAACCCACAGGGTTTTTTTAAAAGATTTTTTTGGGGGGGGACTTTTTGCCTTTATTGATAGATTTACAGTACACTGACAGGAAATGGGGAGAGAGATGGGGAGTGACACGCGGCAAAGGCCGTCAGGCTGGCTCAGCAGCCTAGGTGCCATCCGGGCCTAAACTACAGGGATTTTGTAGCTAATTTTACTTCCCATATTTCAGCTGTATAATGGGTTATGTATCTGTTTCTTGCCGATATGAATCCAAATCATAATATTAATCATATGATTAGTGTAATCAATTAGTGTAATCCATGACATTCTGCTCTAAATAAACATGGAGTCAGTGTCCAGACCATGGTCTCATAGACCCTCAAGGACTGTCTGTTTTTCAAGAAGACATATTATGGGATGTACATAACTAGCTGCTATGAATTTATCCGTTACTTTTCTTTCTATAGAGCACTGTTTCCCAAGCAGTTTTATGTGTCGCGAATAAACATCCCTTAATTTTTTTTGTTTCCTAGAGGTTGTTTTTAATTATTATTTCAAAATATTTTCAAAGATTACCCAAAATAGATTTTCATAAATTAAAAACATTTTTGAAAATAATTTTACAAATGAATACAAAGATCTAAAATTTTCATGAAATTAGATCAACATGCGAAAATGTAATTAATTTGGCGGCGGTATTAGTGTTTTCTCATCGTCAGTTGATGCTTCATACAGGCTCATTTGTTTATTTTTGGAACACAGTTCTTATATCCCCCGATATTAAACACACATTTATGGGAATTTAAAATGGGGGGGGGGGGGGGTAAATTACATCAGACGTCTGTGATGTATAACTATCTCTATAAACTTTCAGTGTACACTTAACACTCTGAAACACCATTAACCTTTTCCATCTGCCTTAGGCACCAAAAACATAGAAATTGGTGTGGACAATGATGGTTTCATTTTCCTGAGCTACGAGACCACTGACATGACAGAAATGAGTGAGTTCCTCTGGAGCAAGAGCTATGGAGAGTCCATCGACGGCGCCAGAGTCAGAGTGGAGAACAAGAACAATAGGTATACGCATGTATGTGTGTATGTGCGCATGTGTGTGTGTGTGTGTGTGCGTGCGTGTGTGTGCATGCGTGTGCGTGTGTGCGTGCGTGCGTGCGTGCATGCGTGCGTGCGTGCACATGCGTGTGCATGCGGGCGTGTGCGTGTAGTGCACAGGCTTGGAGTATGTGTGAGAATTGGGCCAAGCAAGAGGTGACGCTTGGAGCAGTGTATTCAAGCTGAGGCGAAAATGTCTGAAATTCTGAAAGGTCACACCAGGCCAGGGGTCAGCTTTAACAGAGGCTTTCTCTCACAGTTAAGTGTGTGTCTTGGAAAAGGCTTTCCAGGTCTGTCTGGCCAGTTAAGTGGCATCCATGGACCGTTCAACACTGACCCAGATCTTTTTACACACTGTCTCACCCAGTGACCACGAGGGACAGTTTAAGTGGCATCCAATTGGACCGTCCACCACTGACCCAGATATTCCTTTATTTCTACACACTGTCTCACCCAGCGACACAAGGAACAGTTTAAAGTATCCTCCAAAAGCACTCAAATAGTCCAAATTGTACAATGCTTGAGTAAATGTACTTACAGTAGATACTTTCCAGTGGCCAGGGGATCACCGCTGGAAGAAACTGCAGTCACTCAATGTTAATAGTATTTGTAGTATTCATAGTATTCTATTTATAGTGACTCATAGGAATAGACTATGTGACAACCAGGTATAGTCTGGTGACCACTGGAGAGACGGGTGACAGCCGGAATGTAGACGGCACCCGGGTGAGCAGTATGGGTTAGCGCCCCAGCCTGTGTCCTCCGTGAGGAGGAAGCCCAAAAAACCCTTGGTGAGGCCTTTAGGAGGGCCATTATAATCCACTACTCCTGAATGAAGTGCCTGGTGCTGGGAGTCTGGTGCAATGCACAGGTCCTGGGCCCGGTGAGAGCAGGAGTGGACTTGGTGAGACGTAGGAGGGGCCTGGACAGGAGTCAACCCACAGAGCCTAGTCCTTCCACGCGCCAGAATCTGGTTTTCCCAGTCCCGGCAGAGTAGTTCCGGAGCGACGGATTGTGTGGCCCTGTTTTTTCCCTAATGGGACTGATTGAGGGTAGCTACTCGTAAGTCGGGACTTGATCACCCCGGCTGGGTCACCTGAGTGAAGGGTATGATGTTCAAGAGACCCGAAACCCCGATGACCTTGGGATACATCACTGAGGATAAGTCCCACGGTCCCAGGTGCATCCATGCGATGTTTTTGGTTATTGTAGTACATAACAGTAGCACAAATTGAAATTTGCACCCTATGGCCAGAAAGAAGTATGTGTGTTTGACTGGATTGCTGAATTCCTACAATGCCCATGATGCTTTAGTGCACTTCCCCGCCTTATGGAGAGGGGGGAGGCTGCATGGAGGTGTGACTTTGTAGTCCAGGAAGTATAAGTGAGACCATGTTCATGACAGGTCTTGCACATACATGGCGTCATAACTAAAATATAAAAAAAAACATATACACACATAAAAACCACAGGAAAGTGTATCCTGTCTCCCAAACACCATTAAAATAAGCTCTGGCTGCAAAAGGGGCGAAGTGGCCCTTTAAGCTGTCTCTCTTGATCTCTATGGCTCCATCCCCGTATCTCAATCCCACCATCTCTTCACCCCCAGGTCCGTCCTCACCTTCACAGACCCTACTCATGAAGACCTGGGTCTCTACACGGTGGAGGTGCAGGACAACACAAGCCTTTCTTCTAGCTACAACTTCACCGCTGAAGGTAAACTGCGTTAAAATCGCTGAAGAATACAGTAGAGGTGGATGGGTGGGGGGGTGGGGGGGGGGTCTGGAGAGAAAATAAATCTATTGTTCAAACTGGTTATAATAACATCACTCAGATCATGTTTGTCTGTTTGTTTGTTTGTTTGTTTATCTATTTTATTTATTCATGTATTTATTTGCACAATAAAAACTGTAGAAAATGTCAATTCTGATTAGGATGTTAACTTGAATTAAGTGGAACTCACTGGCTGTGTTTTGATTTTATCCATAGACCTTGAAAAATTGACTGAACTTGGCTGGCATGTCAGAAATCCATGTAAGTATTGCAAAAATGTTGTATTGGGGAAGAAGCTTTATTCTGTTCTTAAAAGCCAGCACGCACGCACGCACGCACACACGCACGCACGCACGCACGCACGCACGCACGCACGCACGCACGCACGCACGCACGCACGCACACACGTGTGTGTGTGTGTGTGTGTGTGTGTGTGTGTGTGTGTGTGTGTACACACAAGGGGACAAGGACCTAGGATCAATGTGGAATGTGGAACTTTACATATTGACCTGCCAGTGCTGACATGATGTACCAACTATGTGCACATCAATTATTCCACATGTAAATGTTGCATTTCCCCATCATATACAGCTATACACATTCTATTTTGGCTATGGTGATTGAGTGAGAGTGTATAAAGCTCATTTCATACTCCATTGCAGGAGGGTGTACTGTGCACACACCAGAAATAACACGATGTGATGTGACACGTTGTTAACTTGTAGATCAGCACTTTTTTTTGGCAAGGGACACCGTCGTATACCACGGAATGTAAATGAGGCTTAATGTGATTAAATGTGACCTCTGCTTAATGTGCCTCTCCCCCTGTGGTGTCCCTCGCTACAGTAATAGCCCTGAAGTCAGGCTGGCAGGTGGAGGTGTCGGAGAAAGGCAGCGTGCGTCTTTGGCTTCAAACAGAGAGCCTGAGTAATGCCGCTGAGCTTCGTCTCATACGCAACGCCCAAGAGATCACCAGCACCCCTGTGAGACAAATGCCACTAACTGGATGTTCTGTTTCTGCACAAGCCACGAAGTCAGTACTTACAGTTGGAGGCCATCGATATTGTCCTTTTCTTTTTGCTGAGGTTTGCGTGATCTGCGCAAAAGGACAGTTAACCCATTTTGGGCGGGAACCCCTTTTGGTGTTTTAAACATTATGTTATAATTTAGCTATTGAAAAATAGCAGATCTACAAGCTCATAGCGCGCCACCGAGTGGCGCGCTACGAGCTTTGTAGGTCTGCTATTTTTTTTAAATCGTGAAAATAGAAAACTGGAGGATTTAGAAGGATTTTTTAAAATTTTGAGGTCAGGCCTAAATGGGTCAAATGATAAGGGACAATATCGGTGGCACCCAACTGTACAGGTTCTAACAGAGTAGCGTCCATGTGGATCTCATACAGTCTATGATGTCAATACTATGAGGTCATGGTCTGTAAGATTAGCCCTGCACTCACCTCACACACACTGTCCCTCTTCTAGAAATCACTAGTACCACTACAGTACAGTAGGCTTGTGAATGGTTCCAGAGCCATGTGGCCTATAGGTCAGGAACCTATATCTCTATGGCATGAGGCAGCTTGATGTACATGAAGTGCACTCCGGTTGATGCTAGTACCTCCAGAGTGCCAAGCAGGGAGAGATTGGATACCATTTTGATAGTCGGAGGTATCTGGGTCCCAGTCTCAGGGCGGACACTCTAAGCAAAGGCCATTGAACTGGTCCCTACAGTGCCACACCATAAATGAAGATGCTTTGGTCAAAATTGTTATCATTTCGATCAAGCATTAAAGCAGCACTATGTAACTTTCCTCTTCTAACCTGGATTTGAACCCGGTTTGCTGAAATGTTTACCATTGAGCTAATAGAGCCGGCCTTCTTGCTCGGGGGATAAATTGAATCTGGACCATCAAGTCAAAATCCGTGTCTGTGTCTAGGTGAGACAATCTAGGAATGTCTCAATAGAAGAGCAGGGAGACTAAATACTGTACAACCACTATAATTGGATAAGTTATATTTAGGGCTGGGACTTGATTATTATTATTTTTTCTTATCAAATTAATTTGAGGCATTATAATTAATTAATCTAAATTAATCGCATCTTTATCGCATATCAATATTTGACCTCAAATGGATTTTGGTATACGAGTAAATCAATGAGTGATGTTTTATTAATATAAATTTCTCATTTATCAAGCAAAGCTGTCTGATCGGCTTATTCTCCAATTGCGTGCACTGGTATGATTGGTACGCCTGAAATTCGTCCAGTGAGAAAGGTTCCCTGGTGCAAAAACTAAGCACGATTCAAATGTTAATATTTTTTATTGCGTCATTGTTTCTGTAATTAATCAAAATTAATCAGTTAAAGATATATTCAGTGATTTCACTTAATTCAAATATCACTTATTGTTTTGTTTTGTTGTGATAATCCTCCCTAGTCCTATTAGAGTGTGCTGTCCCCAGTTAACCCCTGGGGTCAAAAGACCTTATGATCGAGCGGGGGCGGGCCTTGGTGTGCGTGCTGTTGGCCTGTTGCGTGCCCCCCCACTGTTGTGCGTGCATGTGCACATCTTGTTACCGGGGAAGACCGGGGGGTTTTCCAAATCACCCAAATCACTGAATGCTCCTTTAAAGTCTGAGCCCTAGTTATATTGTATAACATACTCTCTAACATACAGATTGGATAAAATAATGAAAAAAAGGTTAGCCTACATAGTGAGGCTGTAAGGTCTCCAGTGAGATCAAGGTTCGGGTGAAAAGAAATCCACACATTAATCATGTATAGACAAAACGATATTACAAATCTCAGTCCTACTGTATCACAGAGTGATTATTATTCCATGTGCATAGGAAATAATCTAATCCACACATATTGAAATGTGCATTAATTTACACATTATGTATAAGTACCCCACAGGTGTTGGGACTTCAATATTGGGACTTCAATATGAATGGCTGTGGTTGACTGTTTAATGGCCAAAACCTTCATATGACTTTGGAAAATTGGCCTGTGAGAGTTGCAAATTCTCATTGAAAAGCTATCAGTAGTATAATGGATTGGAGTATGGAAAAATAATCAAATAGTTTCACCTACCACTTCCCACAAGTGCAATTTAAATGCACTATAAAATCACACCCGTGTGAACTGAGTGGTGCAACTCCCCCCCCCCCCCCCCCTCTCTCTCCCTCTCTCTCTCTCTCTCTCTCTCTCTCTCTCTCATTAGCAGGCAGCAGTGCAGCACTATCTCTCTCTCTCTGTTTCTGGCACGACAGCGCCACTTTTGGTACTCATTGGTATTTGGTACTCGTGCTCATAGTGACATAATTAGGTGAACACATAGGTGAACACATAGGTGAACACGGACATTGCTGTTCATTGGAGTGGTTCATTGGAGCTGTTCATTGGAGAAAGCATTATCATTAGGCAAAATAAACTCAGAATTAATACATATTTCTATTGTGTTATGGTTTGTGAGATTAATCTTAAAACTATTATTGTGCAACACAACATTTTACTTGTGTTTTTGTCCCATTCTGAAAACCGTACGTATGCATGTGTGTGTAATGTGTATGTGTATATTTGCATGAAATTCTGTTTGTGAAGAGCAGGACTATTGAGAGGTAAAATATTGAACTTGAGAGCAATTTCATATAAAATCCATGAATTAGCAGCTCTATGTTTCCTCTAAAATTGGTTATTATTATCCATTCATCCTATTTCAATGTTCATCTCTCACCCAAGACACCCATTATCCAGTATCTGAGTAGGGTCATTAACAGCTCAACACTAACAGTTGATTCAAAATGATCACAGTTGAAGCCATTTAGTTGATTAGAACCCCCAGGCTCCCCATGTATCATAAATCACATTCATTGCCGATGCCAATCAGTGCACACTCACAATAATGTTGCTAGATGTGAATATCAGGAAACAGACATCAAATGTACGTGTTTCTGAGCGTGCATTGGTGTATGTGCTTGGATTTAGTTTGTAGGCATGTCTGTATAAAAGCAAATACATAATTATCTACCTAATGTCTGAGTGTCTAATTTGTATGCACTGCATCCTAGGTTCTCGTCTCCTACTACATGTTGCTAGCTATTGTTGTATTGATGTGTAGTGTGTGTGCATGTGCACCTGCCTAGTGCCTGTATATGCATTAATTTATGCAACGTGACGTGTGCGTGTGCTCTTCCATAGCATCGTAAGATTACCTTTGACAAGGCCAGTGGTCTGGTGGAAATCCTGTTTGATCAGCTGTCTCGGGAAGACGAAGGCTCCTACACGGCTCAGCTTAAGGACGGCCGTGCCAAGAACCAGTTCACACTGGTGTTTGTGGATCAAAGTAAGTCAGTCACCCGCTCGCCCTGTCACAGAATACATTGCCGGGATGTTGGAATACACATCAAAGTGCAACCACGAGGGCTAGGCTTACTTTAGAACAAAAGCCGTGATTTGTTTTTCGTTTTGTTTTACTTTGAAGACTTTTGCACAGGTCTGATCTTTTTGAGGCTGTCTAGATGGGGAGAGCCTACGTGGAATGTGATTGTGGTGCATGCTGTTGTCCAGTTGCATTGCCATCAAACTCACCACCAGCCTGATTCATTTCTATACCCTCAACGAATCCTCTCCATGCTATTTATCCTTGACTAGCAGTTATCCTTTTAAAGACCCTGGTCAGTGCATGCTATATTATCAGCCTGTTTATCCAAGATAATAGGCTACTGTATTATTTGGTGAACAATTTCATCCAAAGCACCGCACAATGGGATGACTAGTGCATACATGTTTAAATGGCCCCACTGTCAGTGTTTATGACCGTGAAGCAACACAGGACCACGTGTGTATCCTGTGCAGGTGTTTATTTTGTAAAGTGTGATGCTGTGAATGTCTCTCTCTCTCTGGCAGAGTTCCGTCAGACTGTGGCCCTGGCTGAGGCCAACCGAAGAAACCACCAGAAGAAGTCTGGTGAGAGGTTTACCTTTCTCAAGTACAATACTGGCATGGAACCCATGACCATGTGGTCCAAGGTGACCGACTGAGCTACCCGGACATGAAATACAGTGAAATACAGTTTTATGTGGAGCTCACACCAGAACCAGCCTTTACAGTTGCAATAATTTATGCATTTCACTAAATACACAACAAGTATGACAGACACTTTGCCAGCAAGGGGCAATATTTTGTAATAAGAAAGAAAGAATAAACACAAAAAACACTATTTTACAGTAATGCCACTTACACATCTGTATGAGATTAGATAGGAGACACCGACGGTGCTTCTTGTTTTGCTTGCCTTGTATTGCTGTATATACTTTGCTCTGTGACTCTTAACTGCTGTGCTGCCTCTGGGCGACTGAACTTCCCCTGTGGGATCAATAGGTGTCTATATGTATCTATCTATAGAAATATATAAAAATAATATATCCACCTATTAAATCGCCACTGAATCATATAATTCACATTAAAAGCCATAATACAATGATGACCAAAGGAGCTGACAAGACAACCCAAATGCAGGAAAGAGTAGGCAGAGATTGTGGAGTAAAACGCATTTTCTTTCACAACAGGTTGAATACAACAACAGGATACAGAAATATGGGTACAAGCAAGGCTTTGTAAAGATGGAACGGTCCGATACATCATGTTCTAAGTATTCCAAAGTGCACTGGAGGCAAACTGCTGCCAAAGATTTGATGGGATGCATCGAAGTCAATGGGAGCCGGTTGGACAAGCGTATGAATAAATGTTATGTTTGAACTTTACTTTCCTGAACCATTTATTTGACAAAGGTTGCAATAATTCAAAGATAGTGTTTATTCATACACTTGTACACCTGGCTCCCACTGTCTTCAATGGGGATGCATTTGGCTTCCCAGACAGTGCACTTCTCGCACTGTCCACCAAGTACTCCACTCCATATCCTGTTGTTTTGGCCTACACGAGCATTGAAGTCGCCAAGCAGTAAGATCTTATCAGTCTTGGGGATCTGGCGGAGTGCCTCATCCAGAGACTGATAGAAACTGTCCTTCACCTCGTTCTCTGATGGCATGGTTGGTGCGTACGCACTGAGAAGGGTGGCAAAGCGCTTCTTTGCAAGGGGGATACGGAGGGACATCAGCCGTTCACTGATTCCGACAGGAGCTTCAGTCAGGCTTGGTAGAAGAGTGTTCTTGACTGCCAGTCCCACACCATGCAGGTGTTTTCCACCAGGAGGGAAGCCTTTCCAGAAGAAAGTATAGCCCATTCCTTCTTCCTTCAGGGATCCCTCATCCAGCATCCTGGTTTCACTCAAGGCAGCGATATCGATGTTATAACGCCTCAGTTCGGCAGCAACTAGTGCTGTCCTGCGATGAGGTCTGTCACAGTTGTTTCCAGAGTCGAGTAGGGTTCTCACGTTCCATGATGCCAGTTTCAATATCGTTTGTTTTTTATTTTTATTTCGACCGCAGTATGGAATATCCCGACAGGCGCGGTAGCCTGTCCAGGAAAGGTTTGAGTGGGCAATTTTTGGGCCACCTTTTCTAGGCCCCTCCCCAGTTGGGGTAAGCAGTGTGGTCCTAAATAGGGCTGCTTAGTCGCACAGGGGTCTGCCGAGAACAGCTGCCACTCAGTCCCAGCTGTTAGCGACCATAATAGCCCTGTGCCGCTGACGTGTAGAGTTCCAGCTAGAGGCTTCCAGTTAATTCAAACCTGCCCCCGTCACCGAACGCCCCAGCGCCGCCAGACTTCTTGGTTGGTTCCAGATGTTCTGTCACCGAGGTCAAAGTGGAGACCTGCGCAGAGAAGTTTTTAAAGTGCCACAGGGGTTGCGCAGTCCTCGATAGCACTACTTGACTGTAGAAGGGTGGATTCCGGTGGCAAGGGAAGCCCAAGACGACCGGCACCCTCCTCAGCTGCAGGCAGCTGCCGGTTCCTCAGTCTGTCGAGGTCCGCCTACGTGTGCTGCCATCACGTTGCTTTTCTCTCAGGGTGTGCTCCCCTAGCCTTTTGTCTTCCCAGACTAACCCACAAGGCAGCGGGGCAGTGGTTGGGTGATGCCAGGGCGTGTCCACACTGTGGGCCTGCACATCACACCTCTGGGGACCACTGCAGCTCCGAGATCCCCTGTCACGTTAGCCTGGGGCCGCAGAGCCCCAGTTACCGTGCATGGCCACGAGGAGGCCTGGCAGGAGTCTTGGTGAAGGAGAGGCTATGTACTGGCAGGAGAAGACTTACACCAGAGGCTGCTTCCCCGTTCACCACAAGGGCTAGCCAGCGGCAGTGTCTGTAAGCGAGAGGTTAGCAAGCTGGTGGGAAGTAGACATGCAACCTTCCCTCTAACTACTGCACTAGACGCATCACAACACCCTGTGTGCTAAACACACACACACACACACACACACACACACACACACACACACACACACACACACACACAGCTAAACATAATGCCTGGACAAACCACAGATGAAATGTGACATAATGAGGGGGGCAGAACATGAGGGGACAGTGACATCTGCTGGACAGGTAGGAGCGGCACAGATGTGACAGAACCCCCTCTCCCCATGGGATGACTCCTGACCTCTCAAAAGCCATTAAAGTTCAAATGATGTGTTTTGGAGTGGAGTGGAGAGAAGGTGGTCATTGTCTCCACCAGGCCGAAGGCATGGGGAGAGAGTATGTTTTGCACTCCGTCCGTGTGTGTGTGCGTCCGTCCTTCCTTCCTTCCTTCCTTCCTTCCGTCCGTCTGTTACCAGCTAATCTCCGCCACCGTTGGCCCGATCCATGCCAAACTTTGCATACACACTCCCTGGATGTCAACGATGAACCTCTGCCCCAAATATTCTTCAACGGCCTGTTATAGCGCCACCATGAGGCCGATTTAGGCAAAACACATTTCTGTAGATTACAGAAATGTGCACTCCCTAGAGGCCATTGAAAAACATTGTCCCTGCATCCCTCCACATCTGCCGGTTATAGCACCACCATGATGCCGATTTCTGCAAAACACATTGCTTAAGTTAGTGCACAGATTTCATCCAAATCTCACGCAAATCGGTACACATGAGATGTCCTGCTCATCCAGAATTCTATCCTCAGAGATGCTATGAGTGATCTGGCTCTGCATTTCCGCAACAAAATGAAGAAAATTGTTGCAAAAAACAAACAAACAAAAAAACATTAATATTACTCCTAAACATTTTGCCAAACATCTCACACAGTCATATCCTCCTGGTGGAGACCTGTGCCCAGAAGGGCACTTTTTGTCTCCACCAGGCCGAAGGCATGGGGAGAGAGTAAAGGCATGGGGAGAGAGTATGTTTTGCACTCCGTCCGTGTGTCCGTCCGTCCGTGTGTGTGTGTGTCCGTCCTTCCTTCCGTCCGTCTGTGTACAGCTAATCTCCGGCACCGTTAACCCGGTCGATGCCAAACTTTGCACACACACTCCCTGGATGCCAACGATGAACCTCTGCCCCACATTTTCCAGAACGGCCTGTTATAGCGCCACCATGAGGCAGCTTTTCACATTTTGACCTAAAACTGCACCGATCTGCGTGAAACGTTGCATGCACACTCCCTAGAGGCCAAGGACAAACCTTTGACCTGCATTTTCCGCAACTGCCTTTTATAGCGCCACCAGGAGGCCGACTTTTGTAAAACACATTTTTTGATATTACTCCTCCAGATTCTGTCCAACAATCTCACAAATCGTTACACAGTATCTCTATGGTCATGTGCTCAAGTCGGATCTGTCTGATATTTCATATTCCATCCTAATTGGCTATAATTGGCTTTCACAGTTTGCAAGATTGCCCCGTTTTGAACAATAGCCTCAAATCATGAACGCAGCATGCAATTTACGTGAAATCTTTCACACATTTTCTTACTAGGCTGAGGAATATATCCCACCCTTTTCACATTGGCCTGTTAGAGCGCCACCAACAGGTTGATTTTTGCAAAACACATTTTTGGAACAAAATGCCTCAAATCATCCAATTGCCATCAAAGGCGTATGAAGAAATGGCAATCGGTACACATGATCTCTGTAGTCATGTGATCAAGACGAGTCTGTTGGATTTCTCAGATTGTACACTGATTGGCTAAGATTGCCTTCCAAAGTTTTCAGGAGTGGCCCGTTTTGTACAAAATGCTGCACATGTCCTGCTCATCCAGAATTCTATCCTCAGAGATGCTATGAGTGATCTGGCTCTGCATTTCCTCAACAAAATGAAGAAAATTGTTGCAAAAACAAATAAAAAAAAACATCCTCCTAAACATTGTGCCACAACATCACACACACTCCTATCCTCCTGGTGGAGACCTGTGCCCGGAAGGGCACTTTTTCTAGTTCTAGTTGTTTCTCTGGTCCACTGCAGACTGTTAATACTTTTCTCTGTGTTTTTCCAAGGACCCTACTTCCTGGATTACCTGACATGGATTGTGACAAGTGATTGTGAACTATTCATGAGGTGCAAGGTACCTTATAGATGTTTAGTCTGACACAAATCATTTGTAATGGATTCAGTTGAAAGGGGCACATTCACTGTAAAGGATAGCATACTATTTTTCAGGTTACTTCAGGTTACCTGGATACCAAGTATTTAAGATGTAAAGACCAGAAGACCAGAGATATAAAGTTCAGATGTATTTATTATTCGTTACCAATAAATAAGTAAAGGTAACTAAAACATAAATCCATACTTACAGGAAACTCAAATACACATCAATATGAACACAGGAACTGAATCACAACAAACACTGAACAAACGCTTCACTCCTGCATAGTCTACATACCTCACTTACAAAGAAGTGGCTGCCTTTTAAAGGGACATCTGCAATCAGTGCAGGTGTGATCAAAGTCGATTTACTACATTCACAATATCTCTAATGTTATGTATTTCACATTCCATGAATCATTTTACTGGCATGTTCTACTTTTTATAAGTTTTGAATCCATGAGTTTACGGTCGCACAAACTCATTGGCTAACCTCATTGGCTAAGTGATCTGGAACTGTACTTCCAGATCACTACCCTGACCTTAACCATACCAAACACATATGGCCAATTCTAGACATCTGTAAAGTAATGCCTAAACACATAAACATTTTAACGTTACCTGAACTTCATTCGCCTGTCACATGTGGGTATGATACTGTTCAGGAGCCACTATCTTAAGATAATGCTGAAGATTATGACTGCATAGAGTGTATATTGTATAATTAGCATATGCGGTGTACCTCTCTTCCTGTTCAGGTAACAAATGTAACCAAGGACACAACTCTGAAATGGTCCAAGGATGGCATGCAGGTGGATGCTGTGTACGACCCATCATCAGGGATCAGTACACTCGTTATCCAACAGGTATGGTTATTTCTCCCCCGGTTCTATTTGTGGAGCTTATTATGTTGTAGCAGAGGAACGGAAGGGAAGGACATTAAGAGCTCAGGTGGATATGATCCATTATTTGAGATGGTTGCTGAGGGACTAGTGGAGAGAAGAGAAAGCAAGAGAGAAGTGTGGCTGTGTTGTGTGTGTGTATATCCATAGGGTTGTTTATAATAAGCACACCTCTGTGGTTTACTATCAAGTATTTGGGGATATTCCCTAGGTTACAGTGTTACAACCAATTAAGTTATCATGGTGGAAATATCTAAATATATGTATGTTGGTGTTTTTCTCTAGAGTTAATATTTCATAGTAAGTAATGCCCCATTTTTCACTTTATTGTACAACATTCTCACAAGAAATTGCAAAAATAGACAATCTACTACCTGGTAGTCTTTAAGAAAGTGAAAATTTTCACCTAACGTATAATGAGTCAATGACATGGCCAAATTGGGAGTAGGAACACCAGGTTAAAAGTGGTTAAGTCTATCGGTTCTATGAATATATTAAAAAGAATAGTTATGCACATCCACTTTGGTTGATGATGCTGGTGCTAAACTAAACATGAACATGTGAAAATAAAAGGACATCCGCACAGGAAACTGCTGCACCGAAAAGTTTAACGTGCAAAGGTTACGGAAGGCCACTTGATGGTCGAAACGTTGTAACCTTTGCACATTAAACCTTTTCGGACCAGCAGCTGCCTGTGCAGACTTCCTTTCATTCTGATAAATATTTAACCAATGAAAAGTATTAACTTTTTTCCATTTCTTGAAAAGTAGCAGTTTTGATTTTTAACATACAAACTTAATACCCAACATTGATAATAGAATAGTAAGTAGCCTTGCCGAGCCATGAGGCCCATAGGGCAGGAGCCTATCTCCTGTTTCTGTAGCGTGAGGCAGCTTGATGTACAAGTACACCCCCTGGACATGACGCTAGTATGTCGCAGGAACTTACCCCCAATCTAACCCTTGATGCTGAGTGTCAAGCAGGGAGGCACTGGGTCCCATTTTTAGAGTCTTTGGTATGACCCGGCCGGGGATTGAACCCCGACCTCCCAGTCTCAGGGCGGACACTCTAACCACAAGGCCACTGAGCTGGTTAATAGAATAGAAGAAGTTCTGAATGCATTTCTTTTTCATGATTTGGCTTTCCCCAGGTAACACAAGCAGAGGCGGGTGTGTACAAAGCTGTGATATCTGACGGGAGGGGAGAGGATGACAGCACCTTGGAATTACTGAATGAAGGTGAGGCATGACACTGCCATCGGGTGAAACAAATAAACACCATCAATTATTTTTTGCCACCATAACATTTCAATTTCTTTCTTTTGTCTTTAGGATTCAGATAGCGTATCACCTTGTGGCCTAATCCTGTGTTTGTTATTCATAGAGTTCCAACAACCATATATATAGCCTACAACTCTGTCTGGGAGTTTAATTATTCTCTCTATTTACAGAGTTTGATAAGCTTCTCCAATGCCTGAGCAAACAGTGCGGTGAGTTAATCACAAAGTCCTAATTTAGGAAACATTCATTGCGAAGTTGTATTATTATTTTTATATCAGGGGTGCTCTTTTGGTATGGAGCTACTACAACTAAATGTTACTTAATGGTTTGGTGTAATGGTTGTGATGTAATTAACTGAAAGTCGATGTAGGTCACTTTTGTCACCCAGATCCAAATATCCAAGGTGACAAATGGTGACATTAAAGTAGAATTCTTTTGTAATTCCCTCCATTACCATCTCACTCTCTGTCCCTCTGTCTGACCCACAGCATTGTCAGCAGGCCCGATGAAGATTCAGTGCAGCCCTGAGGGCTTCAAGCTCTACTGCTCTCTCAAATACTATCTGAACTACCTGAGGACCAGCTGGCACTGGAAGTCAGTCCATACATCGCATAGCTTTGATCCTGAGCCCAATTGTACTGTACGTGGCAGTGGTTCTCAAAGTGTTGTCCAGGGACCTGCAGTTTTAACCACCATAACCCATTATGTACATTGGCTACTTTGATCGGCAAATCAAGATCTTGAAAATGATTTGAACAATTTTTGAAACACATAATATTTTTCAGATGGGGGTTCGTGGCCAAATACATATTGTGTCCTTGCTATTTTTGAGAAACACTGCCAAGGCACAGAGACTTTCAAAATCTCATCCAAATTTAGTAAGCATATGAACAATATAAAGTGTCATCAGTACGGTGGACAGGCTTAGTGGGCTTGGTGGGTAACTTGATCCACTATCTTGTGGCATTGGCAATATAAAGTAGACTGAAAGTTAAGTATACAATACAATATGCATACTATGTATGGTACTGTATACATAGAGTATAAAATAAATGGCTATTCTCTGCACCCCTCTCTATACCATTAACTATGGTGTTAGGCGATAGCCGTTGTCCTTTTTAGCATCAACTCTGTCAATCATTGACAATTTGTTCCAGTCAAAGATTGATCTGTTCTGTATACTTTAAACTTTAGGATGTTTGTATAATCAGGATTAGTGCAGCCGACTTCAACCGACTACAGTATCTATTTCTGTATTTCATGTTGTTTAATGTCAGATTTGATCTTACCAGCTCGTTCATTGAGACAATTAGAACATTGTTACACAAATTTTGAAAATAATAATCTAATGCTGTTGTCTGCAGCCTGGGTAGACAAGAGCTGTTTGTTTCTTCATGCTGATACCACCCCCTGCTGGGAGTTTTAAGAATAGCCATGAAAAAAACTTCCTTTTTCAAAGCAGCAACAGAGCATTAGATTCAAGGTGATGGAATAGTTGTCGGTAATCTGATCATAAGTAACTATGGAAACACCTCTTCTCTCTGTAATTAGCTACTTTTTTCACCTGAGTGGACAGCTCCATGATTGATGGATATCTTTCTGCAGTCTGTCTATATATATATATATATATATATATATATATATATATATATATATATATATACATATACATATACATACACCAGTAAGACGCCTGAGGGCGAGAAGCACGCATCCGCCTCCTTGACGGCAGCCTGCTGGGCGAGCGATGGCGCTTTGGCATGGGGGGTCAGACCAACATGGAATGAATTCTGTACTGGCCATATAAGGAGCATGTCTTGAGTGTACAGTGTTTGATGAGGTCAGATCAACATATGGAATGTCAGAACTGGTCAGCTTCATACAGTATATGGAGATCTAAGGGTGGTAGCGGGGACATTCTCTTGAGTGTACAGGGTTTGATGAGGGCCCAGGTAAGGCCGGGCCTTAATTTTCGGGCCTGTTGAGAACTCTAGTTTTCACCGGCTGCCGGGTGCAGCTGCACTAATAACTTTGGGGCAGGCCCGTCAGGCCCCCCTTTATTGATAGGTTGAAAGTAGACTGACAGGAAATGGAGAGAGAGATGGGGGGGAAGATCGGGAGTCGAACCCGTGGCACGCCGTCAGGCTGGCTCGGCAGCCTAGGTGCCCGTATTGCGACCTGTGGTCGCAATACTTTCCCCCACTATACACCTATAAACCTGTGATGTGACCTGTGATAACGTTGGTTCTGATTCCATGGAAAAAGTTAAATGAAGTGAAGCTGCGTCTTTAGACTTAAGTCTCTTTGTCTCATTTATTGGAAGAGAAAAAAATACCAGCAATTTCCTTATTCCATTTCTTGCAGAGAGAAGAGGATTGACCAGGAAGCCAGATGCAAGCCCGCTACCAGTATGCAGAAAGTCTGGATTGAGGTCTTTAACCCCACTGAGAATGACCAGGGCAAATACACACTGGAGATGTTTGATGGCCAGGAGACACACAAACGCCATCTTGATCTGTCTGGACAAGGTTGGTGGAAGAAACATTTTATATATGTTTCTTCCACCATATGTTTCTTCCATATATATATATATATATATATATATATATATATATATATAATTGTTTTGTTTTTCTCCAGTATGCATTATAACTAATGTGTATTCATATGATTTAAATTAAGTTACATCATTTACAGATGCTTTTCTGATTCTCTATTTCTGACAGTCTTTGCTGATGCCTTGCTTGAGTTCCAAAGGTTGAAGTAAGTGCAGCATCTTGTATTCAGCATGACTTTCTGTGTTGACACAAATGGGGGTCAGACTTATGTAGAGGGATTAGTAACAACAGGGTATTTGCAGAACATTGTTTCACAGTGTAATGCCACTTTGATTTGAAACCCTGCAGGCAAGTGGCATTTGCTGAGAAAAGTGAGTAGAATGTGTTAATCCTCGTGCTATTCTGCTAAATTGATTGAATGATTATGGTGAGGACTTTAACAAGGATTAAACCTTACCCTTATTGTTTCCAGATCGGGCCAGGGTAACAATGGGTCTCCCTGATGTGGTGGCCATCATGGAGGGCAAGGTACAATGTTGTTAGAGATATAGTGCATATTCAATTATCTTAGATCATCTTTACGAATTGTTTAGCTGCTTAGTGGTGACACATTTTGTGATGAAACCAGTGTACATCTTCTCAAGCATTTTAGAATATACATTTATTATTCTTGTCTGCTCTTCCTATTCTATTTAGTCTCTCTGCCTGACCTGCTTTGTCGATGGCGACCCGGCACCAGAAATGTTCTGGCTCAAGAATGACAGAGAAATCACCAACCAGGGACAGTTTACCATCACCAAGGAGCCTAAGAGCACTTCTCTTACTATCAACAGTGTCACAATGGAAAACTCTGGCAACTACAACGTCTTTGTGCGTAACAAGCACGGCACTCAGACTGTCAATGTGACCGTGAGCATATACAAGCATGGGGATAAGCCTCCAGCAAACGCTGTGCAGTTTGATTAAAACAGCACCTCTCAGTCACAATGTTTGTTATTCGTGTGCTATAGTTTGACCTTCAATGAAAAGGAGAAACATAATTAATTTAAAAACATAATAAATAAAAATGGTGGGTTTGTTTATTGTGAGGATGCATTTAGCATATGTGCTTTTCAGACTAACTGAGGTTTACTCCGAGTCCAAATTATTACTTTCCATACTTTCCATGTCTATACATTTAACACCAGGCAATGAATATGCCAACACCATATCCAATTAATACACAGTCAGCCTGAATCTTTTGTTATAGCTATACCAGGAGGTTAGGAGGTTGGATTCATTAAGCCAATCTGCATGGCTTAATGGTTAATGCAGCCGATTACAGTACTTGCGCGCTTGCAAAAATGGTTTGTTTATTGTGAGGATGCATTTTTGCATAATGTGCTTTTGAGACTTTAACTGAGGTTTACTCCAAATTATTACTTTCAATACTTTCTAATCTATCTATACATGCACCATGTCTCTGTCTGTAGTCTGTCTGTATGTGTGTACAGCTGTAATGCACGTAACTCGAGAACCGTTCGGCAAATTCAACACACGCGCTCCATACCCCCACGCGCTCCATACCCCCACGCGCTCCATACCCCCACGCGCTCCATACCCCCACGCGCTCCATACCCCCACAGGAAGTGCACTCAGTGCAGTGCCTGGTGTCGAGTCGGTCGGACCCACGGTTGTCCAGTACCGCCACAAAAGGCCTCTGCCCGGGCTCTGGACAGGGCCTCTGCCCAGGCTCCATATATGGAGCTGGCCTGTTCTGATATCACAGCACTCCATATTTGGGCATGCCTGACACAGAACTCCATATATCTCCATATATGGGCATAAAAGGGACACAGACAGATGGGTGGAACGGGCACTCTGACATGCGGGTATTGCATAGCCGGGTGGGACATGGATCTCCAACTTCCGTCATTACCGACACAGTGCTCTACAGCCGGTCTAGTATCCAATTTATACACAGTCAGCCTGAATCTTTTGTTATAGCTATATGAGAGATAATGACCTGGAGGTTAGGAGGTTGGATTCATTAAGCTAATCTGCATGGCTTCAATGGTTAAACAATAACATACAGAACTGAGAACTGAGCATGTTCAAAATTCCAATTATGTTGAGTTCCATTTTATTAGAGCTTGTTAGACATATAGGTTTGAACTAGTACGTTCACAAAGACTTCAAAGGAAGAAACCCTGCACTATGCTCAAGGATTGGCCTATTCAAAGCTATGCTGAATAACATCTCAAATACTTTACTGTACTCTTGTGTGTAACTAATAAAGTTGCTTATTCAAAGTGATTATGGCCTAATGCCTATTACTATTATTGTTATTATTATCATCAATGCTGTTGCTGTTGTTATCCTAATTTATATTCGGGTAGAAATGTGAAGTGAAAGATTTGCTTTGTGTATTATTATGCAACCAGATATTTTGTCATTTGCTCTCGTCCAAAAAAGCAAAAACGCCTGCAGTGTCATTGACCCCTCCATAGTAGCCCAGACAGTAGAGTAGATCGGATTAACTTTTAGCCAATTCAACAGCACAAGTTTGCATAGGTTTAAAAATCAATCAAAATGCAAGAAAATGTATGTACCAAATGACATCAAATTGTTGAAGCATAACATATAATTTAGTATTATTTAAAGTTTAGTATAGTTGATGGCGGTGTAAGTGTAATAACATGTTTAGGCTTATTATATTTGAGTAATCTTGTGCCATCAAACTATACTAATTTAGAATATATTTTGCTGGCCTGCATTCACATGAATGGTAAATGTTGCATTGATAGAGACTTGTTCACTGTCCTTAACAATGTGCATCACATTCACACACTGACGACAGAGAATGCCAAGCAAGGCACTAATCTGCTCGTGAGCAGAACCCCTAGAGACCAGGGGAAGCCTGGGTTAAAAACCCACCCTTATATCACACATAGCCAGATCCATACCCACATGAGTGGCATGTGAAGGATTTGTCCCCTCAACAGATAATGTAATCTGACATCTCTACATAGGCACTGTTGCCACAAAACCAGAAGGTCATCAGTCAAATCTTTCTGTGTGGAGTTTGTAGTCTATGTTCTCTCTGAGTTCAAGTGGGTTTCCTCTGCTCCGGTTTACCTTCAATGCCCTGTCCCATACCGCAGGCATGTGTTCAGTCCAACCTATCCTGTATAAAAAAGGTTAATGAGAACGTAGTTAAACAGACTATCCCACCACGTTTAGCATTGGAGATTGTACAGCACAGATCACACGTGACATGGACACTCATATCCAAAATCATCATCCCTCTTCACTTGAAGTTGAGGTCAAGCCAAGCAGGTGCAAGTGAACGCTAGGTTGTTCAAACAGTGGGGATTACTCCAGAGTCTCTTGTTACTGATTAATCACAGTCCTGGGCCCCCCTTTCCCACCTTCTGATATAAGAAGGTGGGAGAACATTGGTGTTTTCTACATTGTGTTGAGCTTCACACAGCTGTCACAGCCACTTGCCCGCCTTGGTGAAGGAGAACCCGGACCTTTCTAGAAAACATGGCCTTCAGTGGAACATGGGAGGTATACGCCCAGGAGAACTATGAGGAGTTCCTCAAAGCAATGGGTGAGTTGACTCATAAGGTGCTACCTTAACGTTGCAAAGATTGGCATTAAAATAAAATATATAATTGGTAGAGCAAACCAAAGCATTTCTTGTGTTTGTTCACAGATAGCTTGAATAGCAATGACTTGGTATATTCGAACGGAGATCTGACTGATTTTTTTGCTTGATTGATTGATTACTTTATTAGTCAGAAATGTGGTACAGCACGTGGTAGCCTACAGTAAACGTAAGACTTTGAGGCTAAACGGATAACAAAAAAGTCCTGGGGACTTGTTTCCATTGTGGTCCTAGAATTGGATGTTGATGATGATCATGGGGATTAAACACCATTTAACACTTAAAGATGCCACTTTTCAGTATGTTGAAAAGTTGAACAGTGATTGATGAAGACTTGTGTTCTTCATTCACCAGGGCTTCCTGAGGAAATGGTCAAGCTTGCTAAGGACATCAAGCCGATTACTGAGATCCAGCAGACCGGTGACAGCTTTGTCATCACCTCCAAGACACCTGGAAAGTCTATCACCAACTCCTTCACCATTGGCAAAGAGGCTGACATCACCACCATGGACGGCAAGAAGATCAAGGTGCACAAATCTAAAAAAATGCACCACTGAATGCCACAGTCTAAGTCCACACTATTGATCCATAATGTATAAATGATAGATAAGGGTTCAGGACAACGAGGCCTTTTCGTGGAGGGGTCAGAATGAAATTTGGACTGTTTTTCGTCTGTGGTACTCTTATTGTTGCTGCACATCAACAAAATCAAAATGTTATTTTGCTGTCTTGTCTTTGAGTGTTACCAGAAAATATGAAATCATTACGGTTAACAACTCCACAGTATCTTTCTTTTATCTTCAAATCATTAAATAAGGCAAATAAAACAAATAAAAATAAATAAATAAAACAAACAAAGAACAAAAAGCCTTAATATGCCTTAGTATGCACGTTTTATTTCTGTGATGTGCTCAGGGGGACTGCCCATAAGTCAGTCATCCTGTTAGTCGGACCTGCTGCATGGCTGGTTAAGACTCACCCGTGCTGCGGGTTAAAAATCACCCGTGTCTTCCCGTGAGGTTAGGTTAGGGTTTGGGATAGTGTTGGTAATGGTCTGACGGGTGCTCAGGATTCAGGATTGACAGGATATTCACGCTCTGTCTCTGTGATCCCCAGTGCACTGTCAACATGGATGGAGGAAAGCTAGTAACCAACACTGGCAAGTTCAGCCACATCCAAGAGCTAAAGGGAGGAGAGATGGTTGAGGTAGGCCTTTCACTTTCCCTTCTTTGTAGGTCTATCCTAGATTTGTCTACTACACACATTTAAAGCCAAAACAAAAGATTGAAAAGCACTACATCTTGTACATAACAATGAATCGCTCTCTTATGTTTCACATTCCAGACTTTGTCCGTGGGTACCACAACTTTCACCAGGAGGAGTAAGAAGATGTAAACTTGTCAGTGAAATGGTTATTTAAATAAAATGTTGCTTATGAAATGTGCCTTTTGTCATCTTTATCCATATTCTCAATTAGCGTACATGAGTAATTGCAATCACAGCATCTCTACACTGTGACTGTGCACACCAAAGCTTGACACCAGAAATGCCCCCACCCCCAACTGTTTACTGTATACATTGTATTGCTACTAGTGTTGATATATGTCTTGTATATTATTATTGTATGTCTTTAAATGTCTCAATTAATTTAATACACAGGACCACAATGGAGCCCTCGATCAGGGCTTTTAGCACCATTGTATACTCATACTACTGTATTTACACTGTTAACTGTTAATAAAGTATTCAATCCATCAATCAAAACACAGGAGTATAGCTCATAGCAGTGGACGTGATTTTCTGGACCCACTGAAAGCTCTCCAATTCATTTTTCCCAGAGATTTACAAAAATATTGATAGCAATTATTTTAAACCTAGAATCAAGCCATCCAGGATTCTGGTGATTTAATTATATGATGGACATACTATAAATACCCTTTGTTTATTTAAACTTTTTTTTAAACGCACACACACACACACACACACACACACACACACACACACACACACACACACACACACACACACACACACACACAACTTTCTATATTAGGCAGTATTTTCTATCCGCTGCAGCTCAGCTAACTCACTCGTGGGTGTCACCGTTCTAGAGCATGCGCAATGGGATTTTCCGTGCAGTCCCTTGCACGTAGGCGAAGGAGGCAGAGGCACGCATAGATATATATAAACACTAGATGGCTCAAGGCGGAGTTTCTGACGTCGTTCACCCGGCAGCCATCTTACATCGGGGATACAGTACAGTATGTTCAATGGCAGCTCAAACAGAAACAGTCATAACTCGCTCAAATCTTGACGGATTTACAAACGGGTTGGTTTATTACAAACGTTGTCAACGTGGCTATGATTCAGGACGCTTATCTGCTTAATTTATTTATTTTATATGAACGTCGTATAAAAGCATATAAGTATGCGGACGTCTCTGACGTTTATAACAAACCAAACCGTTTGAAAATCGGTTGAGAATTGAGCAAGTTATGGTCATTTAAGAGTACATGCCCCATAGACCCAATGTTATGTGTCCCGAGGTAAGATGGCCGCCACGTAACGACGTCGCTCTCCATTGGCCAACAGCGCGGGTGAGCTATCTAGTGTTTATATATATCTATGGAGGCACGGACCAGTGACCACATAACGTCAGCCGCCGGAGCTTTAGGGCCGAATATCTTGAACGTTGTGTAAAAAAAATATAGAATTTTCGTTTCCCATAACAAAATGGCGAGGTACCTAAGACCTCCAAATACTTCTCTCTTCGTTAGGAACATCTCTGACGAATCCAGGTACGTTTGTTTGTACGCTGCTGCTTGCTTGACGTGACCAAGATGGCTAACGTTAGGATGGAATCTGAGTAACCTCCACTGCTCTCCTCCAGCCGTGAGCTGTGGTGCTGCTGCTGCTGCTGCTGTTGCAGTTTCTCTGTTGAAACGTCAAGCGAAGACACAGGTCAATCAAAGTGAACTAAAATAAACAAAACAGCCGTTTGTTTTGATTAATGTAACCAAGGGACCCCTGGCTCTTCTCTTGTACGCTGTCATGTCCATCGAACACCAGGCATGTTTTCAACCTAGCCCTGAAACATGACTGTCTAGTTTTCAACCGATGCTTGGTTTTTAACTTAAGTTTATTATGGAATTGAAACTAATGTAATCTACTTAATATTAAACTTCATCGTACTAAAAACCCTAACACGTTTCGTTTACACCCATCTATAATTCAAGAATGCCGAGCCATCAACCGGTGTGTCCCCAAATAAACAGGCTCCTTGTGGGGGGGGGGGGGGTGCTTACTTTGTGGTGGGAGAGACAGGTGTTTAGCCTTAAACAATAATTGATTAGAAATTATATATTAGCGCTGGCATTAAGGCTATGGAACTGATTGGCTTCCTGCCTCGCATGAAATGCAGACCAGCCTCTCTGTAGTGAAAATAAAAAATAATGTTTTACCTACTCACCAATACAAAGACGAGTTGTGTAATTAGAAAGCCTACTTTCCTTAGTGGATGCACTTTGAGCCCCCCACCACACGTGTAAATACACTTTTTGGCCAGAAAGCGATTTTGTTTTCACCAGGATTTTTTTAAGTTACTCCACTGCGTCCTCTGCCGATATAGAGGGTATGCACATGCATACAGTGAATGGCAAATCGAGTGGCAAAATTAGTGACAAAGTGAGTTTAATGTCGTTTATCGTCATTTGATGCAATCAAATACAACTTTTCTGTTCGGATGTATGGGCTGTCAAGGCCAGAAAGTATTTTTTTGCCACTCAGTAGGCGTTCCTGCATAACTTCCGGGTTTGATGATGATGTCACACGAATACTCTCTATTGCCAAGAGGAGAAAACCCTCATAGAGAAAAAATCCCTTTCTGGCCAAAAAGTGCATTTATACGTGTGGGGGGGGGCTCAAAGTATGCTTTCTAATTACACAACCCGTCTTTGTATTGGTGTTACTGTAAAACATTTTTTATTTTCGCTACAGAGGAGAGGCTGGTCTGCATTTATGCGAGCCCCGGAAGTCGACAGTAACATAGCTCTAAATGCGACAGCATTAGAGCTATGGACCAGAGCTAATGATATATTATGGTCTTAAAAATAGATGCTGGCACTAGCTTGTGTGTGGCCTACACACTGGGCTCTAGCGTAGTCTATCTGCTCGCCAGCAGAATAAATGTCCTTATTTCATGACACTTTAGGCCAGAGGATATACGCCGTGAGTTTGGTCGTTATGGGCCTATTGTAGATGTCTACATTCCACTTGACTTCTATACACGGCGACCAAGAGGATTTGCTTACATTCAATATCCTTTGTATTTTTCATGTTTCAGATATTTTGAGTGATATTTCCCCCAACTGATTGTAAATGTTTTAAATAATAACCCTTTCTTTGCAGTGGATTATTTAGTACTCCGATGCAGAGTCAACATTACATGTATTTTATTTCACAAATGTTTGGTCTATTGTATGGGATTTAATTTAAATTGTAATTTGTCACTTAGTATATTGTATGCAGGATTAAACATATTCCTAACTTAATATTTCTTCTGTTGTTGCCTTAGAAATGGTAAAGATACAGTTCTGGAGACCCCACACCAAAGAAAGTTGAAAGGCCGTGGTAGAGTAGATTCAAGCCAAAGACACCCAGGCACCAAGCAATAGTGGAATTGGAAAATAAAGAAAAGGCAAAAAGATGAAGATGCAAAGTGGAGGAAAGAGAGCATCCAGGCTTTCATTTGTCTACCAAAGGGAGGAAAAGCAAAGAGTTTATTGGGCAAAGACAAGCAGGAAACCAAGTTCTTCTGCCAAGCCAATAAAGAGCAAGCTGAAGGTCAAAGGTCAAGCATGTTAAAGGTAACAAGCCTAACTTTTTGTATCCTACCCAAACCACTTGATGGCTCACCATCTCAGTATTTGTCTTATGTGTCTTCAGTCCCAAATCACGAGTTGGCCTATTTGAATCAGTAATTGTAATCTGTAATTGTAGAAGTCATAATCTTCACAGTCAGTCTTTTTTTTTTTTACTTCAAAATCATTTGTATACATTATATAATATATATATTTTTTTGTTTTTATTGAACACATCAGCTCCATGTATAGATCTTGTCAGAATGGAGCCACCAGCCTGTATAGTTTGTATGTGCACAGAATTTTGTTGTCCCCCTCCCCCCTAACCTCACCCGAAAAAAGAGGGGAAAATCCCTGAGTGAGAAGCCTTAACAGTCCAGCACATTTGAAGATGTCCGGGATGCAGAAGATGCCCTTCACAACCTAGACCGCAAGTGGGTGTGCGGCCGCCAGATCGAGATCCAGTTTGCCCAGGGAGACCGCAAGAGTATGAACAGCTTTCATCCATGTTTCATGTCCCAGCAACATTGCATTTAACTCCAGCTAGATCACAGCCTAGATCACAGCTAGATCACAGCCGCACACACAAGACTAGATTAAAACAGGAAAATGTCCCCCTGTTGTCTTGTCCATTGTAGCCCCTAACCAGATGAAGACAAAGGAGCGCCACTCCCCTCGCAGTTTCTCCCGATACGACGACGGTGATCGAGATGATCGACACCGCCGCTCTCGCAGCCGCAGCTACAACCGCCGCAGATCTCGCAGCCCCTCTTACGAGCGCCGCCCACGGAGGTCCGAGAGCCCCAGAGAGTGAGTTAATCCTTTAGCAAGTGCAACTCTCACTGCTTGTTGGTTACGATGGCCATATTCAGATATGATGTTGTCCTTGTTTTTTCTGCAGCTCTCGATCCTATGGACGGAACAGACGCAGCAGAAGCCGCGATAATGACAGGTGGGCTAATAACTAGTTTTTTTCAAACACAAGTTACACAACCTGATGGCTATTAATTAATGGGGAGATAGTACACACTTTGTCGATTTAGTTTGTTACTAAAAATGACAATACCACCATGACAAATTATGTAACCGACTAACCGTATGTCGGAGGTTGACCTAAACCAACAACAAGGAACCATGGCGAAATCACCGACCAGCCGCATATACAGTGGGCCGTTCAGAACATTGTTTTTATGAAGCATTTTGTTGATGGAAGTAGAACATATGTAACTTACTACAATCATTACGTCTTGATGGTACTGATATAGTGATGCTTTGCTTTCACACTTACATGCCATGACAGAATCAGAATCCTCTTAATTGTCACATCACAGGTTTACAGGTATAAAGATGTGGGTTAAATTTGTTTTTGTGTAAGCTCCATCATTGTCTCCACCAGGCTGAAGGAAACGGTACACAACCTGCAAACTGAGAAATTGAGATGCCAATCCTAGCCAGTCAGGATTGAATATGAAATATCAGACAAATCTGTGTTGATCACATGACTATAGACAGAGATAATGTGTACCGATTGTTGTGATGTGTGATGTGTGATGTTTGGACAAAATCTGTAGTTGTAATATAAAAAATCACACCCGTGTGAACTGAGTGGTGTAAGGTTTTATATAGCATGATCAGCTGTGGTCTGACGTAATGTCTGACGTAATGAAATAAGGTAAGGTATTATGTAGCCTGATCAGCTCTGATCTGACGTAATGAAATCACACCCGGATGTGATTTCACAACTGGCTTTTTCTGTGCAGAGAAAATGACCATGGTTGCTACGGTCATCCAGTTCACCCGGGTGTGATTTAATTACGTCAGAAATTATTTTGAACATAGCAACCATGCTCATTTTTTTCTGCACACAAAAGCCAGTTGTAGGAGTGGTTTACACCACTCAAAAAATGTGTTGTGCAAACATTGGCCTCCTGGAGGCGCTATAAAGGGCTCATGTGAAAAATGCAGGGCCTTGGCCTCTAGACGCGTGTGTGCAAAGTTTGCACGCAGATCGGTCCAGTTCTAGAAAAAAAACACGAATCGGCCTATTATAACACCACCATGAGAATGATTTGAAAATGTTGGGTGGAATTTCTTCCTTGGCCTAGTGGGAATATGCATGTAAAGTTGCCCATGACAGGGCAGATATGCTTCTGATGTTCTGCTCTGGCATCCAGGGAGTGTGTGCACAGTTTCACATTGATCGGGCTAACGGTTCCGGAGATTTGTTGATCGTGGATGGACGGGCGTAGAGTATAAAATTCCTTTTACCATACACCAGTGTGGCTCCATGTTGTTTTTCCTGCTATGTACAGAGGCCCTCCCCGTGACCACAACAGGACACACCACGGCCCAGGATCCCGTAGTCGCTCAGCCTCTCACTCCCCATCCCCTGCCAGATCTAGACCCAAAGGCAGAAAAAGCCAGTCCCGGTCCCCAAGCCCAGCTGAAGACTTTCATCCTGCATCCAGCTCCCATAAGCAGAACTTGGGACGCTCACCATCACGTTCCTACTCCAGGTCTCCGTCCCGGTCTCGATCTCGCTCACGGTCGTGGGCTGGCCGCAAGTCTGGCGGCCATTGAACCCCACACTTCCAAAGTCCTGTCGTTCTTTATCTAAAGGATGTTTTGTGAAACGTTTTGAGTATGGTTTCAAATGTTCATGCCCACCATTGTTAATTGCTAGCTTATATCAGTGGTTCCCAAAGTTTTTCATGTCAAGGACCCCCAAATTGACACCAATTGGCCCGTGGACCAACATTTGAAAAGATATGCCAGGGAGTCAGGGACCCCCATAAGAGAACATTTTTACGGCTCTAGCAGTGATCATCAACCCATTTCATTTCAAGGACCCAGTTTGACATGCATATTAGTCTACAGACTCCCATTTGATGGCATTTCTATCTCTGGGACCCCAATTTATATTATAAAATCAATGTTAATTTAACTCTGTGTACAAATGGACCCTAACTGGACCATTTGGTTCCATTTGTACACTCGAGTTACAGTCCCATAAGGGTCAATTTGGTTCCAAACTATAATTTAGCTGGGGACTCAAGGACCCCTGGGGTCCCCAGACCCCACTTTTGGAACCACTGGCTTATATCACCAATATATTGGTTGAACATTCTGCACGGCACAAGAGAAAAGAAAGTCCTGGAATTTCCGTTAATGTTGTGTATAGTTAATTATATGTTGGATATAATGCAAGCTCCCGGAAGTGTTCTTGATAGGTTGTTAGCTATATCTGGTGACTTACGTACTGTGGATTTAGCTTGTTATCGTTTCAAAGATGGTTCAGTTTAACTTTGCCATTTAAGTCCTATTTATTATGTTGAGTTACCTTAAATCTACTCCCATTTTATTCAATATTATACATTATAGCAGCATTTTAAATTTCTCTTTGTTTTAGTTATTTCTCCAATGGAAAGAATAAGAACTAAAAATAGGAAAAAGATTCCACGTTTACAACCATGTTATATACTGCTGTATGTTATTACAGACCATTCAGTCAGATGTAAGATTTAACTTACCATCGTTTACGAATTTCTGCAATTAGTAAGGAATGGATTGCATTGTATGGAATGTAGCCTGATTTTTTTTTGTTACAGAAATCTGTATACAGTATTCTTTCTATTGCCCTATTTTTGTATTTTGTTACATGTAGTCCATATATTCAAAATATGCTGCTTTATTTCCTTATGTATGTACTAAATTAATTGACTCCCAAGTGTTCCTTAGTACTCTTATCTGTATTTTAGTGGTGTTATTCCATTGAAGCTTCAATACATGGATGCATTTGTATTTTTCATTTGCTGAGAACAGAAAACATTACCATCTCAAGCTGCATATTATGGATCGTTGACGTAAAAGCTGCACACCTAAAGTAAAGATCTGGGTACGCATCAAGAATTATGCTGTGTACAATGGATATGTAAAGATAATTACATTTAACCGTTTTGGAATATTGCGAAGTAAACTGACCTGGTGAAACTCAAATAAATATCAAACGGCGATGTACTTGTTTGTGTTGTGGTCTGCACTTATGTGAATCTATATATGCATCAAGAACATGTTAATACAGACAACCAGACAAAGGTGGGGGGAAGGGGAGGGGTTTATTTTTTTTTTAGCTTATTTTTGTCTTTACCAATTTAAACAGCATCTTAACATTTTTGAACATCTAATTAAGTACTTAGTAATTCTGTGGACATGGAATCATTTTTTCATTATTCATCTTCGGTGACATTTAACAAGTGGGACAAATTAACAGCCAATTTTGTTACAATTTTAGAATGAGGAGACTTTTGCATGCATGATCATTTACAAAACAATAGAAAACACTTTTTTACATAAAATAGTTGGGAAAACAGTTCATAAAAAGAAATGGACCAAAATCAGTTGGCAGTTGGCGGAAGAACAACATAACTGAAGGTGGGTTTCAGGTGGCTATGTGTGTTTGGTCAATGAGTAAGAGCTCTACCCAATGAAGAGGGAAAAGGAAGAAAAAAAACCTCAAAATGAGTCTGATAAGTTCTTTTTCAGAGTGAGATTCAACATAGGCACAATCAGGCTTTGTTAAACTTGTCAAGTGGTTGATCATAAAAAAAGCAAGCTTTCATAATGTAAGCACAATAAAAAATACATCCAAACAATTCATACATACAGAAGCCTCCTCCAAGGTCCAATTAAAGATTTGTTTTTTTGTTTTTTTTCTAAAAAATGTGCACTTACAGCATCTTTTCACCCTACACTGTTCATAATACAAAATAATAAAAACATTATGTGCAAGATCACTGGCAAGATTACACAGTGCAGGGGTATTGACAAATGCTATATGCAGATATTTCTTTTCTTTAACAAAAATATTCTTCAGCATTTGAAGTTAAGACATGTCCATAGCATGTCGTGTACATTCAGTGTTATTACTAAAAATACTTTGTCAAGCAGGCCTTCAAATTGTCCTGCAAAATGTACATATGCTACAGTATTTTAATACATTTCTTTATATACATGGCTCTTAACATATTTTCAAGCACTCATACTTTGTTTTGTCATTTCTAAGCTGGCAATTACAGCTCCCATTCTGCAAAGGAAAAAAAAATAGACAGCCTCAATAGAGGTTTGGTAAAATAAAAATAAAGACACTATAGATAGTCGATAACGCACCCACCATTAAGAGCGAAAAACAGCTTTTCAGCCTGTAACTCAAGACAACAAGTGCAAGAGGATAAATGGGGTGCAGGAGGCAGTGAGTGTCTGGAGATTGTTGGGATGGCCAACCCTTGAGACCCATGTATATATGTAAACACCAGCACTGGCCTTGCGCCTTACATTGTTGAGACCCTTGGGCCACATCATGCACTTCAACCAACCCTGCCTTCCCCACTGGAAAGAAGGCCTCACAGCAAACAGGACCATGACATGAGCTAAAGGTAGAGTGAAATTGGTGCAGTCACATCACCACCTGTCTGGTCCTCTTCCGCATTGTTTGCCATGTGGCGTTTCGACTGAGGGGGCTAACAGCACTGATTTGAAATTGGGATGTGACCCCAGGGACTCCCATCCAATTCGCCACTCGGCCAACGTGGTCGATATGGCACTAGTGACCACGCCGGTTAGGCAAATAGGAGGTGGCAAAAACACAGCTAAAGACATTGCTTTGGTTAAGTGCGACAGACTCATACACCTTTCGACTACAACACAAATGGACTTCAACACAAGTAACGCTATGATAGAGAACTGCGGGCCTTAGACAAGCCCAACTCCCATAGTGCAGTGCGCACAGCGCTATAAAAAAGGTACAGGAGTTGGGAGTCCAAGGTCCGTGTGCCATGGTCTCATATTACCCTTCAGTTTTTTTGAGGTTATGCTTGTGACCTGTATTCGCGACAGCTGATTCCTCTCCAGAAATATATCTCTGGTTTCCCTGCAGAATTGCAGGCGAGTGGCTTTTACATCCCAGATAAAAGAAATAATATATTGGGCCCCAAATAAAAATAAAAAATGCTACAAATGTGAGTGTGCTTTAGCACCAGATGCTTTAGAGGTGAGGTCCAAAAAGGATTAGCATAACCTATGTCCTATGTCAATGGAAAAGCATATCTGTCCACAGAAATGGACCGTAAAAGAGATTGAGCTCTACTGCTTACTACAATACCTTGCCATACCTGCTATTTGGGAAGAAAAGCTCACTCGACCTGCTATAACAGCCAACATAAAAACAGCAAAACAAAATAACGGAGCGCAAAAGTACAAAGGATATCCAGTTCGTCGTCAGTTACAGAAACTGTCTCGACTGAGAGCATCTTCCCCACCAGCAAGGCTACAGTTCTGCAATATTTGAAACTTTAAAAAAATGGTTGTGGACATTTGCAGTAGAATACTGCAAATGCCACCCAAGAGAACAAGCTAAAAATGTACTAAAAGAAGTACAGCACTGAGGCGTTCCTGGTGGGACTAAATACTGTCAGAGGAGTCGTAGTTCATGCATTGTTTTCTTTTTTCATAAAGGGCAAGTGCGGGGGTCCGTCTCAGGCCTGCACTTTGAGCAGGCTCTTCAGCTGGAAGGTCATCATCTCCCTGTTATCACAGGAGGCCAGGGCGAAGGGCACCCAATGGCTAGGGGGCTTGGGCAGCACGCTGGGCGCCGGTGGCTCGCTGAACTTTGCTCCTGCATAGCTCGGGCTGTCCTGCGCGGCCAAGAGGTTGTTGAGATGGGAAACTGCGCCCTCCCAGTTCTGGTCATAGTTGGTAGAAAAACGGACAGAAGCGTTTTTCTTCTCAGCGGCCGCGGCCTGCCGGGCCTCTGGAGACCAGGGGTAGGCTGTGCCCTTGTCGCTCCTGCGGTGGCCATGGTGGTGGATGTGGACTACTGTGGATGCTGCTGCTGCAATGTTTTGATCACGACCTCTTTGCTTGACCCGGCCCAGCTGGTGGTTCTTCTTGGGCAACAGGCGCTCAGGGTGGGACACTGGAATGTTGTACCTCTCTCCACCTCCCATGCTGCTATTCCACTGTGTCACAAGTGTCACCTGAACAATGAGAATAATGTTATGTCACCATCTATGAAGTGCACAAAAGTCTGTATGCACTCCTATCCAGTGCAGCACACGTCAACCTTTGTCCCTACTATTTGCACTCATGCACACATCAAATACAAAGTTGTACAATATTTAACCTATAAGATATCAGCTACGACACATACACACATAAATTGCACAGGTTATATACATATACGCATACATATTATGTGTGTATATGTGTGTGTGTGTGTGTGTGTGTGTGTATATATATATATATATCTCAAACAACAATAAACTCTAGTAGCAGGTCACATGATAAACCTGGCGGGCATAACAACAACAACAACTGCAGAGGCTTATGCTGCCTACGTGCAGAGCAGACTAGACAGTGTGGTCGGAGCCGCCCATCCCCCAGCCAAGCAAGCAAAACAGCAGCTTCCACTCAGGCACTCACCTCTTTGTTGTTGTTAAGTTGACTGCGCAGCAGCTTAATCTCTCCCTTCCAGTAGATCTCCAGGTCCTCGAAGTAGTCTTCGGTCTACTTCTCGCTGCACGTTTGTATCCAGCAAGTTCTGAAGTGTTCATGTGCCAATGATGAGCGATGTTTACCCGTGATGCCGAGCTGAACATTAATTCACCTCGACGCACGATGCTCCAAGAATCCGATGGCCTACCTACAGGGTTGAAAATAAAAATGGTTTAGCTAACTGTGAAATGTAAAGGTTGATACATTGGGGCTAGTGTATCTGCTAATTTTGTTCATTCGGTAAAAATTGATATTTTTGTATTATTCATTTTGTATCGTTATATATAAAACATACGCAATCGTATCGTTCTGACATTATAAAGACTCAAAATAATAAGGGAAATAATAAAATACACGAAGATGAACAAAGACACGAATACAGCAGGGACGCTCACACAATGAATTACCAAGTGCGTCATCGCACAAAAATTGAAACACAACAATGTCAGGTCTGGATATTGCAGTACCACATTATTACAACTATCATTATTAACAAAAAAACTCCCTTTGTCGTCGATGATCACAATAATAACACAATAATAAACGTTACATAAAGCGACTAATCCCACTGTTTGTGAGCCTGCCCTCGGCTTTGTCCCGATGAAAAACAGACGTCGTAATAACCGAGGTATTCACTGGTTATGACGAGCCAAAAACGTATATTTTGTCGGTGGATTCCTTTAAATCCATTACCACATACTATATGAATGAGTACGTGACTGTTTTACAGTAGTGTCTCACATTACTGTCTGACACCATAACAAAGAAAGGACGGTGACAATATGGCGACGGAGGCTCCAAATAAAATAAACTTACCGAATCCTTCAGGCTTTGGTTGGTGAAAGCCTCTTCGTCACAGAATGGTCAAATTGAACCTCAGAAATCTCAACGGTGGATGATGTTGAATTTATAGCAGCAACGCTATATTTCCTACCAATTTTCAAGAAACCTGGGCTTTTCCTACGGCGTTGTACAGTTGTTGGGTAACGTCAAATCTCTCTTCCGACTCCAATTGCGAACAAAATGGACCCTACAGAGGAGCTATGTAGCCGAGACCTGACCAATCGCGCTTCAGCTCGGAGCGCAGCGACCAATCCGCGAGCTCTAGTCGGACGCCATCCATGCCTGTTGCCAGACGGGTGACGTCAATGCCCTCAGTCCTAATTCATACATCGCCACGCGACGGTGTTGCTCGGAATAAAATAGCAGATCTGTAAAGCTCACACTGGGTCTCGTCCTTAGTCGCGAAATGGGATGCAAGCTTGTAGAGTTGTAGATCGTCTGTCATTGGCGCGCGGCACCCTCGTACGGCGAAACGCTTTCCCTTCCTTTGTTGGGGGTATTTCCTGAGAGAAGTGAGAAAATAACAAAATTACCCGCCCCGCCCCCCTCGCTGCGAACTTTAGAATCGACAACACTGCCCTTATAAAACGTATGTTATGGACAACTTGTCCATAACATACGTTTAAGTCAGGACAAGCCAATAATAGACACAGCTCTGTGTTATGTAATCTATACAGACGTGTTTGCACCGCACCGCTACTGATTAGACATTTGACATATTCACTGACTCAACTCATAGGCTAGCCTAGGAGAAAGGAAAAGGAACGGAAAGGAGGAGAAAGGAACAGGGCACCGCGACCACAAGCAAGCAACGTGTCTGTCATGATGACCTGACGAAAATATTATAAAAACTGTCCAAGTTTGCTCCAGTGCCTTCCTTCTACCGTTGATTGATTGATTGAAATATTTATTAACAGTTTGCAGAATTACTGTACAATTCAAGCACAACTCAATACAAAGACTGTTAACTGTGAGTGGACGACCCAATAAAGCATTACACTTGTTTACAAGAGGGTCCACCTTCAATTCATCAAAACATTTATAGACGTTCAAATATACACAGCACTTCTAAGTTCTACCTAGTGCATTGGCTTTCTGCAACATGCTGCATAGTGCATATAGTCTATCTATGTTTTAGTTTTCTGACCTGACCTGACCTCTATCATGGAGGTCAGGTCAGAAAACAAAAACAACACAACGCACGCCCTCTGCTCTATAACTGCATAGCAGGGGGCGCACTTGTAAAGATTTTGCTTTGGGTGACTAGTTTCTGAATTTTGCCTGTGGTGTATGGGTATAAGGTTTTCAAAAAGCTGTGCAAACGTTTATTATTTTGGTTTTCAACCAAACCTATACGTATCCAATATTTGAGTCTGTGCAAACAGACACTAGGGAGCGCGCCCAACGCGTTTGCACAGCTTTTTGAAAACCGTATATACCCATACCTAACACCACACTAAAATTCAGAAACTAGTCACCAAAAGCCAAATCTTGCTGGTTTCTTACAAGTCCGCCCCCTGCTACTATAATAATAACAATAAAAAACTCTATCTATTCATTTAAATACATTCCTCATTTGCTTGGACAGACATACAAATATATGAATACAAATGTATAAAACGTGGGATTAGTCTATCTAGTGTTTTTTGCAGTGCTTGCAGTGTTTTTCTTTTGTTCATTGGCCAATCTATCCCAGTGAGTTTCGCATGATCATCCAGGGCCATGGGTGACCAGACCCCTGCTGGCTGTGACTGTATAACAATAAAAACAGTGGTCATTGTGTGGACATGACAGTAATGTGTGAAGTCTCTTGATAGGGGGCACATTTATTGATCTGCCCTCCCTTTATCCTTCCTTACACTACATTTTAGTATAAGCTATATCCTGTTTGTTGATCATTGTATTCTCTAGACGGTGGGAGTTTATTCTTAAAGTCACCATGTTCCTATCAAGGTCATGTTGACATGGAAAATAACTAATAATTGGGACACATTGCCATTGGCAAAAAGCGAGACAAATATATCTTGTAGTTGTGGCTTGATATTGCAAATAGTGTAAATTCAGTTAATGACAGGGATCTAACCCCTACTGTATATAATTCTGCATCTGTCTAACCAAAATTACAACATGTAGCCTATACGTGGATGTTTTTATTAAATTTTTTTGATGTTGTGCCTTGTTATTTTTCTTTCTATGTGCAATAAACTACATGATAATGATCCAATTCGGCATGTGTAATCACTATGTTATAACACTTTTATACAATGTGATGTCATTGCATAAAAGCACTGTTACCAATGTGTTACACTGTTTCTGTTATGACTACCTGTTTTTTGTGTGTCATTTGTTTTGAGAAATGCCCCTGTGCCTGCAGAAATCTGTGTGAAGTGAACTGTTTGGTCTGGTGCTGGTATCAGGTATAGCCTACTTGTTTTTTCAAGGATTAGTAACAGGCCTAACTATCATCATTCAACATTCAACTTCTTCCCTTCTGGGAAACAACAACAACGATGGAGCTTACACCAAAATTATTTTCACTTTACACCTTTAAAACAACAATCTGGAACCCATTGCTGAGCTGAATCTGTCTTGAGAAACCAGTAATGACAACATACTATCAGTAGGCCTACAATATCTCTGTGATTTTAGTGGAATATAGATAGTACACAGTGCTCTTGTGTCTAGCAATAAAAGCACCCTCCAAAAAGTCTAGTAACTAAATGGGCCCCAGAGTATATGCAGTACAAGGGCCCACAGTTTATTTCTGCTTCTGTTCCTTATGAATAGGGATAGATATCCATTCCAGACAATACTTACAAAAAACACACACTTTTATGTTCTTCACTAAGTTCACTGACATTTTGTCATAGTCAAAGTCTAAAGATTATACTGAAGAAACTGGTTTGACACATATCTAAGTCCAGAGCCGACATAATAGTTCTCACGCCCTTATAACCCATATATTACGTGTGTTGTTGTGCAACATTTTCCATGTCAGAAAGCTAAGAGACTTGTCCATGAAAAGGGCACAGCTGTGTCTTGTCCAGTCAAGAAAGAGCTATGTATGGAAAGTAGGTCACTGAGAGGCTACTGCAAGTCACATACAGGTCATAAAGTCTTCAGTTGTTGTTGGCGAAGGTGCCAGGTGGTTCACTAACTTGCCAAATTTGACTGGAACAAAACAGTCAAAACAAAAACATGTATGTATAGGCCTAGGCTACTATTAAAGGGAATAAAGACATGTGTAAACAGAGCATAAGAAACAAAACCTTAAGAGAACAAAACCATAAGAAAAGTATAAACAAATGGTAATATTTCTCTCTCTATCTCTCTCACCTACACACGCAGGCACGCAGGCATGCAGGCAGGCAGGCACGCACGCACGCACACACACACACACACACACACACACACACACACACACACACACACACACACACACACACACACACACACACACACACACACACACACACACACAAACACCCCACTGTCCCACACGTAAACAAACCAATGCTAGGCCTTCATTGGGTGTTAATGGTGGAGGGTAAACCATCAAGGGGAGTTTCACATTATGACTCTGAATGGTGGTTGGTTGAAGTGTACTGAGACATTCACACACAGGCCGTGTGGACACTGAGTGGCATGAAAAGCAGCAGACAGCCATGACATTTTCACGGAAGGCAATCAATTGAGCTTAATGTTGTGCATGCACACACCTTAATAGCGACCTTCCCATGTAACAATGCTTCAAAGCAATTATCTACAAGCAGGTCATCCATCACTTGATACTTGACAAGAGGCCACTCTCACAGCAAGAGGGCCACTTGTTTGTCTTTTCACATTCATCCGGTTGTAATCGGAAGGACAAGTGGTGTTGAGAATGGGGTTTTGGTAAACAGAAATGAGAAACTATCCAACACAAAGGAAAATATACTGTTAGTGTTGCGTCACAATGATGTGGCCCAAATGATTATATAGACCAAGTGAGGTGTTCTGCCACCATTCTGCAATACTGTACTGTGCTATGCTTATGCACCTGTTGAGTGTTGAGTGTGACAGAGAGGAAGTCTTATTAGAGCAGTCTCATTTGCTTCTAATCATATTTTCTGCCTTCCTGCCTTCTGGCCTGTTGGATATATTGGATCAGGGAGGAGAGGAGGCACTGCACTATGTATGTAACCATTAGTCTTGATGCCAGACCTGTAACCCCTCCTGTATTTGGACACTGTCCATACACTTACATTAGACATAATGCATGCATACATGATTATAGACATCGAAACTATCCAGCATAACCTGCAATTCTTGACCTATATTGATTGTCAGATCACTTCATGTAGGCTACAATACTTTTTTTCAGGTCCCAATTATTGTATTACTTAACACACTTTTCAGCTTTGTGAAGCTAGCTGGCAATTTTACCTCAGGCGAGTGTTATGACCTGCTTAAATTGTAATTGAAATGTCATTGTGCCTTTTTGCCAGAAGGACATCATTTTAGATTAAGCTGACCTGATTATGTCAAGAAATTGTTATCTGATAAATAAAGATAGTAGACAGTCATCCCTATAAAGATGTGGTCATGAACTGTGGGTCATGACCAAAGAATAAGGTCGCAAATATAAGCGGCCAGAATGAGTTTTCTTCGACGGTTCGTGGTTAGTGGTTCTGGCATCTGGTTAGAATACCTCTCGAGCGTCTCCCTAAGGAGGTCCTCGAGGCACGTCCCACATGGGAGGAGACCCCCAGGCTGACCAAGGATGAGATGGAGGGATTACATCGACTCACTGCCCTTGGAACAGTTACTAATGTTGCTTTGGAGAGGTAAATCTGGAGCTCTCTGGTGGAGCAGTTGCCGCGACCCAACTACGGATAAGCTGTTGAAGATGGATGGATGGATGGATGGATAAGACTGGTTTGTACAGCGCAATAAAAATGTAACTATCCCATCACAGTTGTTGTTACCATGTTATTGACTTGCTCATTATTCCCACTGTACTGTAATCCAGTGCCCCCTAATTAAAGGGAAACTCTTTCCTGGGGGTCTTTATGTGTCCAATATGGGGTTTTAGATATTTTAGATTGTAGCAGTGAGCCCAGTGTCTCTGATGTCATGGACACTGGGCTCACTTACTTCCTGAACTACATGTTGTCTCAGTAAGGCAGCCCTCCCCCTATCCACAAGCGTGAGTTCTTTCTACCTATACGCTTTAAGACATAGACCCGCCCTTGGTGACGCCCCACGCGTCTGATTGGCCAGAGCTCGTTGTTGTCAATGTCAGAAACAGTCAGAGATGGTGGCACCCTGTGACAGATGATGACAGGCGATAGGCGTAGTATTCTAAAGGCATGCACAGATGACGCTCCAGAATTAAAGGCAAACGAATATTGTTTATGCGGTTTGCTTTGATTGAATGAATTGTGATTCGATCTGGCTGTTCTAATAAATAAAGTGTTTGTGGTGATTAGCGTGTGTCCGTATTTACTAATATTGTTTACGCGGTTTGCTTTTATCGGGGACGGCGACAGATAAATGTTGGCGTTTTAATATTATTATCGCTAAATCGCTAACGTTTTAATATTATTATCGCTAAGCTTCTCCCTACTTCTCTCCCTACTTCCTATACTCTTCTTCTGACAGCAGTAGCATAGCTAGCCAATAAGAGGGTTCGCGGCCAATCAGAGGCAGGCGGGCCGCGCGGGGCGTCACCAAGGGCGGGTCTATGTCTTTACGTAGAAAGAAATCATGCTATCCACAAGGAGGAGCAGTGCACCAAAGCATTATGGGAATTGTAGTCCTGCAGGAAGGAAGTGAGCCCAGTGTCGATTACATCAGAGACACTGGGCTCACTGCTAAAATCTAAAATATCTAAAACCACATATTACCACATAAAGACCCCCCGGGAAAATATATGTTAACGTCATTAACATATATTTTTTTGCAAAAAGGTGAAGTGTCCCTTTAACATTTGAGGACCCCCTAGAAAACGAGTTGCTGCAACTCAAGGGACAATCCTCTAGCAAAATTAATAAAAATAAATAAAAACATTAAACTCAAAAATATTAGTTAGACTCCTTAGATTACTTTAATTATTAGATGATAAATAGTAAATAGCTAAATACATAACACAAGATAGATAATTTGAATTATTTATTAATTTATTTGAACGTTCGGCAAGATACATTTTGTGGAAAGGGAAATATAAAAGAGCCTAGGAGAAGAATATACCATTGCAATCTTATGAAATCCTGATTTCACTGTTTACCTCATTAATCATCAAAGTGCTTTTGTAATCCTCTCTCTCTCTCTCTCTCTCTCTCTCTCTCTCTGTGTGTGTGTGTGTGTGTGTGTGTGTGTGTGTGTGTGTGTGTGTGTGTGTGTGTGTGTGTGCGTGCGTGCGTGCGTGCGTGCGTGCGTGCGTGCGTGTGTGTGTGTCCCTTTCATGCCCAGATATGAACTATACACAGTGTTATGTCAGAGTCATAGTGACAGGGGCCATGGGGGTACTTATCAGTGGTCCACTGGCCCATCGGCTAGCCCCCCGACCCATTAAGCAATTTTAATATAGGATACGATCCAGCAGAGGCGTTTCCAGGAATTACATGTTGGGCCGACAATCAGAAGCACTGAAGGTTTTCAAAGAGTTATACCTGCCAGACGAGTAGGCTACAAAGGCTGAAAGGCATGCATTTGTATTCCAATGGGTGATTGAGGGTCGTGCTCTACGCGCAATGGCCAATCCACTGCCGCCTGTCCTCGCCTTATTGTAAATACGCCACTGGGATCCAGGCACTTCCAACATGGATATTTTTGTCTCCACCAGGCTGAAGGCATTGCACACCGTCCATCCGTGTGTGCGTGCGTGCGTCCGTCAGTCCGTCGGACGGTCTGTGTACAGCTAATCTCCGGCACCGTTGCCACGGCCCATGCCAAATGCGCACACACACCTGTCCATTCAAATTCTAGACGGGCCTGTCCCAAAGTTATTAGTGCAGCCGCGCCCGGCAGCCGGCGAAAACTAGAGTTCTCAACAGGCCCGAAAATTAAGATCTTACTCCCCATGCCAAAGCACCAGCACTCGCCCAGAAGTCTGCTGTCACCCAGGCGAATATGTTGATCTGACCCCCCATTCCAAAGCGCCAGCGCTCGCACAGCAGTCTGCTGTCACCTAGGCGGATGCATGCACGCGATCTCGCCCTTCAGGTGTTTTACTGCTTTGTAACTCTCTTAAAATATTATTAAAGGACCAAGCAGTTCTGAAAGAACTGGGTCCTTTTTTGAAATTGCTATTTCTTTTCTTCCGCCAAAAATAGCAGTTCTGGCTGAACCGTGCAGTCGGTTTTCGCGAAATTTGGAGATATGGTAGAGGGCCATGCCAAACGGTGAGGATGCGAAGCCCACAACCATTGGCCAAAGGGTGGCGCTATATTGAAAATGCAAACTTTGACCAGGCATAGCTCATGAACCGTTTGACCGTTGGCAATGAAACCTCAACACACATATGCGTCTCCTCATGCCGAACAAGTTCCGTGACCTCTAGATCACCCGCCATTTTGAATTATATGAAAATCAATTAAAATGCATCTCCTCCCAGGATCTTTGATCAAAATGCACGAAAACTTCTACACGTGAACTTTGGACCTATACGGACATGGGAAAGTATAGTACGGTATAGTAAGGTTTTATGAGCCAATGAAAATTGCCGTTTTGTGAAATTTTGTCTTTACTTTGTTCTGTTGTAGTGCCTGTGGCTTTTCTGACCTCTGCTGGTCTAACGTGCCTCACCTGTCAATCACCTGAGATTTCTGGCTGCCACACCCTTAGTCAGCTGTTCTTGATTAGTTGCAGGCTATATAAGTGGACCTGTGGCCAGCAGCTCATTGTCTCCCAAACTGAACAGTTGTGTTCCCTTTTTGTTGCTGTTATTAGTTAAGTTTCAGATGGGCTGGTCGTAAGTATTCTTGTCAATCAGTCCCTGTTTTGCAATGCAGGATTTTAAATAAATGTGTAATATCTTTGTAAACTTTTGATCTGACTTTGTGTCCTTTTATGTTAGCCCTTGGTTGAGCCAAGTTTAAAGGGCCGTAACAATGCTAGAAACTGATTTGTTTAGTGAGAAACTTGTATAAAGAACTTGATCCTGATCAAATCAGGTTCTTTACTCATGAATTGATACTGTAGATTATTTGATGTTGTACAACAGTGATTTTGAAACAAAGACTGATTTGGACACCTGGCCTTTCAGTTCAGGTTTTTTGTGTCCTGAAAGGATTCCCTTGCATGGATGGTTCTGGTACCGGATGGTACCCAGACCTGGCGAGCCGACCCGGAACTCTGAACCCCCCTTCACCCACAAATGTGGTAATCTGGTTCTCCAAATTGGAGAAAGAGACTGCTTTCCCTGAACTGAATAGGAACTGAACTGGGACTTTTCAAGGCAACAACTTAAAGTGGGCCCCATTTGTTTGTTTTTCATGAATGTTCAAAGCTGTTTATTTTCTCTGAAGTTTAATAATAATTTTTCAGTTAACCTTTAATCCCTGTTTCAGACTCATTTCATTGGTTTTCACTCATTGAGCTCCTCATCCGAATCTGGTATATTTTCTGGTTTATACGCAGTCAATTCATAAATCTTTATACCCACCTTATCATTAGTTATCCTTGTGCAACTTGCTACAAAAACACTGAATGATTTTGCTTGTTAGCTCGGTAAGTAGAGCTCTTGCCTTTGCAACACAAAGTCATGGGTTCAAATCTGGGCACCGCCAACTCTGTGTATGAGTCTTCAAGAACCTCCCACTATAAAAAACCGACCCTGTCACAATTCCATGGTCTTTTTCTCAAGTTTAGTCTTCCATGTTTCTTGTGCATGTAAGAGCCATAGTGGGGGTTAACGAGTCCAATCCAATGCACCTGTGTGATATTAGGAGGTTAACATGACCTGTAGAATGCAGCTCTGTGGGTTCTGAGTTAATTGTATTAATGAGCCTTAGCCAATGGGATGCTCCTTGCCATGTTGATTAGCAACTCATATTGTCTGGGGGGTTTGCTGGCAGTGTGAAGTGAAGCAGCTTGGGAGCAACACAGTTTTTGACCACACATACACACACAGAAAGGAAATAAGTTTTTGTATTGTTTTTTTGATCAAAGTAAAGAACCTTTTTTGTACAATACTGTGAAGAACTCCTTTTGTGCGTCAAGCTTTTGCCCTAACCGTAGACTGCTACATTTAAGTGTGCAAACTTAAAGAAGAGGAAGTTTGCCACTACATTCAAAGTCAAAAACTTTGCTCAAGAACAAAGAAAGAAAAGAAAATGGATGTTTCTGACCAAAGGAGGGCATCGAAACCCACAGAAAGAGCACTGGAAGACAGACTCAGCAGGTTCATTGCAACAAGAAGAGGTAAATTATCTCAACTTTCTACCATGATAAAAACGATGGAAAATTTAAAACTGGATTGCTCAAATGTGAACGTTGTGGAAGAGATGCTAAGAAACAACTTTTGCAAGGCAAATAAAGAATTTGAAGACATTAATGCCGAGGTGATATCCTTGCTAGATGAAGATGAGGGACAAGCTGATCAACAAAATTGGTATGAACCCAAATCAGCACCCATACATGACTTTGCGGAAAATACAGATAAATGGTGTTCTGCAATGTGGATAAAATTAAGAGAAGAGAATGCTTATGCAAGTGAATGTCCAGCAGACACACACCATGAAGATGATGTACGTGTAGAGGACAGCGTGTCTCAAGTTAATACAGTACAGACAACCAGTAAGAGAACCCTAGGCTCATCTGCTGGCCATAAGTCATCAGCTTCATCTTCAAACACAAAGTCTTCACGGTCCACAGCGACCAAAGTGTCAGCAGCACGTATTATGGAAGAAGCAGAGCGTGCTGCACTGATCGTACGTTCCGCTGCCTTAAAAGAAAGACAAGCACTTGAGATTGAAGAAGCACAATTAAAGGCTAAAAAGGATCAACTAGAGGTTGATGCTGCAATTGCTGCATCCAGTGCAAAGCTCAAGGTGCTTAAAGAATATGATGATGATGTCAAAGAAGGCAGTTGCACATCAAGTAAGCGCTCACAAAAGAGAAGTGAGGCCAGGCCAACTTTAAGTGTTGCTGCAGGAGGACACGTTTCAAGCAGACCAGTGCAACCTGCACAAAACACGCAGCAAGATAAATCTCATGTTTTTGATTATATTCTGAGATCAGTTCCAAGCACGCCGATGCAACTTGCACAAAACATGCAGCATGATCAATCACATGATAATGGTTACAGTCAGAGACATGCAACAAGCAGACCGGTGCAGTTTGCACAGAATACACAATATGACCAATCTCATGGTTATGGCTACAGTCTAGGACATGTTTCAAGCAGACCAGGGCAGCCTGCACATGACCAACTTCACAACAGCAGTCATATGCAGTCAAGAAATAAGGAAAGTGAGCTGTGTCAAGTTATGCAAAGGCAAAACGTGATTACTGAAATGCTTGTTAAGCAACAGGCTATGTCTAACCTCCCTTGCAAGGACATTCCAGTGTTTACAGGTGACCCTCTCACTTACAAGTCCTTCATCAGGGCTTTTGAGCACACTGTGGATAGCAAAACAGACAGTTTGAAGGACAAGCTTTACTACTTGGAGCAATATACAAGTGGGGAGCCACAGGAGCTCGTTCGAAGCTGTGAGCACATGTCGGCAGACAAAGCCTACAAGGAGGCGAGAAGGTTACTCCAAAGGCATTATGGAGACGAACTTACTATAGCCAATGCATATCTGGATAAGGCATTGAAATGGCCTCAAATCAAGTCTGAGGACGGCAAGGCATTAAGTGCATATGCCCTGTTTCTGATTGGCTGTAGGAACTCCATGGCTGACATAGAATTCATGGACGAATTGGATAATCCTACGAACATGCGGGTGGTCGTGTCAAAGTTACCTTTCAAACTTAAGGAAAGGTGGAGAACAATTGCCTATGAGATCCACGAGAGAGGAAGAGGACGTGCAAGGTTTTCTAACCTAGTTGATTTTATCGACCGTCAGGCCAAAGTAGCTCTGGATCCTCTTTTTGGAAATGTGGTAGAGAATCGTCAAACCACAAAAGAAAAGGAGAAATTTACGAAAGTGAGAACCAGCGAGAGGTCTGGTAGGAGAGAGAGCAGTTTTGCTGCCGGTGTTCAGGACACAACTGCAGCAGCAACAGGTGTACAATACATGACAGAAACAGCCAAGAAGAACACTGCAGTAAAGGATGTGGCTATAGCTTTCCACAAACCATGTTTACACTGTCAGAAGAATCATGCTCTTGCTGTTTGCAACAAGATTAAAGAGCTGACAAACAAAGAACGGATAGACTTCCTTAAGTCTAAAGGCCTGTGCTTTGGATGCCCAACACCAGGGCACCTCAGTAAATATTGCAGAAAGAAAATAACGTGCCAGACCTGTTCTCAGTTGCATCCAGACATACTCCATGTCATAAAGGAGGATACCATTGCACCCAAAAGGGATGAAGAAAGCTGCAGCCGGAGTGCAGTTTCCAGTGCCTATGTGTCACTGGGTCATGAGGCGTGTGGAAGCACCGGGGCTGGAGGAGAATGTGTCCTAGCCGTGGTACCAGTAAAAGTCAAATCCCAAAAGAGTGACAGATACGTGGAAACATATGCCTTCATAGACCCAGGGAGCACTGCAACTTTTTGCACTGAAGGCCTACAGAGAACACTGAACCTTAAAGGAAAGAGCACCAAATATCTTCTAGACACAATGAGTCAAGATGGTCATAAGTTGATGAAGAGTTGTGTTCTTTCAGACCTGGAGGTGTGTGGAATTGAAGGAAATACCTACATTGAACTGCCGAAGGTGTTTACACACCCCCACATCCCTATAAAGAAAGAAAATATCCCACAACAGAAAGATATTTTGCAATGATCTTATCTGAAGGAGGTGCATCTGCCACACATTGAAGCGGAGGTGGGTTTACTCATAGGTGCAAACATCCCTAAAGCCATTGAACCTTGGCAGGTCATTAACAGTGAAGGCGAGGGGCCTTACGCCATCAAAACTGCCTTAGGATGGGTGATAAACGGACCCCTTAGAAAGGGAGATGTCACCAAGTCAGCTGGTGGTAAACTGCAGAGCTACACCGCTAATCGCATCACGGTAACAGACATAGAAGAACTGCTAGTTAAGCAGTACAACACAGATTTCCCGGAGCGAAGCTGTGACGAGAAGGATGAAATGTCTCAAGAGGATCGTCAATTCATGCACCTAACCACAAGGTCGGCAAAACTGGTTGATGGACATTATTGCATGGGTTTGCCCTTGAGAAATGAAAACATCAGAATGCCAAATAACCGCTGCATTGCCATGCAACGGGCTGATACTCTCAGGAGAAAATTCAAGAGAAATGCAGAATTCCATGAGGATTACAAGGCATTCATGAAGAGTGTAATTGAAAAAGGCTATGCCGAGAAAATCCCTGTGGAGCAGCTTGGTCGCAATGATGGCAGAGTGTGGTACATCCCTCACCACGGGGTGTACCACCCAAAGAAAAAGAAGATAAGAGTAGTGTTTGATTGCACTGCTACATATCAAGGAATTTCACTAAATGAGCAGTTACTCCAAGGACCGGACCTCACCAACCCTCTGATTGGTGTGCTATTAAAGTTCAGAGAGCACCCCGTAGCACTGATGGCGGACATAGAATCTATGTTTTACCAGGTGAAGGTGCCTGAAGAAGATGCAGATCTGCTGCGGTTCCTTTGGTGGCCGGACGGCGACCTACACGGCAACGTGGAAGAGTTTAGGATGAAGGTTCACCTTTGTGCCACTCCTTCAGGAGAGACAAAAGTGGCTCACGCCACAGAGAAACCTCCAGCCAGGAGATATCGTCTTGATAATGGATGAACGTGCCACTCGAAACTCCTGGATCATGGGCAGAGTAATAAAAACGTTACCAGACTCCAATGGTGCAGTGAGTCGAGTTCGTGTGCAGACCAAAACCAACGTATTGGACAGACCCATAACCAAACTCTGTCTGCTGAAGCAAGCATTGTGATCTTATGAAGACGTCAAGAGAATTATGGACATAATGATTACTTAATTTGTGTGATGAATATGTTATGGCTCTTTGTGTTTATTTGTGTATATTTGTAATTGTTTTTGAGTTAATAGTAAAACAATTAGGGGCTGGAAATGTAAGAGCCATAGTGGGGGTTAACGAGTCCAATCCAATGCACCTGTGTGATATTAGGAGGTTAACATGACCTGTAGAATGCAGCTCTGTGGGTTCTGAGTTAATTGTATTAATGAGCCTTAGCCAATGGGATGCTCCTTGCCATGTTGATTAGCAACTCATATTGTCTGGGGGGTTTGCTGGCAGTGTGAAGTGAAGCAGCTTGGGAGCAACACAGTTTTTGACCACACATACACACACAGAAAGGAAATAAGTTTTTGTATTGTTTTTTGATCAAAGTAAAGAACCTTTTTTTGTACAATACTGTGAAGAACTCCTTTTGTGCGTCAAGCTTTTGCCCTAACCGTAGACTGCTACATTTAAGTGTGCAAACTTAAAGAAGAGGAAGTTTGCCACTACAGTGCATATTATTCTTATTTCCTTCCTGCTTGGTCCGGCCTTATCGCTGCTTGCAGCGATCCTTTTCTAGTTATTATTATTGCTACTATCATTTCATTTTTATTTTACATAAATACTTAAAATGTGTCCTGTCTTCTGCTTGCCTCCAACACCCCTCCTCTTTTGAGCCCTTATTGGTCTCTCTCTGCCAGCCTATTTTGGTCTACGGGTGTATTTCACCTTTAAAATATAGAAGAGCTCAAAACATCCCTGATAACACAGGCTGCACGAGGGGAATGCAAAAAATTAACAATATAAATGCAAGGAGGAAGTCTATTTCAGTGTTTCGTTCTTTAAATATAAGGCTGTGGGGAAGAGTCCAAACCGTTTTGTTGCGACAGCTCTAACTTGACTTTAGTCTCATATTATGTTTAATACTCCCTGCAGCTCTGTTCATCATTTTTCCAAATAATAATGTTGGATCCCTTGGGTCTCTCTCACTCTTTCTGCCTCCCTCCCTTCCTGTATCTCTCTCTTTCCTCACCACAGCCTCTCTCTCTTCCCTCACTCTCTCACTTCACCAGGTCTGGCTGTTAAGTGGTTATGCACAGAGAGACAGCTCCCTTCTACTGACAGGAGGAAACTGAAGGTAAGCTTCTTGAGGGTTATTTATATTTATAATAATAATTATTATTATTATTATGTTAAGCCTTCATATATTTCCTGATTTGGTTTAGACAAATTAGACTGTTATTGTTATAGTGATGTTATTCCATGTTCAAATTGTATTTCAACATGTTAAGGACGTGTATTTGATTAGAAAATCATTTGAAGCATGCAGTTGTTCGTTTGCTGCATTGCTCCTTTTTTGTTGTATTGCATTTGAGGTAACCATGCTGTTATTTTAAAATATAAACAATTCAAATAGCATTTCATCTGTCTCTTATAACAGAGGGTCTGATGATTTTTGAAATACTGTGACTAACGCGTGTGACAATAACTCATAGGTTTATTGCCACATGATATTTCAACACAACATCCCCGGCCCGAGATTGATGTGACTGTAGACTACAGTATGGATGGTCTTATATACACACACACACACACACACACACACACACACACACACACACACACACACACACACACACACACACACACACACACACTCTCTGTCAATCAACATATTCACCGCCATAAAGAAAAGAGAATGTCAGAGGTGGTGTGGTGTAATATGCACAGTTGAATTGAGAAATACTCAACCCTCAAGTCAGCTTCCGTAAAACTAATATTCCTGCCATGTTTGTGCCCATATATTCTGAATTATTTATTTGTGAAAAAGCAATAATAAACATTGTGACAGAAGGAATTGAGATACTGTAGGAAGGGGTGCATAATAACCCATTTTTTTGAAAATACATTATTAATTTCTTCATCCACATAGGCAGTCTTGCTGTTTGGGAGTCATACATTTATATCTGCCTGGCTGATAGGAGCAACAAAGCAGTTACTTATAACTGAAGAATGTTTATTTTCAGTCATATAATCTGTTGTATTTACTGTATAATTGTATAATTTTATGTTTAGCCAACATTGGAGCATTTTAAATGATTTGAATGTTTGAGCCATGCGCTGCAACATTTTCCACAACATAAAGACCAGGTCATTAGTAATGAATGACAACTGTCATTTATGGCAGGGTCATTTAGGCCTAGGCCTACTTTCATCTAATCTCCTTGACAGCTTGACATACTCTTTTAGCTGTTTAATCTACTGATTGCATATGTTCATCCCAAAAGAGATTGGATTTAATCATTATAAATGACCATTATTTTTGAAGAACAATTCCACATAATTTCTAAAGGGAGCAGTTTGGAGTCCATTTTGTTACTTTCTTTGCATGTGGGACTGCAGGATCAAATAGGGCCTTACTGTAAGTTCCCAAACCAGGGGGTTGGGACACCCAGGAGGGTAGAAAATAGCCTACATTTTCAGGTGGGTTTATAGAATGAATCCAATCAGGAGAGAGTACTACACAAAGATAATTTATCTGCTTCAATTTGGTAGTGTTCCAGTTCCAATTTTGTCTCATAATTTTCTTATCTTGTCTTGATTGTTCCTAATTAGGGGAAATTGGTATCCCGACCTGAAAATGTTAGGCTACTATAAAGAGCTGGAGAGGTGGGCAGATCCCTGAACAAACTGCAGTATATCAACAATGATTGCTATGGCATAGAGCTATTTGAGCAAAAAGTGTGTGTGTGTGTGTGTGTGTGTGTGTGTGTGTGTGTGTGTGTGTGTGTGTGTGTGTGTGTGTGTGTGTGTGTGTGTGTGTGTGTGTGTGTGTGTGTGTGTGTGTGTGTGTGTGTGTGTGTGTGTGTTGTGGTGTGGTGTGGTGTGGTGTGGTGTGTGTGTGTTTACTTTGAAAGCGAGTTTACAGGTTCTACCTTCTAAACTTAATCTCTCCATCTGGTTTCCAGGCAATCATGCTCCTCACTGTATCCATCATGGCCATGAACAAATAGCTGAAACCATGTCCCACATCTTAAATGGTTGCCATGTTTACAGGGGCCTTTACATAAGTAGGCATGACAGAATAGTGGATTTGATATCGAAAGACATCTCTTCCATTTTCAGGTCCTCCATCATGCTTTATAAGCATTCTACTGTGAAGCCGAGGATGTTTAACCTGTGTAATGATGATTCTGTGTTCTCTAACATTTCAGCTAACACCCCTGATGTCATTGTTGTAAATGAAAACCATAGAGAGGTGTTCATTCTCGAGGTCGGCTGTACCTTTGACTATAGCCTGGAAGAAGCCGTTCTAACCAAAGTGCTGAAGTATCAGCAGCTAGTGCAGACCATCTCACAGCTAGGCTACAGATGTAAACTTTTAGTTTGGTGGTTGTGAGGGGCTTACAAATGGCCGGCCTTTCCAAAAGGAGAGCCAAGCAGTTAGCGAGGTACTGCTCAGTTTCAGCCATTATAGGAAGCCGCTCAATTTGGAGGAGGCGTTGTTTCCTTTATCCATGATTTATGTCTGCTGCCCTGTGTCCGACATGTCAGCTGTACTGTATGTAATGATGCTTTGCCGTCCATGCACGTTGTAACTGGCTGCTCTCCCACTGTCAAACTGCACTGGCAGTGTTTACCGTATGTCCTTTGTACAAGGTATTCCTGTACTTCTCATTATGTGGACATAAATAAACATTTCAAATGTGTGTGTGTGTGTGTGTGTGTGTGTGTGTGTGTGTGTGTGTGTGTGTGTGTGTGTGTGTGTGTGTGTGTGTGTGTGTGTGTGTGTGTGTGTGTTATTTATTTATTTATATATTTTCAACCACCATTTCTTCCTATATTAGATCCTTGTACTGAGCCTCAACATAAGCAGACATGGACGAATGGGAGTTTTCCACCTCTTTAGGAACCATGGAAGTCAAAGATGAGAGCAACACAACATCATCACCCATAAGTATTTAGCCTTCAATAAATACAGTCCATCTTTGTGCATGCATGAATGATGGCATACATTTTAAATGTACATGCCTCATACATTTGTGATGAAAACCTTTTTTTTTTCTTGACTTCCCAGCATCTTGTGAGAATCTGGAGTGCTATATGGTTCTATTAGAAACAGAGAAGAAGGCCATCGGCACCATTTGCTTGCTGGCCGGTCCCTTCACCTTGCTGGAAAACGCTCTGGTGCTTGGGGTGATTGCAGCCACGGCCTCGCTGCGGCGAAGGCCTTCCTACCTGTTCATTGGCAGCCTTGCCCTGGCGGATGTGTTTGCGAGTATCTTCTTCACCATCAGCTTCTTGGACTTCCACCTTTTCCGCGGCAGCGACGGGCCAACTGCTTACCTCTTCAAGTTAGGCGGCGTGACCATGGCCTTCACTGCCTCTGTGGGGAGCTTACTGCTCACCGCCCTAGATCGCTACCTCTGTATCCATCAGGCGCCCCTCTACAAGGTACTGTTGACCCGCCGGCGGGCCTTGCTGGGCCTGCTGGTCCTGTGGAGCACCACTATCTTCATCGCCTTCCTGCCTCTTATGGGCTGGAGGTGCTCAACGGGCCTAAAGCCGCCATGCTCACTCCTCTTCCCCTATGTCAACCTGAGCTACATGGTCTGCTGGGTCAGCTTCATTCTGGTGGTTCTGTCCCTTATTCTCATAGCCTATGCCCTCATCCTGTGGACAGCCCATCGCCACGAAGCCTCCATGACTGGCCTGCAGGTGGTGACTGGAACAGGTCAGGCACGCATGAGGATGGACATCCGGCTTGCGCGTACCTTTGGTCTGATCCTACTCATACTGGTGGGATGCTGGCTTCCTGTGCTCTCCTTCATGTTGGCTGATGCCGCTGTGCTGCTGACCCATGGCCAGCAGAGGGCCTTCGCTTTCTGCAGCACCCTCTGCCTGGTTAACTCGGCTATCAACCCACTGCTGTATGCCCTGCGATGCCGAGAACTGAGGGTGGTTCTGCTGCAGCTGTGGAGGGGCCTGGTTCAGCTGGTACACTGCCAAAAATGCACTTGGAACACAAACCCCACCCTACACTCAGGAGGGAGCACCGCTGCCTCTGATGAAGAGGTGTCTAGAGGCCCACCAAACACCATAGCAGGGCAGTTGGACAAGCAGCAGCTGGATGTCATTAGAAAATGAGGGAGGCGGAGGAGACATTTGTGGTGTTCAGTTCAGCTAGTGATGATGGTGAAAAGTAAATAATAATTGGTGATAGGACCAGTGATGGAAGAAGTACTCAGATATTTGGTTTTGTACTTAAGTAAAAGTATCAATTCCACAATGTAGATTTAAGTCCTGTATTTAGTACTCATTATGCAAAATTGCTCATTTCGCAATAGTATTATTGGACTGTAATCAATAATGCAGCTTATTAATATGTTCACCACTTTCATGTTGTAGCTGGTAAAGCTGGAGCTAATTTGAATTACTTTATGTGATACATTAAAAAATTAATTTGTTTTGTATTAATAATCTAAATCTGCGGATAAGGCTGTTAAAAAAAAGTGCAACATTTGCCTCTGAGGTGTAGTGGAGAAGAGGTAGGCTAAGTACAAAATGAAAATACTAAACTAAAGTAAAAGTACATCAAAATTGTACTTAAGTATAGGCCTATATGGTATTATATATAACTGTGAACTCAGCCATATGAAGGAACACATACAGTACATCTCTGTTGAGTAAGAATCACATTAGGTATGGTAAGGTAAGGTAAGGTATGGTAAGGCTTTTTGTATAGCACATTTCATAAAAAGGCATTTCATAAGAAATAAACAATAGAAAAATAAAAAGCTAGCAAATGAATAAAAAAAAGGATATACATTAGTAGGCTACAATTGGGTTGCAAGTTATCTATAATAAGTAGATTTCATTTTCTGTGATTAAAAATAATATAGTATATTAGAAATAGATCTACACTGCCAAATCCTTTCTCTGAGAAGCAAGGCAAGGCAAGGCAAGTCAATTCAGTGTTTTACATACAATATTAAACATTGAGAGACACTAAGACAGATAATTAAGTGAGTGCAAAACAAACACAATAAAAAATAAGGAAAAGAAAAAGTACAGGGCCGATCTCCCTAAACACCTACAGGATTACCCTGTAAGTGTAATTAGTGTCATAACCTTTAGAGAGGAAACACCTATCTCCCTAATAGCAAACACTTACACTACAGTATTACCCTATAGAGTGTAATTGGTGTAACAACCTAAAAGCTTGAGGAAATGAGGAACAATTCAATGGAGTTCAATGGACATGTTTTTTGAGTGGTGCAACCACTCCTATAGGGAGCTTTGTGTGTTTCTGCCTGGCTGTGTCCGAGCACGAAAATAGCGTTTTTCATCACCAAGACCCCCTTTCCACCGGTTGGTTCCCAATGGGAACCGGTTCAGTTCTTTTTGGTTTTTAGTCCATGAGCCAGAGCTCCAAAATTTGTGGGCAAACTAGACCTATATTAAATTGGTCACATAGGTGCGTTAAATCACGTTTGAAAGGCTCTTAACACGCACGCACGCACGCACGCACGCACGCACACACACACACACACACACACACACACACACACACACACACACACACACACACACACACACACACATATATTAACTGTATATATGATGATTTCGGGTGTGGCGGTACAGTACAGTGACAGACAGTACGGCTCGCCGCAACCTGGCCGGCCCCCTGGTGCGTGTTCCTGGGGATCTGGATGTTCTGGGACCCCCACACAGTAACTCTGTAATTTCTCGACCGCTTCGGACGCGGGTCGGCTCGCCGCAACCGGGCCGGCACCCTGGGCTCGTTCCTGTGGGTCTGGAAGTTCCGGGGACCCCCTGGGGACCCCCACACGGAGTTGCAACACTCACTTCACACGGGTGTGATTTTTCTTCTGATATTACTTTCAATGGGGTCACATTCTCTTTCTATTATATGAAACACAAAAATTACCTTACAGTGTACAAATGTACATCTCAAAATGGTCCATTTGGTTATACATTTGTACACTATCAGAGTTAAATATACTGAGGATTTTACTGGGTATGATGTGACCTTATGACTCATTCTACAACCTTTGACTACCATCCCATGTCAGAGCTTTGGGGGCTTTCTGTTGTGAATTTTTGCCTTTTCTGACTGCTGACTCTGAACTGCTGACTCTTTGGTTCAACACACAGCAGAAAGGTGGACATGTGGATTCTTTTTTGAATGTTTGTCCCTGACCATGCACGAAAAGACGGTGCTGTTGGGATTGTACGCAATGTTTTGCCACACGTGACAACAATGTGACAGCAATGTACCAAGAGAAGTGGGACAAAAGTCTGGGTCAGATTTAACCCAGAGCAGACACACTTTCAAGTAGTAAGAGAACAGAGAAGTGACACGCACGCACGCACGCACGCACGCACGCACGCACGCACGCACGCACGCACACACACACACACACACACACACACACACACACACACACACACACACACACACACACACACACACACACACACACACACATCTTTAAAATATTTATATTTTGTCTTGTTGATATTAAATACGCTTATTTGAAGCAACTTATTATCAAGTGAATAAATGTCTTATTTGAACATCCTCAATTTGGGCTCTTGGCTTCTTTCCTTACAACATTCCTCAGCTGAGTTGAGTGAAGCTTGATGGGCAGCCAAATGATACTGTAGTGTAGCCAAAAGGTGCAATGTTTTGGTTAGATAGAGTTTACAGTCACCTCCTCCTCTTATCAACAAAAACAACACACAGACATGCTGGAGAGTGGAGACGTGTCTGCCACCCCAGACCAGTGGTCTGAAGAAGGGAAATTGGGAAATGGTGATGAAGACAGACAGACAGACAGACAGACAGACAGACTAGTGTTCAATTATTATTGCATGATATTGAATATAAAAATGTGTGCTGTATTTGAACACCTGTGATTGTGTGGAATCAGTGCATGTGTTGAATTGCAAAAGATTTGGGCAAAATGTGAATGTTTTCTATCACTTCAACAACATTGTTATAGCTGCCTGCCTTGGCTCTATCATTATTCATTGCAATTCAATGTGATGATAGAAGTCCCAGTTCGATGGTACTGTCCATTGCGGACTTGCACAATGCATATCTCCTAATATCTTTCTAAATAAGCCCTATCTGTGACAATTCACCATCCCATTTGAAGTCCAATCACCAGTAAGACACCCTGAGGGAGAAGGGCGAGGTTGCGTGCACGCAACCGCCTGGGTGATGGCAGGCGCTTTGGCATGGGGGGGTCAGATCAACATATGGAATGAATTCTGTACTGGCCATATATGGAACGTGTCTTGAGTGCACAGGGTTTGATGAGGTCAGATCAACATATTGTAATGATGGTGCTATGATGGTTCCTATGCCTCATATTGTTCTTATTATTTAGCTTGTTGCAGCATAAGTGAGTATCTCGTATTCCTTATATAATCTCACCTTGATAACGGAATTACGTGTATGTGGGGGCGGGTACATGTATGTGGGGAGAGATTTACCTTTCCGGTTCATTCATTGTGATTGTGACGCTTGCTGGTTTTGGTGTGGACCTACGTTCCTCTGCACCGAAGCTAGAGCGCACTGAAAAGCCTGTAATAATTACTGCCATTCTGATACATAAAGAGGTTAATGTGTTATTCCTCGTCCTGGACATTCCTTCCTCCTGCACGTAGACACTGAAGTTACCCCTTGTTGACGTCTCGCAACAATATGGAATGTCAGAACAGGAAGGACAGGTGGGGATGATTCAACATATGGAATGTCAGAACAGGTCAGCTCCATATATGTAGGATATCCCTCCAGATGTAGGGTTGCTGTTGCTGGCCGGCTCCATATGTGATGATCCAGTCTTCTCCATGTATGGTTATCCAGGGTTATATGAGGTCAGTGTTGTGATCTTCATATAGGCGTTTATTTAGGCTATTACCTAATAGCCTAAATAAAAAAATGATTCATGTAAGCTAGCAGCAGCACCTAATGTAATTCAATTCAAATCAGTCCCAGTCCCACAGCTGCAAATCCCCCCCACCCCTTTTCCCTCACTGTTTATGTTTTTTCCCCGAGTTTACGTTTAGCCCTCCTTTTATGACGATGTTCCTGTTTTTGATTATAGAAGTGTACGTCTCTAAATGTTCTGAATTGAAAAGGGTGGACCCTATTGTAAACAAGTGTAATGCCTTATGGTGTCGTCCACGGTTAACAGTTTTTGTATTGAGCTGTGCTTGAAATGTACTGTAATTCTCCAAACTGTTAATAAATACTAATACTTACTAGCCTTATGAATAATATTGTGGAATGGGTAATTCTTAGGGGTGTTTATAATATCGCGAACAGTCCCGTTTTGTATTAGCCGACGATGCTAAACTAATCTGGTTTAGAGTTCAATGATAGGCCTACATATCTCATTCTCTACCTACCTGATCTACTATGGACGTCTCTCGTGAACCTTCAGTTTGAGTTCAACTAGAGACAGTCCATTGTAACAAACAGGGGGCAGGATGCATAATCAAAGAGCAAAAATAGAGGACAAATTTGGACAAAATAAAAATGTAACAGTGCACGTACACAAATATCTTACATCTGGGGGGTAATGGTATTAATATACAGTTTGAGTGAACATAGAAGCAAGCAAACTTAGTGTACATATTGTCGATCCCCCCTCTTTTCCACAATGGTACTATCCACCATTGTGTGACGTTGAAGAATTCAGCAGGCTGGTTTGGCAGTTGGCTTTACTACTTCAGTGTTCAATCCGTTGTTGTGAGGAGAGAAAGAAACCGTTAAGAAACCAGAGGAAAGATTATCTTTAAGCGGCGTTGGCTTCAAATAAAACCCTGTTTTGTGGGTTCGGTCCTCTGTCCGATCACGTTTCTTTGTTTTTTTTTGTTTGCTTTTGTTTCGCCGACATGGCTTGTGGAGCTACGTTAAAGCGGTCGATGGAGTTTGAGGCCCTCCTCAGTCCTCAGTCTCCCAAGCGGAGAAGGTGCAACCCACTCCCGGGGAATCCAGGCACTCCGTCCCCGCAGAGATGCAACCTCCGTCCTCCGATGGACAGCCCGTCGCACTCGATGTCTCCTTCGGCCATCGGGGGTGAACACAGGCTCACCCCAGGTATTGAATGATGTCGAATTAGGAGGATTTGGTTGCATTTGTTGGGTGGGTGACATGGGGGGAGGGGGTTTGGGTGGAGTGGAATGGATAGCTTGTGGAGAGAATCAGTATGGGGGTTGGAAGGAAACATCAGCCTAGCTAAGCTAACATTAGCAAGGTGCACGTCGTCGATGAGGTCCGACCACAGGGAACATTTTTATCAGTAGGAAGAACACAATCAGTACACGTACAGAACATAAGTATTTAGTGACAACGCTATATCCATCAAACATGTTGTTGACCATGTTAGTAGTCGAAGCGCAGTAACAAATATTCTGTAGAAAGTTCTGTTTAGGATCCCCACTAACAGGAAATCACTGCTTCACTTTTATGGCCTGTAGTACGAACAAACAATGTAGAGAGAGAAGTGTGACTGCAAAACCGGCCTTCTTTTTCTATTTTCAAGTCTGGCTTTTTACGTTAAACAATACGTCGTTTCATTATAACTTTGATATGAAACACAATGGACAGAAGACAATGGCGTCATAGTCGGCCATCCTTCCTACATTTACACTAGGACTGACTAGCTAGCATGCTCATTCCATCCATTTTCCAAACAGACAAATGGCGTCACAATAGCCTTTTGGCAAATCATGGCAATCTGATAATTGGGAGAGCTATAGCTAGCGGTCCTTAAAGATTTTCTCATGTGGTTCGTTGTATGGAGCCGCTTTCTATACCAAAACACTGTCAGATTTGGCTGGCAAGGCATTGTTCTAATCCTTTATGTCTGTACTGTTCCCTCCCCTTTCACTTGAGAAAGCAGCTCCCATGTGAGCATCAAATGGGTGTGTGGGGGCACAAGAGGGAAGCAAGGGATAATTACCTGGATATCTCTGCAGCAATTCCGAGAATGCTTATTATTACTGTACACTACAGTACATGTCTGTCACGGGCTGGACAGTTTGACAGCGGACAGACTCTAATCTATAAAAGTAGAAAAGAATGAAACTAATTAATAAATCCTCTGACCCTCCATGGAATTATATGATCATTCCATCAGTGAGATGTGTATCCCTACTATTAGCCCCCGGAAGGCTTAGGGTATTATCATTTCAGTGGCTAAAAATCATTGTAAGGTTAGTCCTGTCATAATTACTATATCACAATTATTTATCTACTACTTGCAGATCATCTTTTTTAGATTTAGTTTTGAAATTATATTCAGTGCTTGTTTTGTCGGTACTGGTCATTTGATAAACAGAAAACACATTTTCAGGTTGGGATTGGGATACCAATTTTATCCAATCATGAGAGAGTACTTGCACAGGATACAGGTTAAACAAGTGAAATTGGAAGTAGGCCTAATTGCATAAAGAAATAACTGTAATTGTAACACTATAAAAATGAAGCTGATCTATGGGTACTCTCTCCTGATTGGCTGAAAATGTGCAACCCACCTGAACACCTTTTTGTTTTCACCCAAAAAAATAACTTATTTGTCATATCTGCCCGGTGAAAGTTCTGTTCAGACCTTAAAAGGAAAACGGCAATGTACATATGTTTGTTGCAGTGTTAAATACCAAAAACAAATAATTGCACAAAACAGTCAATATACAAAATAAAAGTCATGATCGTAACAGCTTCAAGAAAGTCTTAGTCCAAACTGATATTTCCTTTTGCTGTGAAATATGTGGCTTTCTCTCCTCTTACCACAAAATAACTGTGTGAAGAATGTCAATGACTCTAGAAATCTAATATGGGTGTGTGGGACTGCCTGGCAGCCCACCAGTTTGTGTTGCTAGAGCACCCCCCTGCACAAGAACTCTTTTGTTTTAGTGGCACTCCCAGCCCTAATCATTATCCATGGGCTGTGTCTTGAGGTACTTCCATCCTCCGTTTTGCTGTTTTGTCTATATCTCGCTCTAGATGATTGAATTCTAACTAACCATGCCTGTTGCACATTATACATATTTGCAACATGGCTTTCAGCCAGTAACCCGCTCTCTCTTCACAGTGCTCTTTAACAATGAAGCACCAGTGTGCTTTAGTCCAGTGTGGGGTTTCAGTCAGCAGTTTTTGATGGAGCTCATCCACCTGCGGAAGAGGGGAATGTGGCCTACTTCCTAGGAATGCACCTATTTAATAACTACAGTGAATGCTATTGCTTATCCCGCTTTGTTCTCCAGAAGTGTAATTGCATACACATTTATTTTATGTTCAGGACTAGGGCAGGTTGACAGCTGACACACTGTCAGCTGATTGTGAGATATGAATGAAGGGCTTACACAGGATAACTTTCTTATCTGTACAGCCCTGATTTGAGCAAGATTTAGTTGTTTGGACTGGGGACACGTATGTGCTTTGTGCGGTGAGTGAAATATGCTTTTTTGAATGTGGTAAACGAGAAAATCTAGAATCCACTGTACTACTGCATAGTCTTTCACACATGCAGGTGTCAACAGAAGCACAAGGAGTTTGCGGCCACCAAATAGGAGGAAGAGTTGTTGTCATGGCTGACTTCCTGTGAAACACATGTTTCCGTTTGTGATGTAGTGGGTCATGATGTTCTTCATTTTTTTCACTTCCCTGATTAGCCACAGCCTAGCAAATGTTTACAGCCTGGGTTTATGCTTGTGACTGCCAGTGTACAATTGTATTTGTAACCTTATTTGAATTTGTTGAAACTCGTAGCACACACAATGAAATGTATTGTTTTATTGTTTACTGCTTCTGGTTTCTGTATATAACTATAACATGACATTTGTACATGCGTAGTACTACAAATTACAATGTGCACTGCAATGTTTCAGTAGTACAACAGTAACAAATGTCAAAGATCAGTTAGCTGCCATTACTTGGCCCTGGCGTGATGTATTTACTGTTAAGCAGTTGGCAGGACTTGTGTACTCCCCATTTTGGCTTTCTAAATTACAGAACGGCAGCTGCAGAGGGTGAAGGAATGTAGAAGTCTGTGTGCATGAGTGTGTGTGCTGCAGATATGAGGTCTGGATAGCAGGTATTATCCCTCACCTTCACCCATAATGTGGCCCCTCACACGACTGGTGCGGCAAGCCTGCCTCAGCTGGGGTTTGCCAAGTGAAAGCAGTTTTGTATTTAGCTAAAGGTCAGCTGTCAGCCCCCCACCCCTCTTGAACCAGGAGGACCCACACATGCTTTCCAGCCAGTCAGGTTTTTCTTTGTGGTGACGGCTGTGTTGATTTGTGTCTGTACAAGTCAGGAAAATGTATGCTAAGCTTGTTGAATCATTACGACCAAGGAGAGCCTTCTGTTTATCATTTCATAATGTAGACCTAGATAGGATCACCCATCGACATTGCCACTCCCCATCCCCCTGCCTGGTGCTGCCAGTTGGGGCATGTGCTTCGGTTTAGAGTGCCTCGAGATGATGGATGAACCAGGGCCTGCAGTGGGGAACTTGTTTTTAATTCCCACTAAGTCATCGCAAACCGAGGGAGTGAGTGGAAAAGTGCACAGGTCATATAGATCACACATAATTAACTTGGTCTATATCCCAGATTCCCATAGGATATCTGATGTGATCCAATGCTTTATTGGGATAGAATATCTTTGTCATCTGCTATCCAGTGCACACGTTCAGATGCCAGATTCGGGGGGAAAAATGCCATGCTCACCATGTCAGAAGATGAATTGAACTTCTGTAGAAAATAACCTGGTTAGTGATGTGCAAAAGTAGCCAATAGGATTGTGCCATTTAGCAGTCACCACCAACCAGAATGTACCTCATGACTTTATTTAAAAAAGGCCTAGAGCACAGCAGGACTTCCCCAAGGTGGTGTGGTTTGGTTACTTGAGCCCAGATTGTGTTGTCACTTAGCCCTGACTACTTATTGTGTGATATATTTTTTAACTTTTATGGTGTTATTCTAGCTTTGTCTGTCCGCACAAACGTCCTTATTGTTGAATTTTGGGTTCTTTCCAAGATTATTTGAGATGTTTCAGTGCTCCATTTCCCGATCCTCAGTAGGTCAGTTCCCACTCCTTTTTGTTTGTGCCCTGTAACTACTAATGACATCTACTATGCTCTCTTAATTGCACAGTTTTATCTCATACAATTCACCATGAGCAACATCCTGGTGATTTTGCTATCCTTTAGTAGTTGAGGAAATTAAATGAGTCAGACCGTTTTCTCTCTGCTGAGCATTTACCCCCACAACCAATCTAGCTGGCCAATCTCCTGTCGTATTCACTGTTTTTGTTTGGCCTGTGCCTAGGCTAAGCCTTTTTAGCTGAGGCTTTCTCCGCTTGCCTTGCCCTCATGTCCGGAAGTCTCTGTGCGATTGATTGCTCAGCCTAGTCATAGCAGGGTCATGGTTGCCTGGCAACACCCACGATTAGGATTCTTAATAGTTGGCAGTGCTGGGAGTTGACTGGCAACAGGGGGGCATTTTTACTTAAGATCTGTAAGAGGTGTGCTGCTAAGATCACTTTAACATGTCTTGCAACAACACTGCAGAATAGAACATCTAAATGTAACCCTGCACACAGAAAGTTTGCACTTCCATTTGGCTTACTGTATGTTTTTTTTTATACAGGCCAACAATGCATATTTTTTTCATTCTAATTTATAATCTAGTAAACTAATTGTAAAAGTTTTTACACTTATAGCTTATTCAAATTCTTCACTATAGTTTGCTGCAACAATGGTGGAAAAAGTCCATTCCAAGGCCATGGTAATACTCGGCTGTCTCTATGGGAGAAGAATGAGTCCAGGGATGTCATTCAGCCCCCAGTGACATAGCTCTATTAAGTGTGAAAAGCTATTGCTGGGTCTAAACAAACTGAGCCTGTCAGATTAGCGTTCTGTATTGTTAAACACAGGAAGGCTTCCATAGCCTGTATCCCCTGCTCGTTGTGCTAAATGCTCAATGAAGCCTCCAGTTTCTATAGTGCCAGGACCACATAACATGGCTCTTTTCTCAAAATGGCCTCTGTGTGTGGAGAAGGTTCTGCTTTTATTCCCATCCAGAGAGGCTTGTTGATGAACAGACTGAACTAGCAGCCTTGCCTGCAGGCTCTCTCCTCCACCCAAGATAAATGAGGCAGGGCTTCTCAGATAGAGGCGCTCCATACGCAACAGGCCTTTCACTCCCTCCCTGGAATGGAGTAGAGATAAGTCCTTCTTCATGCACATGGTTATCAGAGCAAGTTGAGCTAAAATTGCAGCAGTCCATGGTGTTTTTCTGTTGTTTTTCCCAGGATAATGCTGAACTTTAGCCTTCTGATTAGATGCTGAGTGAGTCAGGGAATGAGAGGGGGTTGTTTTGCTAGCTATGTTTAACCTGTGCTGAGACTGCTGACATAGAACGGCAGGAAAGCATATGGTTTATCAGGACCAGAAGGGCCTATTTTTTGTGGGTGGGTGAATATGGGAAGGGCGGGGTGGGGGTGGTATCTCAGCCATGTTGCTCTCAGCCATGTTTCTTTCGCATTTTCTTTCATTTGCACCTTGTGCTTAACGTTGCTCGGCTCCTAACTATTTAAAATGTATGCAGGGGTTCTAGATACTGGGGACATGGGGACATGCTACTACCCTGCCATAATTGACTGAAAAATTGTTACATTTATTCGCAATTAGTTGTGTAGCTGTCAGGGGACTGTTAAGTGTGTATAATTTTGATTTTCATACATACAACTGCTAGATTCAACTGTTCCGGCATAGGGTGTTTCCATAGTATGTAGTACTATGCAGTGATTGATTGACAGCATGAAGGGGTGATTAGGTGAACATGCGAAAGAACACCCACTCACGTCTGTAAACTATGTGCTCTTGTGTCACAGGAGAGGTGGCGGTCATAGGTATTTGGAATGCCGGGGTGGCATCAGCGCTCCTAGGGCAGTATTATGCGTGTCTTAAGTACCAGGTCTTATTACTTAACTTAAGACCTGGAGGCGTGATCAATGCCATTTGGCTATTCTGAGTGGCCAAACGGCATTGACCACGCCTCCAGGTCTTAAGTTAAGTCATAAGACCTGGTACTTAAGACACGCATAATACTGCCCCTAGTGTCAAGAGTGCAGCTTTGCAGCAGTTCTCAAATCACTGGAGGCAGGAAGCAGCCCAGCCCAGTATTCTCAGACAGCTGGACTGAAGCACTGGGTGCCCTGTTTCACACTGTCCCCTTCCGCATTGCAGTACAATATCACCCAGATCTATCCACACTAATCAATCAAGCCCTTTGCGCCTGAGGAAGCATCATACAGATTCTGCATGACTGCTAAGTAGGCCTTCAAGACTGACATATTATAGCAGTTAGTGCTGCATCCCTGGTAAATTGCTATATTTCATGGCACAGACACACAAACTTCCAACCACCATAACGTTGGAATAATATACACATCATGAAAAATTAGGGGGCTACATGTAGTATGATGGTTATAGTATGTTGAAAATGTATCTGAAGCAAAGGGATCAGTAGAGCACGAGCAATCTGCCGCGGCATCAATTGGCTGGTTGTCCTGCGGCGATTGGCCATGATTGGTGACTGGCCAGTCGGTCTCATAAATTATATTTACATGCACACCCAGCCTGATGGTCAAGTTATGCACACTGCAACAAGATGACGTGGACTTATTGCTCAGTGAGCAGAAAAGTTGAACTGGGCAGCTCAATTGCTTGACAATCACAGCTGCATTTAATTTGTTCAAACCACCAGAGTTTCATCTTTCATCATCTTCTATTATCTTTGTAAGACACGTGGCAAAGGCCGTCTGGATCGGTAGTCGAACCCGCGGCACGCCGTCAGGCTGACTCAGCAGCCTAGGTGCCCCAATATTTTATTTTGCCAAACTAAAATCATCTTGCATTCTGATAACCTAGTAATTAGCAAATGTAAGATTCAGCTAATTCTGATTCAGACTTTTTCCCAATCGGTGTATCTCTTAAGGACCAGTATGTGTGTTCACTTTGGTGTGTCACATAGCTGTGGTAGATTTGAAATTGTGGTGTCGGTTTAATGTGTACAACTTTAAAGCTCAACTTCCTGTGTTCATATGCTTGTTTGTATCTTTGTTTTGAATAGAAGCCAAAAATTGCACAGAGGAAGTGTGCAAAGCTTTAGGATATGTTCAAGGAACACATTGCATGATTTATAGATGAACTGTAAGGGCCCTCATTAAACCACATATACACTGGTAATGCACTGTTCCCTATTTTGTGATTTGTCTTTTTCTATTTATTTAACCGTGGCCATAATTACAAAGCAACTGGGATATTCCAACAATGTCTCACATTGCAAGAACTTGTCTTTCATGGTTGAAGTACACAAAGACGAGACGGGTTTGAGTCTCAAGGCTGACTTCTTTCAAATTTTGTATCCACCCTGGCCTGGAATGAACCGGTCTGATAGTTTCCATCTGCACGGCTGCTCTGCCATATTCCAGTAACCATCACCCAAAGCAGTCCTCTTGCACAGTTCAAACTCTTCTGAATCATGTTGGTGACTTTGTATGATGTCCTGACACTTGCTCGTCCCTCCCAACAGAGCAGATCTTCCAGAACCTCCGTCAGGAGTACAGCCGAATCCAGAGGCGGCGGCAGTTGGAGGGGGCCTTCAACCAAAGCGAGGCCTGTAGCTCGAGCGATGCACCCAGCCCCTCCTCCGCCCTCGCAGCCCCCAGCTCCCCACCAGGTAGGAAACAACACTCCCATCTGCCAGCATTCATACGCCTTCTGGAGGCTTTTCTATGGACACACACGGTTGTTTACCACAACCCATAGGGGTGATGTTATTAGGTCTGATTGTTTGATCTTACATATGGTGTGGTATGGACTGGTTACATAATAATGGTTATATTATTCGCACATGTATGTATCTATATTTTCTTTTTTCAAAAACTCGGCCACTGTCTGCCCATAAATCGGCAATTGCCATATTTTTGTGCAGAAAAGTAAATTAATTTGATAACGGCTTCCCAGTCCTTTTAAGCTCAATTTATACTTTGCTGTACAGCAGATTGCATGTCAAATGGCAGATATACAAGCTCACAATGAGTTGCTTTCGTAATGTGTTGTGAGCTTGTATATCTGCTATTTTTGGTTCACAACCCCATCGTACAACAAAGTATACATTTTGCTGTAACGCATGCATAACTATAGTAACTTGACTGCATACTGTCAATAAACGGATATGACTATATTACTGTCTTTCTGCTGCCATGCACCCCTATCTCTGACCAAAACTTGTTCCTCTGTCACTGACCAAAACTTGTTTAGTCAACGTTTAGTCAATTATTACTATATTATTTTCAGGACTAAGCTAAGATAACAGGCTAGATGAAATGAGGTTGAAACATAGTAGCCTACAGTTGGCACACCATTGACCACAACGATGTGGCATCGATGTGTCATGTGACACCCATCCAAGTTTCCTTTTTAAGTAGACAGACAAAATAATAAATCCTGCCGCTGGCAATCTATCGGTGATTACTAGATTTGTATCTTGGTGTAAAACATTGTTTGTTCCCTGGATGCCTTGATGCTGAGTGTAATGTGTCCTTTTGGCATAATATGCGTCAGACACACAGGACGCAGACCTAACGATATCACTGACGTAGTTTCAGACAAAACATGATTGATTTGGTGGATATTTCACTTTCAAACATGTTTGAGATCATTTTAACGTCTACTCAGATGGTTGCTTGATTCAGTATATAGATATTTGATATTCAGTATTTATCAGACTACCCTTCCTATAGATACCCATTTTAAAGTAAGATTCAATGAAATCACACATTCTTGGTTCTGGTGCATTCTAATGCATAGGAAGTTTTTTTTCCAATGGAAATATCCTAAAAAATGGGGTTGTATTATAATCGGGGACTAGACTATTTGACATTCAATGTTCTTTTTCCACAAATGAGTCGAAAAATGGGGGTCGTCTTATAATCAGAGTCGTCTTATATTCGGCACAATACGGTATATATATATTTTTCATTTATGTTTTATAAATTTGTTTGGAAAAACAAATAAATGAAAACCAAGGCCCCCTCATGTATTAAAAAAGACTATCAGTCACCAGACTGACACCATCCGCATGTTTTCGATTAAACTATCATGGTAACTAAAAATCGAGTGTCTGATAAAATTATCAAGCAACTGGGACACTGGTGTGCTTACACAAGCCTGAGTAGACATGTTTGGGTTAATTTTAATGTTTGTAAGTGAATTCCTTTAATTCCCCGTAAAGCAGCTTTCAGTCAATTTCCATGCCTTTGCTTACAGTGAACAGAGAGGGTGCTAGTGAGTGATCTTTGCTTCTTTTTACCTTCTTATTTGTATGTGCTACTGAGGGCAACCTTTCATCCTGTACAGGACTGTGCGTGGGTTGTATAAAGGCCACAATACCCTTGAGGATGTTCTTTGCTGTGATTATGGGATTATTTGGTGGTGCCGACAGTACTTGGCTATCCCTCACTCCTGTTGCATCATCGTTATATCAAAGATAACGACACAATGCCCTCTCTCAGTTATTACTAGCGCATATTTTAGTTGGGCATAGCGACAGCGGGAGGACCTAACAAGCTAAGACACTCATTTCTGAAATGATTGATCATAAATACTTTTTAGCTTTGTGTGTGTGTGTGTGTGTGTGTGTGTGTGTGTGTGTGTGTGTGTGTGTGTGTGTGTGTGTGTGTGTGTGTGTGTGTGTGTGTGTGTGTGTGTGTGTGTGTGTGTGTGTGTGTGTGTGTGTGTGTGTGTGTGTGTGTGTGTGTGTGTGTGTGTGTGTGTGTGTGTGTGTGTGTGTGTGTGTGTGTGTGTGAGAGATACTAGCACTAACTTGGCCTCTTTTGAGACCTGTGTTAGCTCTTCTACTCGTCCTGCCATCCCTGCTTTTGATTTATAAACATTCTCAGTGCAAACGGGTCATAGCAGACCTCAAAGTGCCCGGGGCCAATGAATCACCCAGCCAAATCAGGATCTAGTTCTCTGTGAAGGAGACACTGAAGGGGACTTGGGGAAAAGTGGCCTTCATTAGTGCCACATGAGCCTCTCTGCTGCTGCTGGGGAGAAAGAGACAAAGAAAAGAAATATCTTGATTGTTTGAGCTGCATTCAGAGTATGCAATGCCCTCTCTATTTTTGGAGAGAGGACATTGCAGAGACTGTGACCTATCACTGTGTAGATGGCAATGGGGGTGTCAGACTTATTTTAAAAGCTTGTGGGCCGTTTTTCTTTTTTATCACCAGGTGCCTCAAGGAAGGACCAGCCGTCATTCACACTGAAGCAGGTGAGCTACCTGTGTGAGCGTCTGCTCAAAGACCATGAGGAAAAGATCCGGGAGGAATACGAACAGATCCTCAACACAAAACTTGCAGGTACAACATGTGAAGTTTATATCTGTACTGTATGCTAAATAGCTGAACAAACAAAACATACAAAACCAAACAAACTGAAGTTATTGCTCTTATTAGCATTAGAACAGCACTTTTACTCTGAATTGAAAGCACCCCACTGTAAGATGTGAAACGGTGTGAAAGTTGATTCTGCTCCAGCAACAGGAAGCCTGCTTGACATTATCTGTGCATTTAGCAATGCCTTTTGCTCAGTTGCTTCAAACTGTTGTGGTAGAGGCTTCTGAATGCCAAGGTTGTAAATGGAATGAAATTGTGGCATGGTACTTAAAACAAGCGAGTGTGATTAAAAGTGTAATTGTGTTTAGTAACTGATGCAAGACGCATTCCGAGTTCATTCCTCTGAACCATCTGCAGTTTGATTCTGTGGTGGTACTGTTTCACACTAACTCCCTTAACTATTCTTTTTCAGAACAATATGAATCTTTTGTGAAATTCACACAAGACCAGATCATGCGAAGATATGGTGCCCGGCCTGCTAGTTGTAAGTATTGCATGCAACTTTTTTTCTTATCAATTTGGTAAATAACCCATTCTGAACGGGAACCCCTTTTGGTGTTTTAACTAAGCCTTATGTTATATTTTAGCTATTTAGATTTTGAAAAATCGTGAAAATGCGGCACAAATCTTTGAATATATATTCTTTCATAAGACTTTTTTTTTTAAATTTCGACGTCAGGCCTGAATGGGATAAATAACCTTCAAATCCTGCAGAAACATTGCAGTGCTTCCCTATATCATACTATAATTCTGACATACTATAATTCTGACAATGTGTGTGTCTGTCTGTCAGAAACACTTAACGAAGCCCTTTTTTCGATTTTACACATTAATGAGTAATAATGAATTTATTAGTGAATTAAAAATGCGAAAATGCGCAATATCTCACAACGGGTAAGGGCTAGTGCATATAATTTATCATTATGGATGAGTCATGTCCAGTTTACACACTTGACCGACTGTCCAGACCCATTGAAAGAGAGACACTCTTTGATCATCAGAATTGTTGTCTCCACCAGGCCGTGTGTGTGTGTGTGTGTGTGTGTGTGTGTGTGTGTGTGTGTGTGTGTGTGTGTGTGTGTGTGTGTGTGTGTGTGTGTGTGTGTGTGTGTGTGTGTGTGTGTGTGTGTGTGTGTGTGTGTGTGTGGGTGTGGGGGTGTGGGTGTGGGTGTGTGGGGGGGTGTGTGTGTGTGTGTGTGTGTGTGTGTGTGTGCGGGCGCGCGCGCCTGTTACCAGCTAACCTTTTCACATTGGCCTGTGCTACCAACAGGTGGATTTTTGCAAAACCCTTTTTTGGAACAAAATGCCTCAAATCATCCAATTGCCATCCAAGGTGTAAGAAGAAATGGCACCCTTCTACAAAAATTTACTTTGTGCTTACCTGATCATCTCGGCATATTAAATCAAGTTACAACTTGATTAACACAGTTGTGCAATGAGTATAATTATTTTTGAGTGGTGTAAACCACTCCTACAACTGGCTTTGTTAGTCTGTGCAGAAAAAAATGAGCATGGTTGCTATGTTCACCCTGTTCACCCGGGTGAACAGGGTTTTTGTTCTGTGCAGAAAAAATGAGCATGGTTGATATGTTCACCCTGTTCACCCGGGTGTGATTTCATTACGTCAGACATGATTTCATTACGTCAGACAGGCTATATAAGACCTTACACCACTCAGTTCACACGGTGTGATTTTTTTAACAGTATAACAAAGTTATAGTTTTTGTAACATTGTGCATACACAAAGATAGAAGCCTCTATTGTCCATACACAAATGTGTATGGACTACTGTGACACCAGTCAATCTCAATGACCCGACATCTCTTATTTTGAGGGCAAATAATAGTAGTAATCAATCAGTTATTCACCGCTGCTGCTACAACTTCATCCTAGGGGAAACCCTGATTTATTGGATTGATTTTGCATTAAATGTTCTAATCTAAGTTTAGATGTGTAATATTTTTTCTACACTTTAATCTCTATTTTATACTTTCAAATGATAAGAAAAATATCAAGGAAAAATATTATGGTCTATACATGATTTTTGGTTTTCCACATATTGACCAGGCCTATGATCGTCTCTTGTTTTATTCCAGACCGCAGCACTCATCCATTATTCAATTCCTCTGTTTCAGATGTCTCTTGAACTCCCATCGACAAGGTCCCAGCTTGTCTCTCACAAGATGGCTTCTCTTCTACTGCCCCCATCCTCCACTCAATTTTCACTTCAGTTTTATCTTTATTTTGTTATTATTGTTATTTTTTCCTTCCACTCTCAAGCTGTTTGGGTGCCATGGTTTATCCACATTTTTTTAATCCAAAACTGAGTTCTTACTTCAAAACTGTTGCTGCTGGCCAAAACTTAGAAGAATCTGAAAGATTTAAAAAGAAATAATGTAAAAAGCCCCCCACCTCCCTTTCCTCTTCTTGATAGGCTCCGTCTGGAAATCTTGAACATAAAGCAGATTTAGTGCTGTATAAAAAGCTTGGCTAATGTGATGGTTCTGTATTAGCCTACCTTCCAGCACTGCCCCACTGCAGCAGTTGTAATGATAGCTCCTGCTTCTCACATTCTCCCACTTTTATTTTAACTTTTTTTCCCTCGAACACTTTACCTGAGAATGTGGATTTTTTTTTTCCCTTTTGAAAAAAAATAAAACTTCTGTGATTAAATCCCTGTTGTCGTCAGTTTATATGAAAATACTGTAATGGCTGCTTATTTTACGTTTAACATATTTTTACACAGATCATCTGGTTGTCAATTCCCTGTGTGGAAAGTCCCTTTCATGTAAATGGTTTTATGAAAATCTGAAATGGACATCATTGGCTTTGAACAATGTTTAAAGAGATGTGGTGTTATGGCACCACCTGCTGGTAAGACCTGGCTTAAAGGGTCCCTGAGAGATCAACTGAAATATTTTATTCATATAACTATGGTTTTATTATATCATTGGGTGATAATACCGGTATTATTCAATATTTATATTAGCCCCTCCTGTGCACAGATTTGTTTGTGTTTGTAGCACGGAATGTGATGATTTGATTGGCTGATGTATGATTGATGTACTGTAGGCCCTAACTGTATGATAAGAGCGAGTTTGATTGATTGATTGAAGAATTTATTAACAGTTTGCAGAATTACAGTACATTTCAAGCACAAACTCAATACAAAGGCTGTTAACTGTGAGTGGACGACCCAATTAAGCATTACACTTGTTTCCAATAGGGTCCACCATGTTCAAATCATCAAAACATTTAGAGACGTACAAATAGACACTTCTATAGACAGAACAGGAATTCATCATAAAGGAGGTAAAAAGGGAAAAGAAACATATACAGTGAGGGGAAAAAAGGGGTGGGCGGTGGGGGGGATTCACGTTCAGCTCCGTTAATTTGATTGTTTTTCTTGGAGGAGCTGCGTTGGGTCCCCAAGTCGGCTCCGTGGCCGTACCTTGAGTTGGCTGTGTGGCCGTGACCGTCTCTTGCGTTGGGTCCCCAAGTTGGCTCAGTGGCCATACCTTGAGTTGGCTGTGTGGCCGCGACCGTCTCTGGTGTTATCCTTGCGTTCGTGTTTGAGGGATTCCGATTTTACAGGGGCCAGTTTCGAATTGCAGCCGTCCGTAGGTGCCCTTTGAGAGCGGTTTTGAAAGAGTCAAGGGATTCGCATGTCTTAATGACAGTTAAGTCCTATCTCCAGCTTTGAGGGTCTATGTAAACACAAACATTGAAGACAAAAGTGAGGACGCAAATTGTGATTTGCCAGAATGAGATGATGTATGATGAGAGCGCCCCCCACTTCACACGGGTGTGATTCTTTTTTTAAGTTACTGGACCAGTTTTCTATAGGGCTTGAAAACGTGTACGTCACCAAGAGGAGGGCGGCGTCTGAAAAGCTAGGGACGGCCCTCGTGGGCATTAAATTCTGGTGGTATGTTTTTGTAAATATTCAAGCTCGTTCTTGGCGACAACATAGTGAACCAACACCAGGATGGATAGAAAGAACGTCGGGCCCAAATTACATTACAATGACAAGGAAAATGTTGTGAACAAACACGGCTGTGCTTAGATACTTTGTTGAACGTTATGTCTGCGCCCGTGCGCCGTACAGCCGAGATCCAAGCCATTCTACGTATTTTTGTAAACTCGTCAATCTGGGTTCCTTGATGCTGTCTCCATGCTGGAAAGCTGAAAATCTAATTCCGTTTTCTGGCTCATTCCCTCGACGTGACCTGCTGTGGCACTTATTTACTGAGCAAGTCTGCACCATTGTGAGGTCAGTTTAAAAAAAGAACGTATACAAGCACACTGGATAGTCGCTCAATGTAAACAAACCAGACAAGCCAACAAGTATGGCGGCCGCTACCACGTGACACATGTTGACGCCCTCTCCAGGAGATTTTGGTACACACTATAAAGTTTATAGGTAAACTATTAGGTTATCTTTAAAAGTGTCTTTAAATCGGCACTCTAGTGCCATCTTGTGGTGGTGTTTGGGACTGCAAGATGGTTGCAACCATCTGTAGCGCCTAAACTACTATTGCAGCGTTCATTTTAAGAAATAAATCCCTGTATGTGTCAAAATAAGCGATTTTAAGACATTGTGTTGTGGCTTTGGGTATGGGTGGCCGGTAGTTCCGGTTTAATACCGCTTGGATTTGCACAGTCTCTGGCTCAGTGGCTCTGGATTTGCATAATGTTGTTTGCAGGTGACGTCACATATACAGGTGTGGCGTTTCACTGGGGAAACGCAGGTAACCTCAGTCCTAGTCCTACCTACTGTAGCTAATGTAGTTCTGCTAGTAACTAGTGGACAAAGAGACCACCGTCCTTTTTAGTAATGTACACTTAGCAGAGAAGAATCGGGTTGTTTGTGTTTGCCTATCTAAGGAAGGAAGCCTTGCAGGAAAGCCTATAATTATCTCAAGCAAAGCAAAGTCTTCCCCTCGAGCGAGCTTTCAGAGTCATTTTGAAGAAGGAAAGTCGCCGTTGAGTCAGTTTTGTAAGATGGTAGTTGAACTGTGGTCACAAATCTGCTATCTTCTGGCTTCTTAAATAGTTATTTTTGAAAATAACTTGTGATTGTATGCGTTGGAAGCCCGCGGACATCCGTTAAAACAGGTTATTAGGTGAGTCGTGAACTGTATACATTTGACTTTACAACGTTAGGCTATTTTCTCCAACGCTGATGGGGATTTGTATTTGTATAATTTCCTGATAACTGATAAACTCAAGATTCAAGATCATTAGGCTATTACCATCATTATACGTATTACACTGTATATGTATTCATACTTTATACAGTCTTAATAATGCACTTTGGTCAGCTTTGGTTATTTTCTTTGTAGCTTATATAGTCGCAGCGACGCAGCCTGTTTATATTGCTGCTACAGCGTATGAGGTGGTATGGTATCACTATCACAACATAATTTCAAACTTTAGTACTCTGTCAAAGCTACATAATAAAGAACTTAACTTTAACTTATAACTTTAACTACGTAGCCTATAGTAGGCCTACAGGCCTTTGGCCGATTGTAATACTTTCTATCCATCTTAAAGCAAGTCTGATTATTCAAGTAACTAAGAAGTTAAAGTAGGCTAGCCTAATTCATCCAAGAAAAAAAAGAAAATGAACCAAAACCTAAATAGAATCTGAAGAGATGACCAAAAAGAAAGAATGGACTCGCCACCAAGACCATCAAAAATGTTGAGACTGGACTGGATCAAGACTATCACAGACCATCATAGAGTCTGACTTTTACTTTCGTATCTGAAGTGTCAGAATCGATAAAATACATCTATGATAGTCTTGATTCATGGCTAGGACTGGAGGAGCACTACAGCCATACCAGTGGTTTCATGGGACTCACACTGACATCCATTAGTATAGCACACTTGCATCATGGGAATCAAAACTACCCACAGCCCTGGTATTGCTCTGTGGGTTTGCAGTCAGTATGTAGAAAGTAGAACAGCAAACATTTATTTTAATAATAATAATAATAAAACGTTCGACCTGACTCACAAATCATATAGTATAAATCAATGCTGAATGGTCCAAATGTGTGAAAATTGAAAACCAATTTACCTGTGTTTGATTGTTATTGCAAATACCTAGGAATAATTTCTAGGTGCCCATTATATGCATGCAAGAGTGTTTGTATGTAATGGGGAGTCTCCTCTGTGAAGGCCAGTATGCAGGAGCTCGACATTGAAGAGCAGGAACATTTTCCTGTGGAGAGGGATGAGAAACAATTGAAGCGAGGAGGAGAACAGGTAGATGGGAAGCTGGGATGCTGTGCGAGGTTCCAGCATTCTGTGTCGAGATGGATGCTTCCAGAACATGTCCGCAACACCTACCTGGAGCGTGCCAACTGCTGCCCACCTCCGATCTTCATCATTTTAATCAGCATTGCAGAGGTAAGGCTTTGAGAGATGCATGGGAAATTGACCAGGCAAAGTGAAAAGGTTAATTTACCTGAGAAGGTACAAATGGACCCATAAGGCAATTTGTACACTCTCAGAATTACAAACAGATAATGAACACTGGGCTTAAATGTGTAAGTGTATATTCACGAGGCAGCCATTTTGCTTTTACACCATAATTTACCTCTTACATATGATGTAAGTCTCGTAGTTGTAAGAGACAACTTAATATGGTCAATGCTTCCTCATAAGCAGAGTGAGAAATTGACACCAGCCAAATAGTTTGGCTATGGATAGCATGTGTTTACTCTTCCTGGTAATAGTGACACTTAAAATGGCTGGGGAATTTTAAACAATAAGACACTGAACAATGGACAAAAAACTCCCTGACCCTCCCTTTACTCCCTGGCCATAAATATGTGGCACACACTGACACACATGGGCAGTTGGGCACTGTGCCAGCCATTATTGATTCTGTGTTCTAATTCTACAGCACATGCAGCCTACATTTTGGTGACACGGTCACCATAGTAATGACATTATTGATTTTCTTTGATTGTATTTAGGGCAGCAAAACATGTGATAGGCTTGTTGTTTGTCAGGGCCTGGTAGAAATATATTTTGGTCTTGGCACAAAGTGTAGTCCTGTTTTTACTTGTTTGAGTAAAGAACAACTTCAGTTTGGATGCAGAAAAGGTCTGAACTGAGAAGCCCCTCTATCAGTAGACACAATAACGTCCCTGCCTCAACTGTAGGGCCAATTTATGTCCCATTTGTCTGTGTGAATGTCTGAATTATTTTAGTGTAATCCCCAAAAGCGGGCATGGTTTCAATAAAAATAATGGTTTGGGCTTGTGACCACGACATTAGTAGCTTACATTTAAGCATAGGCCTCAGAGATGCTCTTTCAGGATAGCACAAACAGAACCAGTTACGGCCATGAAAGAAGGCGTGAAAAGTCTGCACTGGTGACTGGGAACAGGAAATGACGTGTGTAAAAGTTGGATCATCTTTGACAATCCATGCAAAATCCATCCATGATTATTATTATTATAATTTTCTTGATCAAAAACCGAGAAGGCGTGTTGTATTCAGGGGATTCTTGAGGAGTAATCTCAATAGCTGGGTGCAGATTCTTGAAGATACATAAAAAAGCAGCAGTCTATCTAGGGAAACGGATGCGTTTCGGCACATCTGCCTTCCTCAGCGTCTCAAACTCCCGACATACGTTGGTCCGACATGCGTTGTCTGCTTGCTTGGTTAGGTTTGGGGTGTCGGACTGTATTTCGGAACCTGTGCCTGTACCCCTGATATCAATGATACGAGATGCATGTGTTCCTACTCGTGTTTTGTGTACAGTGTGGCTTTGCTACTGAAGACCACATTGAGTTTTCTGTGGCTTCGTTCACAAACTGCTCAGCTAAAGGTCACACAGGGAGGTATACAATATATCTTGTTTTGGTTAACTGTACCCTTTTCAAGGGATGTGCATTTTAAATGTATGTTTTTCAAGAGCAATTACCAGCCCTTAATTTCCTCTTAACATGGCACCCTTTGGATTGAATAATGAATGGATGGCAGTTGGGCAGGCTTGTTTGCTGATGGACAAATAGAATGTGTTAAAGTGACTGCTCTGCTACTGGATGGATGTTTATATGCAAACATTACAGAATATTTACAATATTTTGAGCTGAGCAGATAAACTATCAGTGTGCATCATCATCATCTTACACAGACCAACTCATAATCATAATCATATTTATGAATAACCTGGAGTGTGTTCTCCCTACAGCTAGCAGTGTTTATCTACTATGCAGCATGGAAGCCACAGAAGCAGTGGGTGACTCTGGATGAGGGCATCTGGAACAGCCCCTTAACCTACAGAGCTGACAAGAGGCAGGAGGCCTGGCGATTCGTCTCCTACATGTTCGTCCACGCTGGGTAAGCATCTGACATAGAGCTGAATACAAGAATATTTGACTTTTGAACAATTGCTTTTATGTTTTTACATCCATGTCCTAATATGATTTTCTCTCTTTGTTTCCATGTTTGTTCATGTTTCCTTTTTAGTGTGGAACACATTCTGGGAAATCTGGTGATGCAGCTGTTACTGGGCATCCCTCTAGAACTAGTCCATAAAGGCTTTGAAGTGGGAATGGTCTACATGGCAGGGGTCCTGGCAGGTGATTTCTACTTCTAAAAAACACTTTTATACAGAGATCATAAACTTTTATAATGTGCTTTACTGCTTTTACATGACATGCTCGCTTTGCTGTGTCAGAGGCGTGACAACATCGTCAGTCTAGTGTAAAGTGTTACAATGCTGTTTAAATTGACAGCTGCTGCTGTTAGTAATAAATTGTATACATTTACTATGCAAAGAATACAAAGTATCAGCAAAATGGACTGACGACATAGCAGACGGCAGTCACTGAAGCTTTCGTATTGAAGCATTTTCCTTCACAGAGCGACATACAGGCTGCTTTTACTAAATAAGAACAGAACGCTAAGTTATATAACCCACCAGTTGTGGTCAAAAGTTACAAAACTTGCATCATATAATGTCATTTCACTCTTTCTCCCTTTCTCTTGTTTATCTCTCGCACGCACGCACGCACGCACGCACGCACGCACGCACGCACGCACGCACGCACGCACGCACGCACGCACGCACACACACACACACACACACACACACACACACACACACACACACACACACACCATATACTTATACTTACAATGATGATAGCCTACATTTAATTCACAAATTATTATATTTATTTGCCAGTGTAAGGTCAGGACTGACTTACATCTCTTCCATTTTCTCTATTTTTCCATTGAAAATACTGTCTTTTAATGACAGTGAGTCGGGTTGTGAAAATAGATACAAACAGATGTATGAGAGCAATGTGTTTGCACGATCAGACTGTACTGTACATTGGAGGAGAAACATAAGAGAAACAGAACTGTCTAGCTCTGTGACCACCTCCACTGCTGTCTCAAAGATTCTGATACTACTCTCTATTTGTCAATAATCAGCCGTCAAATTCCTGTGAAACACTGGTCAGTCAACTGCATGTGAGGGTTATGTTAAGTACGGTATGCACTAAGATATTTGCCAAACTTCAAGCTGATTTTCCTGTTTGTGATAGAGTAAGGAGTAAGCTATGGAGCTCAGAAATGCCACTGCTTGAAAAGCTGATTATTTTTGTTGCCTGTTCCTTTAGGCTCCCTGATGAGCTCCATATTTGATCCTATGAGTGCTTTGGTGGGGGCCTCGGGTGGGGTGTATGCTCTGATTGGAGGCTACTTCATGAATGCTGTCGTGGTGAGTTTGCATACAATTAGTTTGTTAAAAACATGTATCGATCTCCATATAAATTAATTTACATGTAAAATGAACCGGTCTTATAGCATGGTCTTTCAAAACTTAAGACATTTTAAACATGTTGATACGATTGACGATTCTGTGGGCGGTCACTGAATGGTCAAAATGGATTTTCATGCCCGTTGTATATTATAGTTTTAAATGTGTTGATATTAGATACACATGCCTAGGAATATGGCATACAAAATGTCATTATTATTGTTGTTATTATGTTATTATTTCTGTTGTGTTCATTTCACAGAACTTCCGAGAGATGATGCCTCTTCTGGGAGTATTTCGTATCGTGGCGATATTGGCAATTGGTAAGTTTCCCTCAACTTTACTTTGCCGTCCCATTAAGCTTACATTTGTATTACTATGATCAATATGAATGTGAATGATAAATAATCAAAAGAAAATGGTGTTTCCTTCCTCTCTAGTCGGGACAGATGTTGGCTTCGCCATCTACAGAAGATTTCTTAGTGAAGAGGTTGGAATGCAGGTAGGAAAGCAATGGGTTTGGAGAGCTCCCTTCCCCCGACACACAAATTTGTTTCAGCATAACAAAGGCTTTCCTAGACCTGTTTACACATGGTGAAGACCTTATGGAGAATTCCAGCCAACCTCGCCCTAAGATAAACCCTGTTTTCAATGTGGTTACAGCTGCAGAAAAGTAGCTCTCCATTAGCTCTGCATTTATATAGCGCCTTTATCCAAGGCGCTTTACATAGATTGTGCATCAATTCACCCATTCACACACACATTCATACACCGATGGCAGCGGAAACCATGCAAGGCACCAACCAGCACATCAGGAGCAATTAGGGGTTCAGTGTCTTGCTCAAGGACACTTCGACACCAACTCTGGGGGAGCCCGGGTTCGAACTGGCAACCTTGTGGTTAACATCCAGCCACTCTACCCCTGAGCCACCGCCGCCTTCTTGTACAATTTAAACACAAGCCTGTCGTCTGGATTAAGTATGTCATCACCACACACATACATAGCCTCATTAAAGGTATTCCATGTCAGTCTCTGTCAGATCATGCCCAAATTCACTGCACAGCCCCTTTAGGACCATAACAGTTAAGCATATACAGTAGTACTCTCCCCAAAGACACTGTTGTTGAATAGGACTCTTGGTGTTCTTTATTATTCCATATTTTTCCTATATATAGCTATTTTAATCATGTCAGAGCCTTCATCTTTCCCCAAAAAACAACATTAATCTTTTGTCAACCACAAGGTCAGTGTCAACCAATGAAACCACAGGGAGACCACATGGTTGACATCGACCAAGACAAAGACAGTCTGGTAATTTTGTTGTTTTTTGGGGTAAGATTAATGCTTCCGGCTTGATTCAAATCTCTCTATGGAAAACTATGGGATAATAAAGGATATAATAATGAGTCCTTTTTGACAGACAACTGTGGCTTTATGGAGAGTACTATTATGCTTACTTGTTACAAGAAGTAATTTGGTCCTAAAGGACTATGCAGTGAATTTCATTAGAATCAGACCAAGAAGACTGGTATTATGGAATACATGTTGTAACGTTTAGAGGCTAAACACAGTTGATTTCGTCGACTAAAACTATGACGAAAAATGTTACTAAAACTAAAACTGAATATATTTACAATTTCGTCAACAAATAAAAACTAGATCCAGTTGAACAAAACAAAAAAACAAGTTATTTTATGTTTGGTTTCGCTCGGGTGTGAAAATAGCAGATCTACGAGCTCAGTGTAAAATCAGCCATTACGACGCCATCAAGGCCTGCCAAAATACATTTTTGTCGACAAAATCAACTGTAGATTTAGTTGACTAAAATCACATGATATTTAGTCGACTAAAACTAGACTGAAACTAAAACATTGACTATAACTAAATTCATTTTATTCAAAAGACTATGTCTAATACTATAAAATCTAAATTTGCTGTCAAAATCAACACTGAAACACACTCTGCTTTCTTGTTTGTCACCAACTACTGTAGATCCTCACAGCCATCTGCTTCCAATAAAGACCAATAATGGTCTAAAGGTCATCTTCTATGTTTTTACTGTCGCTCAGCTTTGTTTTGCTAGTTCATTTTAAATGGTTCTCACTAACGCTTGCATGTGTTTGTCATTGTTGAGTAACCATATAAGGCAGATTATAGTAATTACAGGTCTGTGGTCAGTATGCTGAAAATTAAAGGGTGAGGTCACTTATGACCAAATATGCTCTGTGCATACAATCTGTAGTCCCAGGTTTCCTGAAGGTGATCTGTTACAGTTTAAATGCTATACTTGGCTGACTGGAGTCCGTCATGTCTTTAAATATCTTCGCTGAAAATAGCTGATCTACAAAATCACAACGTGGGTTGCGACACAAGTTTATAGCTCTGCTATTTTCTGTGAAAACTTTCCCAAAATACAGATGCTGGGGTTTAATTGGTTAATAATGGTGGGCAGCAAATTTGAAACGGAAACACTGAAGCCTAATTTATACTTTGTCACTTTCAGTTTTCAAAAAGACAAAACAAAACCTTTCCCACCGTCGTGTGTCAAGCAGTGTTGCCAACTCTTGTGAGAGAAATAAGCCAACAACAAGCCAACTTTTTTGAGAGAAATAAGCCAAATCTTTCCTTGAAAAACAAGTTATTAAATAATATAGCCATATAATCCTAAAAAAAAGATTTGATGCCTTTATCATTATAAATACTATACATGTCATTTATTATACTACTACACACATACACCAGACCGATTCTGTCACTTAATGTGATTCACACTCCCCCAAAACTGGATACATCAAAGAAATGTTAGCTTGTTCGATTTTCAAAACATGCCACCAATTTTTTTAAACAAGCCCAAAAAAACGCTGCTACTTTGGAAAAAAGTTAACCAAAAGTTGCGGGAAATAAGCATACTTGGCAACTCTGGTGTCAAGGTATACATGAGGCAATTCTCTATTCTGTAGCTGACCCCGCCCTTTAACCTTTCCATTTTAGGTGTCCTTTGTGGCCCATATCGGAGGAGGGGTGGCTGGAATGACCATTGGCTACGTCTTCTTCAGTGCTTACAACAAGAAACTCCTCAAGGACCCACGCTTCTGGCTCTGCATTGTGGGTTATGGGGTCTTCCTGCTCTTTGCTGTGCTGTTCAACATTTTCCTTTCCCCAGCGCCATAAAGTATCGTCTACCTATTTCTAAATGTTTAATTTCAAGGGACCCCATACGTGTGAGAGTGTACAAATGGTACCATTTCAGTTACAGACCTGTATGAGTCCATTTGGAGCTCCCTCAAGGAACCCTGAGGGTCCCTGGACCCCACATTGAGAACCACTTTACCCAGTTACACCTTACCCTTTTTTAAATTACACTAAAAAGTTACTTTTCAGGGATTTTGGAACAATACTCAGGGTTTGTTTTTACCTTACTAAAAGCGGAAGTCATCAGGTTTATGAGGGGCACTGCAATCTAAAGGTGCTTTTATGAGTAAGAATTCAATACATAAATCACATTTATATGATATTTTACACCTTTTTGGCATACAGTAGATATAAACGTTGTTTATTTTTGTTACTTTGTAGTATTGGTCTATGTGTAAGGCTATTTTACTATATCCATATAGGCTTCTACTATATCCATATTTAGGTGGTTTTCAAAATTGTTGGATTATCAGTTAGTTAATAGAGAAGTTCCAGCTAGTCATGTCTCATGTTTTTTTTCCAACATAATAACTTAATCGAAGCCTACCTCATTATTTGATATGACATATATTCTTATGATTGGTTCCCAATTGTTGCTCTTTTAAACTACCATAGTCTTCCCCAAAAGTAATATCATATAACAAACATTATATATATTATTTTGATGATTAAAAAACATAGCAGCCTCCTCACTTTTTAAGTAAATATAGGATTTTATTCATTTTGAAGGAAAAACTACAATTTACAATTTAGGCATTTAGCAGACACTCTTAATCCAGAGCGACTACACATCCTCAGGGAAAAAGGACACGGATCCAGATCCTTTTGTGAGAATCTGACCGTTATCAGGCCTCGGCTGAATGTCTTGTTATTGTTCATTGGTCACATCCCTGATGTAGTGGAGAGCGGCGTATACTGTAATTTTGCCAAAATTATTTAAAAGTGGCCTGTGCCATCATTGTAAATGAACAGTTTTAAATGTTCAGAAAATCAGAATGAAGATGTACATTTTGTTATTTGTGGCAACACTAAAACGTTTTGAGTATACACAATACCCACAGAAGAAGTGGATAGCTACAGTGCCTTTGCATATCCTCCATTACTTCACTGCAGTAGTCTGTGTGCCTTTTCAATTATCTGTATTCTGTTGTTGAGCAGACAGCTAAAGAATACATTGTGTCAATTCATGTAACATTTCAATGATTTTCTGTTAAGGTTATGTCTGTAAATTCAGTACAGAAATTACATTTTTAAACCTTTTTGGTACAGATACCATTTGCTACCTTTTGGTTTTGGTATGTGTTAGCTATTTTATGCATTTATATTTGGGTGGTACATAAATAATTGTACTGTACAAAATATTTGGATTTTCAGCTAAATAAGAGGAAATGCCCAGTTGCGACCCCAGTTAGTAGAAGCCTACCTCATATTTGGTTTTATCATTATCATAGGTTTCTACTATATGTAGACGGTCTAGTGTTAACTAGTCTAGATTTAGTAGGTATAGGTTGAGAAGTATAATGCCATTATGTTAGACTAGCTATGCATTTCTTATACATTTGTTGTGACCAACAACATATGGAACCAAAGGAGTACAGGGTATGAATTTTTATACATCAAAGTGTGTAATGGAAATATTTTAGTCACAGTTAAATTGTATGACTCATGTTCCAGTGGTGAAAAGAGTATTTTTCATTATCAATTTTGAATGTTCTGATCTGAGACATGCAGCGTTCCTACTAAAAGTGATTTTATAAAATCTTGTTTGATTTCTTTCCAATCTCATTTCATGTTATTATTTTTGCTAACCCTGCAAAGGCCATTGATATTTATCAATTAATATATTTGAATATATTTCTATATTATTTATTATTGTATTATTTTATATATTTATCTGGCATTAACTGTAATGCTAACATTCCCCGACAAGGCTGGCTAAGTCATTTAATTTGTCCCCTAAAGGTAGGGCAACAAATATGGGACAACTTCAGATATTATCCTATCTAGATAAAAATATCCATTGATTGAAAAAAAAAAAAAGACTTATAAGCTGAATGGAATTGCACAGTAATGACACCATGAGTGGAGGGTATCAGGTACGGTCGCCCCTAAACCATCTCACCCCTCGATGTTTTCCGCCGACCGCTCGGTGCCGCGGTTCTTGTATTCTTTATTTTGTTTTACTGGGGTTAAGTTTAGGTATAGGGTTAGTTTAGGCATAGTTTTACTGAGGCTAAGGTTAGGAATAAGGTTAGGTTAACCGTTTAAGCATCATTTACTTAGGTTACTTTAGGAATACCAGGCTGTGCAGTTCCGCCGGCTGTACGCCCGGGGTGAGTTGGTAAAGGGGTGACTCGTCTGGAAGTAGTTCGTTATACATACTGTATTGTCTTGGTACAATATTGGCCAATTAAAGAATGTAGGCTACATTGCAAATGTCTAGCTTTCCAAAATGTATATAACATTTATTGCTTATAAGAATCAATGCCAATAGAACATTGGTAATGTTTTTTCCCCCCCACATAATTTCCATCATTTTAATTTGAATGTTGCCCGTCTTTATTTTTTCTGTAGATCTATTGACGTATAACCTCAGAGTAGGGGCAGGGCACCAGCCTCGCATGACATGGTGCAATGTTAGCGGCATTGATTGTGCCCCTACTGCCACCGCCCTGAACAGTTTATGTGTCATGACATGGTGCAAAGTTAACAGCATTGATTGTGCCCCTACTGCCACCGTCCTGAACAGTTTATGTGGGACATTCCGTTATTTCCAAAATGCATCAATATAGCCCTAGTCAGCCTAGTGCACTGGTGGGGACCTGAGAGCACTCCTCTGAGGTCTTTGTGAGGCCCAGGTCTGTGTCAGTCACAACCACAAACTATTGAAGCCATTTAAAGGCACATGGAATATTAAAACCCTGTTTGGTGGTCATTGTCATGTGTTTCACAAGATAATTTGTACCCAATGTGGTGGGGAAAACTTGGTTCTGCAACAAACTGCGACATTTGTAGCATGCATGTTGGGGTGTAGTTTGTCTCTGTGTTGTTTAGAGCCCTCCCAATTTGGGGTAGATCAGCCACTGCTTTGATGATTTGGGGCATTTTTTGTAAAAATGATCAATGACCATGATCAATGATAAATGATAAAAAGTGTGTTAGAATAAAATGTTAAAAGGCAGTTCAAATCTTGTTTGGCCATACAGGCATGGCTTATGGGAAGTTGTGTCATGATCCAAGGAAACAGGGTATAAAGTATATGTATACACACTGGGTGTGTTTATTTTGTGCTATTAATTTGCATTAATTAAAACTGCGTAATGTGTAATGAGTATTTCCACACATCATAAAATATTATGCAGTGTGTTTGTCTGTACAGCTAATCTTGGACAACACTGGACTGATAGGCATGAAACTTTGCATCCATACTCCCAGTAGGCCAAAGAATAACTGCCACCCCCAACACAAACAGAATCGAATGGGGGATGCAGTTATTTGTATCCCGGGCATAGAGTTGCATTATTCATCCATCGTCTATCCATCTTCAACAGCTTATCTTGAGTTGGGTCGCGGGGCAACAGTTTCAGCAGAGACCTCCTTTCCAAAGCAACATTATCCGATTCCTCCTGGGGAACCCTACCTCCCCTTTCCAAATGCATAGGAGCGATCGGCTGATTACCAATCCCAAAAGTTCTCCACAGGAAACACATTTTTTTAAAGTAAATTTGTAACAGTTCAAAACCTGATAAGGAGACTTGTGACCCAGAGACTAAAATGGCAGTGCAGCTTGAACCCTATAAACCCCCATGCCCCCCCCCCCCCCCCCCCCTGCCAACCAATATTACACTTTGCTGTGATTCGTCACGCTCTATATCTCTAATGTAATATATAATCTAGGCTATTCATAGACTGCTAGCATTATACTCATGTGTATAATGCACGTGTCACAGTGTCCCTCTCCAGGCGCTGTTAAAAATAGTAGCCCGCCGCTCCTAATTGAGGTGGGGATTGGGAAATGCAGAAGATGAATTTCAGATAAGTGCAAATGTACTTGGCACATGATGCACCAACTAAAGGGACACAATAATACATTTTGATCTTGCTCCCAGACAATAGAAGGGTTGCCAACGTCTAGCTCTGGCTGTCTGACATAAATACACAGACTTCATTTAATCAACTATCACCAGGCATGACATGTACTGAAGATATGGTGGCATCTGTATTCTGATTCTGTAGATGCCAACAAGCAGTTAGCAAGCAAACTGGCAAGCAACGGGGATTTATCTCTTGTAAATGGGATAAAATATTGTGTCAGTGTAATTAAATCTACAGTGGAGCAGCAGAGTATGAAATCGGGCATGACTCATTGATTGCCACACAAGAGTAGAAAACTATTGATCACAAAAGGCCTGTGGGATGAGTGGCTATCATAGCATCAGTGATGGGGAGATTCTAACCATAGTATCCGTTTTCAATCCCCCACATCTGTATACATTAAAAGAGGTAACTCATTATCAGCAGCACAATTCATTGTTAATGCATCTTTATCTTGTAGGGTAGACAAAGTAAAAATAGAAAATGCACACACTCTGGTGGCCCACTGGACGAGTGCAATGCAATTCAGTGTAGTTATGGCAAAGGCTAGCATTTCGTCTGATATTCCTGTTAGTTGGAAAATCCTACACTATAAGCATACGGGACTTTGACTGTGCCGATGTGTGCCGTGCATGCTAGAGGTGGAAATCCACATTACAACCTAATTACCATGAGGCTATGGTTTAAATGTATTGATGGAGCTGCAGGTATTGACTTTCTCTTGTCAGTGTAGTGTTGGCACTCTTCCCTCTACTGCTCAGTTGTCCCCATTCTGTTTCTGGCAACAACGGAGAGAGGCGGGTCATTGAGGTTCAGGTGATGTGCAGGGACAAAAGTTGGAGGGCGGCAACGATTTTGGAACATTTTGGTGATCACGTCACGGCTGTATGACCAAAGGAGATTTGAATCACCGGCAGTCCATCCACGCTGCTGCAAGGTAAATGGAAATTAATACTTCATTGATTGATATTTCATTATTTATAATGTTGCCTGCCAGGGCAATGGTTTTATTAGGGCAAAGCAGCGGCAGTGATGAGGTGTTCATGGGGAACCACTGGTCATCACTGGATTTAAACTATGGCTGTGACCTTTGCTTACATTTTCATACTTTATTTGCAAACATCATGCTCAGGACGCAGAGAACATTTACATTAAGTGTCCTAACTAATGTTTTATTGTTCCTGATGAGAGGTAAGTTAGATACATTCCATATACACAAAAGCTTCATGTTTATGGATTTTAAATTTTACTACATTTTGTGTTGTTTATTAGTTAACTTTACCAGCTACTGTTACTTTGTACTTCCTTTTTTCAACTCTGTTTTTCTTTTCTTACTTTTCCATAAAAGATCAGACCAAGCTTTCATACATGAACAAAATATGCTTGCATGTTTTAACCACGTGCTTGAGACAACTCAGGATTATGGAAACAATCTGTTTCTTAATATCACATTAATAACTTCATATTTCTTTTCCTTTCTGCCAGCCACAACAATGGCCGCGTGAAGATGGGTGACTGGAACTTCCTCGGGGGGATATTAGAGGAGGTGCACATCCATTCCACCATGGTGGGTAAAATATGGTTAACAATACTCTTCATCTTCCGCATGCTGGTCCTGGGGGTGGCCGCAGAGGACGTGTGGAATGATGAGCAGGCCGACTTCATCTGCAACACAGAGCAGCCTGGGTGCCGCAATGTGTGCTATGACCTGGCATTCCCCATCTCGCTCATCCGGTACTGGGTGCTGCAGGTCATCTTTGTGTCCTCTCCCTCACTGGTTTATATGGGCCATGCACTGTACCGGCTCCGGGCCATGGAGAAGGCGCGGCAGAAGAAGAAGGTACTACTGCGGCGAGAGCTGGAGCTGGTGCACGTTGAGCTGGCTGAGGCGAGGAGGAGGATTGAGCGGGAAATGAAGCAGGTTGACCAGGCTAAGCTGAACAAAGCTCCCCTAAGGGGCTCCCTGCTGAGGACCTATGTGGCTCACATCTTCACACGCTCTGCCGTGGAAGTGGCATTTATGATGGGCCAGTACCTCCTCTATGGCTTCCAACTCTACCCGCTCTTCAAGTGTGAGCGGGAGCCCTGTCCCAATGCGGTGGACTGCTACATCTCCAGGCCCACGGAAAAAAGTGTTTTCATGGTGTTCATGCAGTGCATCGCTGGAGTTTCCCTCTTCCTAAACATCTTGGAGATCATGCACCTGGGCTACAAGAACATTAAAAAGGGCATCATGGACTACTACCCCCACCTACGAGAGGAAAGAGATGAGCTTGACGACTACTATGCCAACAAGCTCAAAAAAGAATCTGTGGTGCAACTGGGCATCGGCACAACCCGGAAGGCAACGATTGCCTCCGCACCCAGTGGCTACAACCTCTTGATGGAGAGGGCGCATGAAGTGAATGTGTACCCAAATCTTATTAATCCTCAACAGGTCTTAGATGCTATGGATGCAGCTCACAGTCCCATGGAGCGCAACTGCAACTCCAACAACACTAGTAGTAGTGAGCCCCGCTCACCTCCTTGTGACTCAAAGAGCCCTCCCAAGCAGTTGGAGGCAGAAGACTTCCCACACCTCCCCCTGCGCAGCGAGGAGGGTAACAAGGTGGATGACAGAGGGAGCCTAGACTCACCAAAACCACCAAAAGATGCATCTTATGCCTCCTCTTGTCCTACACTGCCGGTATGTGCGGTGAGGAAACCATGGAGGGGACATGGCTCTTCCAATTGCTCCACAGTATTGGAGGGCAAGAGCTCGGACACAGATTCGTATGGGTGCATAAAAGCCAGTGGATACCCTGCTGGTCGCAGCCAGTCCAAATCAGCTGCCAAACATCAAAGTGAGCCCTCCTCCCCAGAGCCACTGGATAATTCTAGCTCAGGATCAAGGCATAGCCCAAGACCACCCTCTTCCAACTGTGAAACATCCATGGCAAGTATCCCAAGCAGCAGACGAGCCACAGATTTGCAAATTTGAATACTGATGGCAGATCTTTTGACTTATAGGATTACATTGTTGCTTCATAGAAACATATGCAACATGACTTGGTTGTTTACTATATTACAATTTTCACTTTTTAGTTCAACAGCACCTGGATGCTTCACTTCCCCTTATTGGTGACAGGTCATGGGTTCAGACATTTGGAGTACAGTACACTCATGACATCATATATAAACATATAAAACGGATTAAAGCATAGCAGTTTACTGGATGTTTTAATTGCATATAGCAATGCAAACCTGTACAGTGTACATACAGTATAAATGTGGGACAATGGAGGTGAACTATGTATATTTTGTATGCTTTACTTTTGCTTTTATTTTGTAATAAACTTTTATATTGTGACTGACAAGTCATTACCTTTCTTTTGTATGTTAACTACAATGAAGTTGTTTCCCTGTCTTGTTTGTTTTTAATCACCCATTTCCAACTTAGTAGTTTATGTACTGGCTCTATCTCTCAGAGCAGGGCTATGGACAGTTCAGTAACAAGCACGACTTCAAACTTTTTAATACAAAAACAAAGGCTTCGATTTCAATGAGTTAGAATAGCTTTGAATTCCCATCTATTGGTAGGCAATGAATTGCCAATGGCAATGCACTGGTAGGCTTCTGAACTGTCCACAGCCAACCAATGACAAGTTATGAATTATATGAAGGCATGTTTTCGTTTAAATCTATAAATGTGATGAGTGTCTATAGTATTGTATAGCAGCTATTAGAGCTCTAGAAAGCCATTGGCAATGAACTGTTCTCTCAACATCACAAGAATGTTTGCCCAATTAACATCACAAGAATGTTTGCCCAATTAAAATTCAAGTTTAAAAAAAAAAAAAAAGAAAAATAAATTGTCAAGGAGGGATTATAGTAAAAGTTATACTCAAAGAATGACCAAAACAACATTTTTACCCATTTATTGTCTTGGCAATATCAGACATGAATGTTTTGATTCAGCCCCATATACTATGTCTTAACCATAGTATCTGTCTTCAACAGCGTTCGTCATGCAAAGAAAAGCCTCAAAACACAACTTGTTTTTTTTATAAATTATATACAAAATAAGTTAAATCCTAAGAAGAGGTATATAAAAAAAACCATAGCACTCAGCATGAAACTAAACTGAGGAACATGAACAAAAACTACAACAAAGCGAAGACTGTCTGCGGTCATTCTGCGGCTCCATCCTCTGATTTTGGTTCGTAGCGCTGAAGCTAGGGAAACGGGAATAAAGTAAAATGTTAGGACCTGGTATTGAGATGTCACTTGAAATTATGTACAACTTTTTAAGATACAGTGCCATATAGCTGCTGTCGGGTAGAAACCTTGTTTTCTTTTTTTGGAAATGAATGCGGAGTCTCATGCTCAACTCATACGTCATTGTACACTTGGTTGCATGCTGAAAATAGCAGATCTACAAGCTCACAACGGGTCATGCTGCGATGCATTGTGAGCTTGTAGATCGGCTATTTTCAGCATATGTAAAATCAGTCATTACGGCGGCATCAAGGCCCACCAAAATACATTTTAGTCGACTAGTTTGTCGACTAAATATCATAAGATTTTAGTCGAATAAATCTTCAGTTGATTTACTCGACTAAAATCTTATGATATTTAGTCGACTAAAACTAGACTCCAGGTGACGAAAATGTGACTGAAACTAAATAAACTATTGAAGAGACTGACTAAAACTAAAATTAGCTGCCAAAAACACTGCTGTGGTGAGAGTACTGCTCTGGTTTTGGTGAATATTAAGTAGCTCCGGTCATTTTGTGGGGGGCACTGGGACACGTATTAAAAGTAAATTAATCCACGAAACTAACGTTGTATTTGTATTGTTGACCCATTTCTAAAATATTAGCGCAACTTTCGTTCAACTTTGACCACTCTATCACATGGAACTATTTTTTGGGCGTAGTGATGGACACAAAAAACATAGTTCCGTGTGATAGCGGGGTAAAAAATGAACGAAAGTCGCACTATATGGTAGAAATAGGTCAACAATACAAATGACGCTAGTTTGGTGAATTAATTTACTTTTAATGCATGGCCCCCTGTGCACCCAACAAAATGATTTGGTACTATGGTTTTGGTAATATTTTACCAAAACCAGAGAACTCCTGAACAGGGCGTTGCTGAAAATGACCACTTTTGCTCAGCTACTACCCTGGGTAAATAAAGGGGGGGGGGGGGGGGGGGAAGAAAGTGTCTTTCCATCCGACAGCAATGATATCTTTGTGAAATAAAAAGGCATACCCTTGTCTTGAGCTCTTGGTTTTCCTCAACCAGAAGTGCACACCTTTGCCTCAACTCGTTTACTTCCAGCTGAAGAGCTTCAGTGTCTTCACAATCCTGACCGGCTATACCGAGACGCTGCTTCAGAAACCTGGGGGAGAGCTGGTTAAAGAATATTTAACCAGGTTGAAGAAGTGCAATTTGCAATAACCATTCCCATCACAAACACAAACTGAATATGAATGTCAATGACAGGCCTTAGCTAGAATACAACTTTTACAATATGAATGTACAATGACAGCTAGAATACAATAGACCTCCCAAGGCACTTTCTGCTCTAACAGGCATTGGGTGGGAGCTGGGTGTGACAAGATTTAGAAAGGATACTCCATTGCATTGGTTGGCTTCTCGTTCTGTTCATACAGTGCCACCATCACTGAAGGAGCAGGAAAAAGGAGGGGGGAGACAACTTTCAAACAAGTCTCAAAAACATTTAGTTAGGTTTACATCGGTATTGTACTAGTCTTCTACAGACTACAAGAAAATGCAGAATGAGTAGCCTGAATTTTACCTGTAGACTACACTATACCTAGTGCAAGTTCAGGCTACTCATTCAGCAGAATGCAATTCGTAGAGCATGCCAAAATGGTAAGATACTCTTCTTCAAACTAACTGGACTTCCATACCACTAGTAAGAGTATCCATAACGCCTGCTTTCTCCAAATATCTCCGGAACTGTTCCCTTTTAGAGTCAGAAGCCTGTGGGAAGAAAACAAAACCAGTGATTCAAACCACCAACTGTAACAAAGTTTACTACTTAACAGAAATACTCTAGTGACAGTATAAATCCACTTTACAATGTGTCGAATCGTGTGTGCTGTGTGGTAGTTTCAATTTTAGAGAACCAATGGATCAGATTTATTAAAAACATAAGCAAACAACTAAATAAGAACATTTTACCAAGTTCATAGTTTGTTGTAATTATTTTAGTTGTTTTCAGTGCTAAGAAAAAGCCATGGCTATAGACATTAAAGCCACGAGGCTGCAGGTGATACAGGTGACAGGTTGCAATTAGGAAACGTTAGCATTAGCTCGCATGTGAGATTAACATGTGATTTGAGTTGAGGTTAAAATAGTTACGTTATTATCAACAAAACAGAAAAGTACTTACTCTATAATGTGCCATAATGGTGTCGAGTTTATGTCTTTACCAGCAATAGTTACGGTTAAAAACCAACTCCTTAGCAACACTCAACAGCTGCGTCCAAATGTATAAATTGAACAAAGTGTCGCCAGATGGATGTAGTTGTAGTTTATTTATCGTCTCTCTTCCTCCTTCTCCCTTGCTTCTCCCTCCCAGCTGCGTCAAGTCTTCAATAACAAGCCACCACTACACCGGGAATAGACATCCTCTGTTTTCAAAACAAAAGCTCCGAAACAAACTATGGCTTTAATATTGCATTATGTAAGGAAGGGCTAAGCTTTTATTTTTTAAAGCGAAATCGATCAATTTCCAGTGGAACTGTTTCTTATTGTGAAACAACACATAGCTGGCATGGCGCAACTTAGGTCCCTCTTTTCGCTCTATAGTCTCAAATATGTTTGGAAAACTTGGAACAAGCTAATTCATTTGACTGTAAATCACTGTGTTTGTTATTTAGGCGACTCCCCCTCTCCCTCCTACGAGCAAAACAAGCAAAACTAGTCTGAGTAGTACTAGTCAGGTGACAGTGAAAAGCCCAAGTAGAGTGGCAGCCAAACCGTCCAATCATTATACGCGGTGTAATCGGCATGTCCAATCAATCGCAGAGGGTGGGATCACTAGCTTTTTTTTCCCACACAGGGAAGGAAGCCCAGCAAGGGAAACGTGTGACCACTACGCTGTGTTTCTGCGACTAGCATAGACATTACTGATAAACTGGATTCTTTGTTGAATTCTTGGTGCCAAACTGTGTTTTTTGGCATAAAGGCACAGCCGTGTGAGACAACGAGTGAGGGGGGGACAGGGGAAAGAAGCGGCCGTCGTTAGGTCAAAATGTCGATTCAGTACGAGGTGGAACCGCTGGCTGACAGCTACGGGGTTGCGGACTCGTTCCCCAAAGATTTTGGCTATGGAGAAGAAGAGGCCGACATAGAAGACAGCCCGTCGCCCTCTGACAGCAAGCCGAGAATTCTGTTGATGGGTTTGCGAAGAAGTGGCAAATCGTCCATACAGAAGGTGGGGACAAATGTTAGGGGGACCACCAGCTGTACGCTACATTCTGGGCGAGAGACAGTAGCTGCGCCTTCCTCGTCAGGTTCATGCAAGTGATGTTAGCTAGCTTGGCTAGCTGCTACTTTGTAATTTTATCTATATAAGTTAGTCGTTAAAACAGGAAACGTGGGCATGTATGTTGTTAACTTGGCCTGTGACTGCAAACAATATTACACTTTACGTGCGTGGTTGCCGGGTAGTTATCTTGCAACTTTAGCTCATATGTTTTGATAATCATGAATGATTAACTTGGTGACAGATGCTCCCAGTCAGTGCATCTAGTGATTTCCTAGCCTAGGTGGGTATATGTCACCTGGGCTGTGTGGAGAATAACTTGCCTGCTATTTCTTAAAAACAATGAAGGCTTGCTCTCTCTCAACAACTCAATTATTGCTCTCTCATGACAAGCCGACACGACTTCTCATTCTGCAAATCATAATATTTTGGATGTACGCCATGGTCACTATAAACTACTACAGTTATTTGGACGCTATTTACACAGCGCCATATCATTATTTCGGTTACCTTTACTACTCGTAAAATGTTAGCCTGATCCTCAAAACTGATATTTATAACCCCAGTTTGGCCAATTTTAGACTGGCACTGGAGTTGAATAATTGATCATGAGCAGCAGTTGTGTTATTATGGGAGATAATTTATTATTCATGTTAGACTGTACAGAGGACAGTGTTTCACCTTGAGATAAAAGAAGGAAATGGTAAGGTGTCACATACTAGGCTGACAACAAAGGCATGTCTCCAAATATTGTCTAGTTACAGACACTCACTCACACTCGAAACAAATGTGTAAATCCTTTGGTCCTTTACCCCAATTCTCCTGTAAGCTTCAAGAATGCACTGCCAGACAGAAAAACATGTGATTTGGCTTTCTGCTGTATCAGTCGATGGTGATCCCAGTGGGATGGAAGTGTCTGCCTTGCTGCTTCAAACAACAATCTAGAACACTGGTTTTATGTATCACCAGAGACATTTAATTTATCTAATTTTGGTCAGAAAATGTACAATATGATATCATGCATTACAGCATGTGACATGTCAAACTAGGGGGTTTTCATGAAAACTCCCTAGTTTGACATGTCACATGCTACTTAAAGCATAAGGAAAGTTTGACATTTTTACCTTGTATAGAATGTTAATGGTATGGTTACATATAAAGCTCTATTAAAAAAAAAAAAGCTCAATACTGACACCCCGTTAGCAAGTGGATTCATGAATGTAATATAGACATTATTTTAGGCCAATAAAAAAGACTACGGTATATACCAAATTTACACTTTAAACAAAAGAAGCCTGACTGCCGGACTAAGGATAAACTTAGGAGTTAGGACATGCGCGTAACATTTTTAGACAGGGGTCAAACTGCTGCTTAAATCAGGCTTAAATTGCTTATTTAGTCAGCCAGTCAACCCCGTCTGCATGCACAGTACTGCTTCCGTAAGATTGTATTGGGAAAACATGGTATACTTTTACTTTTTGGAAAAGGGTTTTCGCCCACTCTGTTTTTGGACGGCTCAACCCCCTTAATGACGATGCAGGGATACCTCTATACGGAACCTCTTCTCGGAGTTAAGAGCGTAGAGTGAGGTTCCAAACGCGTCTAGCTCATTCCCTAAGTTCTGTATGTGAGGTCTTTATCTGTGTCAGTATGCAGTAGCACCGCCACTGTCAAGCTGTACATTTTGTCCATACAGTTGCTATTTTTCTATGCCACATTTTGACCATGTGCCATATTCTTTTTGTAGGTGGTGTTCCACAAAATGTCTCCGAATGAGACCTTGTTCCTGGAGAGCACAAACAAGATCTACAAGGACGACATCTCCAGCAGCTCATTTGTCAACTTCCAAATCTGGGACTTCCCTGGCCAGGTGGACTTCTTTGATCCCACATTCGACTATGAGATGATCTTCAGAGGGACGGGGGCCTTGATATTTGTCATTGATGCTCAGGTGAAGGAAGATCCCAATTGAGTGATTGAGCCTATGGAAACTCACTCACAAGCCAGTGCACTACTCCTCGTGTGGACCTCACACCTAGATTTCAGTTCAAACCACCTATCTTTGTGGTGTCACCGACACCGTGTGTCATGTTTTCCAATTTCCATGTCATAATGTAACCATATTGGTATATCCGACTTGTTGTCTCCAGCACACTAAATGCTGAAAGTGGCTAAATTGTTCATGCTAAAGAATCACTCTTACATTAGGAATTAGGTGATATTCACTATGGTAAATCTATATAGTGGTCCTTTTTGGCCTCAACTAACCCAATAGTGTTGAAGAAGAGCTAAAGCTAACAGGACTGACCTTATACCACCTATTTTCTACAGAGACCACATGCATTACATAAAATGCTGATGTGATTGGAAGGCTTATTAGTAATCAGAGAATTACTGTCAATTTGTTGCAGTCATTGGTCACAGGGTGTTTTTCTGCATTTCTTTTTTTGCTGTGACATTGTGGGTGATAGTGGAGTAATTGATTCCCTCATAACTGGTTTGACATAACTACGGATGTGAATGTTAAGCCTGTTGCAGTTATTGTGCACACAATCCTCATGAGAAATAGTCACTTTGGCATGGTTTGTAGTGTGGTGGAGTAATTCTGTCTAGAATGTTGGCTGTTTTCAAATATGTGTTAAGGAGTTGTTCTCCAACCTCCTTAAGCACCAGATCACAGATTGTGCATGACTGCAGTAGTTTGTAACAGTTTGAATGCTATACATATAAAACTACCTGATTGTAAATGTGCTACCATTATAGACACTACTACAGCTACTACTACTATTGTGCGGAGCTTCCCTTTATTTTTTTCATTATCCCTTTGTGACTCCAGCACCTCACCTTATGTTCTTTCAGCAGTGGTTCTTTTTATATTTTTACATTCTTTTGCATAATTCAAATATTAATTGAATTAGGTAGGTAGGCAGGTTTTGTCTAGAAAATCATCACTACAACAATGCCACCATACAATACCTCAATGCTTACAGGCTGAAAATCCAAAGTTATTATATACAATACTACATGACAATGACATGTAGTTCTTACAATATATTTTATTGGCAAAAATAAAGAAAGATATGAAAGTAATTTGATTTGCAACTCAATGTATTATCTCAGTAGAGATTATCCTTGTTTCACTGATGAAAACTTGTGTTTATGATTTCTATATGCCATTTCCTCTCCCAGGATGACTACGTGGAGGCATTGGGCAGGCTCCACCTCACTGTCTCACGGGCCTACAGGGTGAACCCAGACATCAACTTTGAGGTATTCATTCACAAAGTGGATGGCCTCTCAGATGACCACAAGATAGAGACACAGAGAGACATCCACCAGAGAGCCAACGACGATCTGGCAGATGCTACCTTAGAGAAACTACACCTCAGGTACATAGAAATAGACCTGTCACAATTATTACACACTTGCCTAATCACAATTATTTGAGATAATCACAATTATCACTTCTTCATTTAGTCATGTCCACTCCACCCACCAGAAAAACGTTCCACATGCATGTTGCCATTGTCATGCTGTACATACAGTAGGTAGAATATGGTGACTGATATGCATACCACCTTTAGACAAAGCTGCTTGACTTCTTTACCTTTTTGCTTGTTTACGTCCCAGTCACTGATCATTACATTCCTATGCAAAATATAAGTAAATGTAAACATCCTCAGGCTCTGACTACTAACCTTAAACTTAGTGGCTTCCGCAGACTGTAAATATAATTTTTATTATGTAAGTACTGTGCTGAATGAAAGTGGAACGTAACACAATACATACAAAATTTATTTTGTATGTATGGTAGGCCAAAGCTGTGAAGAAGCAATATGGAATGCATTGATACTGGCATGGTCCTTTAATAATTTGTACTGTCAATGTGTGTGAGTCTGTGAGACATGTTGCATTGCTCTGCGGGGTTCACCACATGGTTGGAATACTCTTAAGGAATTGCTGTGAGATTCCTCATTGTGTTCCTAATGAAGAATCCCCATGCCATGTGATCCAGATACCAGGCATTTTGTGGTCAGTCTTTGTTGTTCAGGCATTCATTAATTTTGCCACCTATTGTGCTGTTTATTTTATTTTTGTCCTGGTGTTGTCACGGTGTGGGCATCTTATAGAGCAGGGTTTCTCAAAGTGGGTGCTGTGGCGCATGTCCAGACGTGCCGCAGAATACTTTGATAATAGTTGGAATTTATCTAAATCATTTGAGTTTAACCCTTTTATATTTAGTAAAACGGACCTGATTTGCACTGTAGCCTACTTGGGCCGCTATCCCCCTGTGTCACAGTAATTATTTCTATTGAAAATCCCATAGGGTCCTCTTAGATTGCTTCATATAAATACGGTTCCAAAAATAAACAAATCAGCCCCACTATTTCACTTGGATATGAAGCATCGACGAATGGTGAAAAAGTACTAATTTGTTAAAGTAAGAAAATAAAAATTCTCCAAACACAGATGTTGTCAATTATAACACAACGACACAGAGTCACATACCTGACAGTAGTATGACACATGGTGTAATGTTAGATTAGCAGCGATGTAGAAATACATTTGGACATTAGGGGGTTGACAAAATATTGAAAACAAGCATTCTGCGTGTTGATATTAATCTTAATATCATGCTTGGTGGCTGTCTTTGTTGTTGACTTGACAAAGTGTTCCGGGATGCTCTCATAGTTGTAATGCTATGCTGATATTTATCATAGCATTAGCAGAGTTTACAGAGAGCCACACTGTTGGGTCTCCGTCTAAAATACACCCACATTTGATCGTGGATGAGGTTTCTTTTTAGCTGCAGCTTGTTCGCCGGGGAATGCATTCTTGGACCAGGCGCGGCCATCTTACTTCATTGTGATGCACGCTATGGAGCAGGGTCTTTGAGAAGGGTCAAGGGTCCCGTTGGTTGGGCAGACTGCCTTTCCAAGGCAATAGTATGCATGATTGTTTCCCACGATGAGGAGTTTTTGCTATCATATGTCTATTGTGATGCCCCCAGACTACCTAAAGTCCTAAACTGTACACCGTTGTTGTTCTCTGTTGGTGGTTTACTGTAGAGGATTGGAGAGTTGTGCTGGCATCCCCCAGCGTTATGTTTTATGCGAGGTTGGATTGCTGTTTTTTCTGGCCAGACAGCCAGATCAATCCCAGATTTATAGTGGTGCTAGGAGAGAGAGACTTGTTCCTCTGATGTGTTGCTCTTGTATGCTTTCTCTGCCATCTGTGCCCTGGAAGTCCATTTTGCCAAAGTTGCTGTCTCCCCTTGTGTTTCATCTCTTTCATACAATGTGTCTGCCCAAAGTTAAAACAACAAAACAGTATAGCAGTATCACATATGGAATTTTGCTGAAAGACAAAAAGAGCAACCCAAAACAAAACCTGACACTTCTCGTAATATGATTCCCCTATATTGTGCATGTCATAGGCAAAACTTGTCAGAAGTGACCAAACAAAAGTCAGAAATTGTGAAAATAGGCCGGCAGATCTACAATCTCACAAGCTTGTAGCTATCTTCACTATTCGTCATAGGGTAAAGTACATAGGGCTTATGTGGTTAAAGCCTTGTCCAAGCGAAATACAAATGTGCTGAAATGCTGACTGGAGAACCTCTGGACTGGAAGTTGCTGCCAGTCATGTGACGTTCATCAGTTTCTTTTAAATCTAAATATTTGAGGAACTGCAAAGGGTCTTATGACTGGATTTCCACTATCAGATGATTTAATGTCTGTTTCTTCTTTCTGCTTCCATTCAGCTTCTACTTAACAAGTATCTATGACCACTCCATTTTTGAGGCCTTCAGCAAAGTAGTCCAGAAACTCATCCCTCAGCTTCCCACACTGGAGAACCTTCTAAACATCTTCATCTCTGTGAGTAGGCCCTTAAGAGTAAAATTAACCTTCTTCATTATTAATCGTTAATCTTGAACAGCTTCCCTTCTATTTTTTTTCATAGGCATCACAGTAATGTGATAATTTAGTGTTAATATAACTCTGAAGAGTGTACCCTTAAGGGTCCATGTGGTCCCTCTTAAATTAACACAAATGAATTTACTGTGATAGTAGTTGTTTAACAATCATTTAATAATGGATGAGCTTTTGTAAATATAATATGGTAATTTCGATGAATCTGTGCAGAATTTACACGCACAGGGTTAGGCTTCTATGGGTATAGATTTTAAATTGTGTCTAGCAGATCGTGGCAAAACGGTACTTAGAAATAAGTCCGTCTTGGCTTTATGTTTTCTGGTGGGTGAAAAACTACAGTACATACCGGTGCTAGTCACTGACGTGTAACGCTAAGCTGACTTTGAAATACTTCCTTGCCCACATTTTCGGGTATCTATTGTGTTACCCTACCTATGAAACTTCTCCAAGCAACGAAGCTGAAAATTCTTTGCAGATGCTTATCAGGCTTATTGTGTCCAACTATATTATATCATACATACTCTTTTAAAACCAAATCCCTCTTTCCTTGTCTCACCTCTCCTCTTTCTGTATCATATCTGTCTTCTCTGGTCTTCTCTTTTAATCTCTCCGTCCTAGAATTCGGGGATAGAGAAGGCCTTTCTGTTTGATGTAGTCAGTAAGATATACATTGCAACAGACAGCTCTCCTGTAGACATGCAGTCCTATGAACTCTGCTGCGACATGATCGACGTTGTCATCGACGTGTCCTGCATCTATGGGTGAGTCTGCTCCTCTGAACATCTACATTGTTATAATTTCATTAGATAGCATTTTCATATGGGGACCAATATGACCAAAGCAGCCAGGATTTGCCTCATGAGAAAACACATTTTATTGAAACATCTTAAAGTATTAATATATCACAATTCAGATGTCTTTGAATATCTGACGTACACATTCTCACACTCTATGAGTTATGTTTAATACTTACTGCAGGAATTGTGCAATTGTCAATTTGCTGCCATGGGTGTTTACTTAAGTGATATCCCCTGTCTATGCAATTATTTTGCTTAATGTACCTCTCAGCTGAGCACACATGCGTGTGTGCTCACAGACACACATACACACAGACTACAGCAGGTGGGGATGGGTCTGACAGACAGAATTTTGTTTTTTAAGTGGAGGTTAGAGGTTGGAAATGTCGATGCATAGCGAACTAAGAAATTACAGTAAATCAAAATGGTGCTTCTTCCCAGATAGCGTTTTGATTTTGATTTTCTCAAGATACTGAGTTCAGGCTCAGCTCCAGGATGAAATGACTGTAAATGGCGAGGGGCACACATCATTTTATATATTGTAAAACATTATATACATGAAACTTAAACTTAGGGGGCAGAATTTGCAACTGAGGTTGCCAGGCCCCCTCTGGCATCCCTGTGGCGCCAAAAAATATTTGGTCATATGGCTGTGCATCCTAACTTTACATTCTAAAGAGCTTTATCGATTTGCATCTGGATGTAATGATAGTTGACTTGTCTGCCAGTCCTTTATAATATTAATAATTTATGTTAATCCCAGAATCCGTTTATTCTTTTTTAAAGCAAATAGATTTCCCTGGAATACATTAGAAAGTGTTACTGAGTAATGAAGCTTGAACAAATGAACATGATATGGTGTCTGTTGTCTCAGTCTGAAGGAGGATGGCAGTGGCAGTGCGTATGACAAGGAGTCCATGGCCATCATCAAGCTCAACAACACCACTGTGCTGTACCTGAAAGAGGTCACCAAGTTCTTGGCCCTCGTTTGCATCCTCCGAGAAGAAAGCTTTGAGCGCAAAGGTGAGTTATATATTTTCTTCGTCTTCTTCTTCTATTATAATTATTATACATTCCTTTCCAGAATATGGGTGCAAGTTAAACTGAAATCATATACTCAACCATGATATAATTGCGTACAATTGTACATATAACTTATAATGACTATGATCTTACCATTAAATAAAAACCACTTGGGACTTAATGTAAAAGGCGTAACGGTAGTCCTCAACAAAATCAATATTTTCCGTTGTCTTTCTATAAAGAGAAGAACAATCTGAGAGAGATGCTCCTTGTTGAGTGGGCCTGTGAGTTTTAAGTAGGTTTTAATCTCCTGAAGTGTTCAGGCTCAATACTGCCTATCAAATAAGTACTGTATTCACATTTAAAGGGGCTATGACACGGCCCGAATATATCATATATGATACTGTACATCACCAGTGGTGTCATGCTCGTAGAACGCAGTACCACACTGTGGTACCAGTAATCTTTTGACGTGCACACGCAGGGACGTGTCGTGCCGAATCAAATGGCTACTACTTCGCCTAACAACAGGACAGCTTTAACGGTTTACCTGAGCTCACGTAGCCTATACGGTAAGCATGCACACTTACAGCAGTAGGCTATGGCTCCAGTAGGCTACTGCTGCTGTAAGGTGTTCTGCACACAAGAAGAATGCCTCCTCCTCCATCAAAGAACAGATTCATTCGTCCAAAGCAAACTTTTTAGTTTCGCTAGTGTGCAGTAAAGATGTTTGTCTGACTATTTTAAGTCTACTTTTGTGTTTGTGTCTAAAACTCTCATACACTATTTAACAATAGGCTTAGGCTATATCAGCTGTTCTGTGTGCATGCCGTGATGCGCACATGCACACGCGTGCACGCGCGTACACATGACATCATTAAAACGCTGTGGTACCAGTAAAAAAAACACCATGACACCACTGTACATCACGTGGTCTCAGTGATAACAGTCTGAAAACTCTCGTATTCGCTACTCGTTAGCAATGTAAGGCATCAGACAGGCAGATCAGGCATCAGATTTGCCATCATAGTGGCTAAATATGACATTGGTCATGTGTGCCTTGTTCTCATTGTATTGTATCTTATTACCAAACACAATAATGCAAATGGCCATGCTGTGATGTACCCATTGTCCCCGAGTCTGGCCATTCACAAAGTTAACCAATTCCACTTTGGTTTAGTTATACAATTGTCTTGAAATTCAGTACGTGTTAAAACAAAATTTGGGACTATATGTGCCAAATCACTTTGAGGTTAGGGGCACTAAATGCCATTGTTGCCACGAAACGGATGACGTCATATCACCTTCATATAAGGTGCAGAGAATAGAAGGGATCGCTCAGTTCCCTCCTCGGCTCCTAAGAAGAAATACAGATCCTTAATCCATTGAGACCTGGAACGCATCCATGTCACGTTAGCGTTTAACCACATTAACCATTAACCCATTTTGGGGCGGGAACCCCTTTTGGTGTTTTAAACATTGTTATAATTTAGCTATTGAAAAATAGCAGATCTACAAGCTCATAGCGCGCCACCGAGTGGCGCGCTATGAACTTGTAGGTCTGCTATTTTTGAAAAATCGTTAAAATGTGCCTCAAATCTTTCCGAAAATTGTCATGATTTAGAAAACTTTTTTTTTTTAATTTCGACGTCAGGCCTGAATGGGTTAAGTCATAAGGCTTCCCCAAATAGGAGTCTCCATAGACTTCTCTGACGGTTCCCCACAAGTATAGGAGAATCTCCGTTATACCATTATTTTATTTTATCAATGTGTTCACTCCAATCTCATGACAATGACACAGACACATGGGATTTGTATACTTTAGGCAGGGGTGCATAACTATTTTCTACAATAACCAAGAATTGTTCATCTATTTTTGTTGCAATCAAACTCAATATGTTTATTCATGATAATTAGTTGACAATGAATTGGTTGACTGCCAACAACCATATTTTTAATTAACTCTTTGTGGTCCATTTTGTTTTAAAATACAAAAGAAATATCCTTTTTTGTCAGGGCTGGTATGGTAGACTTTAATGATTTAAAAGAAAGGGATAAAGTTACTGAAGTTAACAATCAAACAATAGCAATGCAAGTGAGAATTGTTTTGTCTTTATCACTCTGGTATTTTAATACAGAGGCTGGTGGCAAAGGTTTGAGAACCACTGTACTTGTCATATTCCAACACATGACATTTGTATATAGAGGGTATGCGCATGCTTAAAGTGAATGGCAAATCGAGTGGCAAAGCAACATGCAAAGTGAGTTTAACATTGTTTAACATTGTTTAATGCAATCAGATAGGACTTTTCTGTTTGGATGCATGGGTTGTCATGGGCAGAAAGTAGTTTTTTGCCACTCAGTAGACATTCCTGCATAACTTCCGGGTTTGATGATGATGTCATGCGCATACCCTCTTCATTCATTGCCTCTTCATAATTTAGTTTAGTACGAATATATTTTCATCATATTGTATCTATTTGTCTTCCTTGCCTGCATCCGTGACCCCACCCTGCCTCAGGCTTGATAGACTACAACTTCCACTGTTTCCGGAAGGCCATACACGAAGTGTTCGAAGTGGGCCTCCTTTCCACGCAGCGCCTGGCGAGCCCACAGCCACCTGGCACGCCCTGCACCAAGGCTGTGGCACTGAACGGCACACCGCGCAACACTGTCTAGACACACTGGGGAGAAGAAAGGGAGAGAGAGGGAGAGAGAGAGACTGAGAGTGGTTTGAGGAAAAGAAAGATGGGAGACAGGGGCTAGGGGAGCCTGCGGTTGAGAGACTAATGGATTGGGGCTCAGCAGCGCACCAATCACATTCCCTTGCTCCCAGCACCTTAAAAAAAATCACTGAGAGATGACTAGAGCTGAAAGTAGGAACAGTACTGGAGCACATGAGGCGGCAGTCCTCTCGAGCTAGGATGGAAGGGAAACTCAAAACGCTTGTTTTGGGGCGAATGCAAGGCGTTGAGGCACACTGTTCACGGCAAAGACAAAGTGAAAGTGTACCCTGACCCAGATACACCACAAAGATGGCAAAAGGTGTTCAGGACCTTTTCCTTGCTTTCCTATTGGCGTCCAGTGGAAGTGTGACGATGGCTATGTCCTTTAACTGCTGGTCCTAATTTGTGAATTACAGTATGAATGAAATTGGGTGGAAAAAAGAGAATCTTTATTGTAAACCCTGTACTTTGGACAAGCTACCTGTTTGGGGGCTCAATATAGTCATGTAACCACCCCCACGCTGTGCAAAGATGGTGGATGAGAAATGCTAGTCCAAGCCCCCACAGTTCAGAGATGGCCTTATGTAGATAAAGCTTGATTGATGCGCAAGCTTTTTCTCACTACTACTCACCTCACCTGAATGCTGCCCAAAACTCACCTCTAAAAGGGAAACACATGTTCCTAAAATGGAGTAAAGAGGGAATTACAGTGTCCACCGGTTCTTCTTGATGTGTGTATGTGTGTGTGTGTGTGTGTGTGTGCGTGTGTGCGTTCGCGCGCGTGCGTGTGTGTCTGTGCGCGACTGCGTGTGCACATCTGTAAAGGGAAGGAAAGGTTTTCATAATGAGCTCCATACAGAAGTGGTAACCATTACAGAGGTCTCACTTCATGCATTTATGCTATATTAGTACTGCAGTGATTCTTTCCTCAATGTTATACACTCAAAACAATTAAACAAACTAATGTCAAACCATTCCTTTTACTTTCCAGTGGCAGAAAAGAGAGCAAAAGTGTTGGCAATAGTTGAGTGGACAGTAAAAAAACACAATTAATTTATCTGTATCCACCGGCAAAGGATGTGTGTTGAAACGTTGTATGATGCAAATAAATATTAAAAATGGTTTTAGGTAATGAACAAAGAAAAAATACATTTAGAATCTTAAAGGAGACATTTATAAGTCAAAGTGCATAAAAAGGAAAAAATGAAATTCGAGAGATGAGTAAAGGCTTATTTCCTGCCAGCTTACAATAGTGTCATAGTCATGACTCATGAGAGAAATGGGTTCACTCCATTTGCTGGACTGAAAACTGATACACTGTCGGTGACGGTGCTGCATGCCGAAAATAGCCGATCTACAAGTTCACAGCGAGCCACGATGTGACACATTTTGGGAGCGTGACACTGTTGTATGATCGAGTATAAAGGAAGCATTAGAAATTGGGATATTACAAGGGCCTACATTCCTACTTTGGTTAAGAACCATTGAAGAGGGATGATGATGATAATGATTTGAATGAAGCACACATCTTCAGGCATTGTCTCAGTTGTGCCCAGAGTGATTCATTTAAATGTTTGCATTTCTCTAATCACAGGGATTCACAAGAATTTACAGCGCACATAGTGTCCAGTGCCCATTCCAAGCATGCACACGTCATCCAGTTGTATTGCTCTCAAATACAACTTTGTTCAATGTATTATTTAAGAGACGGCACAAAACTAAGGAATAAAAACGATTGATGGCATATGAAAAAAAATCCCTTAAAATACAATTATACATGCTTGCATGGTCCCAAATTCAACTGCATGTAGCAACAAAAGATACGAATAAAATATATGTATTTGTAAACTATTTACATGCCAGCATCTATCTGATTGGCCGTCCAACACGAGTCCAAGACTGTATCAGAGGTCTATTGTAGATCAGCTATTTTCATTTTTTCACAAGATTTTGAAAGATGCTGTGGTTAACTCTTGAAGGTGTTCAAATGGACCTGTAATGGCTCTTGAGTTAATTTTACACTTTGGGTTGTAACTTGAAGAAAGCAGGAGTGGACTTATGACAAACATCTAAAGGGAGTAAAGCTAGACCAAATTTAATTCTGATTGCCATTACAATAATACAAACATATTATTCCTATGCCTGTAGTTTAGGTCTTGTTTGATTTGGATCAGGATGCATATCTGCAGACTCAGGCTGGTTTCTTCTGAGACTTACTGTCAGTAACATGGGACAATGTAACACTTGCACATCAAAACCATGGTGGGTGGGTGGTTGGTTGGTTGGTTGATTGATGTATTAAGACGCTATACTGTGTGAAATAAAGGAACATTTTAATTTTGAATGGTTAATGATTGCAGTGACAGCATGCCAGGTCTGTCTGCCTTTCAGCATTCTTGATTGGCTCAAGATTTATGAGACCCAAAAATTCCGTTCATTGACGAACACAGAGTAGCTGTTTGAAACTTGCCAAACTGTTTTGTTTTCAAATGAATGTACTTCAGAATTTAAGGGCTAAATGTCATTGAGTGCTTGGTTATAAATTTGCATGCATGCCATTCCTTTTGTTGTACACAATTAAGATAGAAATTACCTGCATGAAGTTATTGAGAAATGAGACGTTTTCAAAATATTAGCGGCACCTTGAACATTCTTTCACTTACAGTATCTGCTGCAAGCCTTAAAATAAACACTAGATGGTGCCATAGGACTATAACAATGTTTTCTTCATAATGGGCCAAAATGGGGTATACATCTTTGCCTCTAACCTCCATTACTGTTTTAATACCTTGTTAAATTCACGGTAACCATGTGCTACTTGATGAACCTTTTATAAAGCATTTTACAGCCTGTTAAAGTTGGCCTATAAATGCCAGCAGCTAGCTACCATACCCAGGACCAGGAGTATCTTTGATTAGACCCACATACTCGGCATAACAATGGATTTCTCAGTAGTGACAAAACAGAGGGTTTCGCTTATCTGCAAAAAAAGTAAATGATAACAACTGCCTGTTGTTACGCATTAATATATGGAACACCATCTTGGTTTCATGTTTAGCCGTTACTAATTTGCCATAAAACACTATTTTCAACAATGGTACAATATGAAACCACACACACTCTTAATTGCCACTTGTCTAGAGTTTATTGTGATTCATGTGTCATTATAATGAGCGAGAAGGGAGGGGAAACATTCAGGAGAGCGCAAGGGGAAAAAAACTCGCCGGTTTAGTGCACAGAAAAGAAAAAAAAGCCTACTGAATAGCTTCGGTATGCAAGTTATTCACCAGTTAAGTTAAATAAGCCTCACAGCTACTGTCACGACCCATTATGTGGGGTGTAGGCAAGACGGCTAAACACCACTTCCACACAATTTAGATGCAATAAAATACTGACAGCTTTTTTATCCACTTCATTAAGCCCCTAATTTCTTATAAAAATCTCCTGCATTAATCCTGGCGATGGCTTCCCTGCGGTTCTTTAAGCTCTCTTCCAACCTTAGCCGCCTTGCTTTGATGCTTACTCAAATAGGCGCTAATTTGAGATAAATTATGCATCCGCATGTACCCATGCCAAGGAATATAAAGTGTGACACTCTGAAAGATGGTGAATTAAAGCAAAGTGTGATGTCTCTCGACAGAATATAATGGCAAGATAGGTTAGCCCTGTCAACCTGGCTGATCTGGAAGTCACTTCATACTCAGTGGAAGGAAGGAATGGGCCGGGGTCATTTTGGGAGGGTTTTCTGAAGGTCATTTGGGTACAGTGTAAAGTTTTGATTGCGAGACTTCATATCAAAAGCTGTGTTTGGTACAACAACCCATGGTGAATTTGCGTATACCTTGAAGCAACCACTTTAACTCAGAAACTATTCTCGACCTTAGTATTTGTTGTCCCATTTCCCAGTGGCAGTGTGCCAACCACATCAGTAATAGTTATGTGAATGTAGGATCTACTGTACTAGGGCTGGTTGATATGGACAAAAACAAATATCAGGATAGTTTTGACCAAATACTGTACCTCAATATCAATATTGTGACACATTTCTTTAAAATCTTTCAAAGATTTTCAAAAATAGCCGATCTACAAGATTAAAAGTGGGAAAAGACGACGCTTATCACAATATTATATCCAATAATACTAGACTATATCTAGTCTCATTACTCTCATATCATGATATTGATATATTATCGATATATTGCCCAGCTCCACACCCTACCACTGCACAAGCTGGGAAGCTCGTATCCAGCTTGAAAATATCAAGTGAAAATGTGTTTTTTATTTTTGTTTCGGAGAGTGGGAGGTCAGAAGGCAGAAAGGCAGGCGGGGGCAATCGTGTGCTACTGACACTCATCAAACACAGCAAAATCCTCAGCAATTTAACTCACAGAGTTACTGTAGTACATACAATTGGGTCGTCCGTCATCTTTTCAGTTATACACTTATGCGTTGTTAATTTTCTAGAAAGAAAAATACATTTGAAAAGGGAGATCAAAGTAATCGTATTCAACATTCAATATAATATAATATACTACATAGTATAATATACCTGTACCATTGGATAGCCTGTCAGCCATGCAGTGTCTATATTCTGTCTCTAGATGGAGATGTTGTCTGCTTCTTAACCGTCATCTCTCACTGTCCCCCCTGACTCCTCTGCTCGAAAACAGGCAAACACACGCGCATGGCATGCAAGCACCTACACACACACTTATCTATCTATCTATAAATGCATGGTAAATGGTGCATTTATATAGCGCCTTTCAAGAAACCATTCAAGGCACCAACCTGCACATCGGAAGCAATTAGGGGTTCAGTGTCTTGCTCAAGGACACTTCGACACTAACTCTGGGGGTGCCCGGGTTCGAACTGGCAACCAGCCGGCCACTCTACCCCTGATCCACCGTCGCCCCTATCTATCCCTATCTATCTCACATGCATGCTGTACTTACTCCTCCTTCTAGCACACAGTCACTGATCCCCACACAGATACACTCTCCTGTATGCACGCACGCTCGCAGCCTTGTGCACGCACACACGCAAGCACACACACACACACACACACAGGCTTGTAGAACGACAGAGACATGGATAGTTGGAGCGAAGTTGAGAGAGAGAGAAGTGAGATCCTGCATGATGTACAACTGTAATTTGGCACTGTAGCAGCTGCTGAAATTGCCTTGCTTTATCAAAAGCGACGCGACTTCACCCCCGTCCCTAATAAAGAAACTCGGCCAATAATGAAATAAAGCTAGCAGAACATACTTCTGCTTGTGATGTCAGCCTCCATTTCTGCAGTTTCTGTGACACGGGCCCACCCTTCATCCTGCTTGTCTGAGATAGCGTTACAGTAATGATATTGTCATTACGTTCTCAATAAAACTCGCCAGCGTATAATCTCTCATCTTTACATTTTATTAGGCGTGCTTATGAGAGACGGTGCCGCTAAAGCAAGACGTCTCAAGATAAGTGACAGATGTAGAAAGGAGCTTAATTTGTTCATTTTATAAAGAAAGAGCTCAAGAGTGTATCATATAAGGCAAATTAGTGTTGGAATTGGTGGTCTGTAGCCTACCCTACTAATCTGTAATGGGGTAGTAGCAGAGTAACAAGAGATATACTTGTTAATACTCTCAGCAGTGTTAGGGCCTTTGCACACCATGGACCGTCATATATACATTTTACAAAATTGTGAAATACTCACTGGTGAATATTTCACATGGAAACTATTCATATGGTTGATGCCTCATTCATACAGGTTGATGCCTTCATTTAAACTTTTTATGCTCTTGTACTTCGTCATACAAGAGTGTTGCACAAAAATAGCGAAATAGCCACTCTACAAGCTCACAATGGCTCGCATCGCAACGCATTGTAAGCTTGTTGATCGGTTATTATCACTATTTTTGTGAATTGTTGAAAGTCAATGTGAAAGTGGTAAAGTGTGCCTGAGCGTTTTATAAATAAATATGTAAATAAATAGTATAACAAGAGTTTGACTTAATTTGGAATATTTCCAAAATGATTATGTCAAAACCCAACAAAGCGATATTATACTATATATATATATCTGACTTTTATACGACTTAAATGGTATAATAGATTGGTTTCTCCAGATTGGGTAGATTGCCAATCACCCGATCGAGTCATTTGTAGTGACAATTGGCCGATTACCGATCGGTGACCGATCAACAACAACAACATTGCCAGTGATTTGAAGGCCTAAAAGTAGATATTTGAATTCAAATAAATAGTTGAAATCGGGGAATATTGTAGTTGAGGAGACTTGAAACCCTTCAAAAGTAGAAACGTGCCTTGTGATTTATGCCAAATCAAGCTCTTACTCTAGCTATATGTTATGTCTAACATTGGACATTTATTTAATAGAATAGAAGACTGCCCTACACTAGCCCCTATAACTAAATTGTTACATGTTTATTTCATTGAATAGAATAGATTTCTTTCACTGCAGTAGGCCTGCATACTGTAACTTGATTGATTGATTGAATCCTAGAAAAAAAGCACAGGAATGTACAACTGATTGACTGCATCATTCAGAAGCATTGAATATATCAAAGCAAATGAACACTTGGTCAGTGTTTGCAAACACTGGAGCAAAATGTACTTCTATTTACAGTAACTTAAGTTATGGTGGGACCTGAAACCTGACAGGAAATTACCGGTATAGAAAATGCCATTTTTCAATTATAGAAAGTACAATCAAAACAACTGTTTCAAACTGTATTGCACCATGGCTAGCCCTGACCTGTACACGGTACAATCATCAGTGCCAATTTATCTACTTGTACACTGTCATAGTTAAATTACAACCATACCTCAACCCTTCAACTCCCATGCTTTCCTTTCCTTTTACTAAAGATAAACAAACATATTCCGACCTATATGTTCTTAACTTCTCTATACCCTATATTCATTCTGCATCAATGAGAGGAGCTGAAGGAGAGGAAAAGGGAAAAAAAAGACAGAAGAAAAGTAAAGAGTTCCCTGTACTTCCTGGGTCAGGCAGCCGAGTGTGGAGTGGAGGGGACAGTGGGCTAGCAGCTAGCTAATGGGGACCAGCAGGGGGACAGGGGACACAGGGGACAATGCTGAGCGGCGACAGATGCCAGATGCCATTATCGCAACCTCGTGCAGTTCCAAAGGGGCTGGACGGCGTGGGCCCAGAGACTCCGAGAGTCTGTGTGTGAGCGAGCGAGTGAGTGTGACCATAATAGTGTCGAGGCTGTGTGTGTGTGTGTGTGTGTGTGTGTGTGTGTGTGTGTGTGTGCGTGCGTGCGTGCGTGCGTGCGTGCGTGCGTGCGTGTGTGTGAACGCGATAGAGGAACACCGGATTTTTGGTTAACAATTAACTTGCTCCTCTTTATCAGACACGTTGAAAGAGGGTGTTATGACACTCTTTGATCTCACCGCAACGCGACTGCAAAGTCGCTACACTGCAAAGTTGTTAGGAGCTATTGGCAAATCCTTACGCATTCTTCTTGTTCTTGTTATCTCTGAGCACACCAACACATTCCCACCCCAACTCTAAAGTTAGTTTTGGCAATGTTAAACAGCGGGAATGTGCTGTTGAAAACTCTCAATGGCTGCATCACATGCAGACATGTGGTCTTATGGCTAGATATGTGTGTATCATGTTTCAGTATATCGAGATCGTGCTTGATAATACGTGACCCAAAGAGATCGGCCTCCTGTCATTCGGGTGTGTTGTGACAAAAAAGCCCACCACAAAGAGAAAAAAAAGAAAAAAAATTATAATAAAATGTTCGCACTTGCTACCATATTTTATCCGGTGCTAGGTTTTAAGATATGCAGCACACACTTCCCCAAGGATGTTCTTTCTGGTCATTTGAATTACCAAAAATTGGCGTTCGCGCGGAGGCCTGTGTCTGTGACAGGATATGGTAACATGTTTTTAGCAGGATTGGCAATGGCAGAGAAGGACTGTTAGGCAGTGCTACTATTTTCTTTTCTCTTTTTTTGTATGGTGTGGGGGATAACAAATGTGAGCTTTAGCCACTGTTGCGCGGTGACATGGGACAGTGTTATTGAGTGTGGCGGTGGATGCTGACAGTGGATTGTCAGCCCCTCCAGTCATTTGCCAGACTGAGCGAATGCAGGGATCGGGGAATTTTTGGAGCTTAGCGAGAGAGACAGAGAGAGGGAGAGAGAGATGAGGAGGAAAGTGAGAAAGAGGGATTGAGCAAAAAAAAAAAAAAGGGAAAAAAAAGACAGTGCAGACTGGCAGATATACAAATGGTTGAATACACACACACACACACACCCACACACACACACACACACACACACACACACACACACACACACACACACACACACACACACACACACACACACACACACACACACACGGACGCCCCGCTGAGTGTCTGACACTGTTGCTGGCAGACTAATCAAGGGGTTTTCTCCCTTGTTTCTCTCTCCTTCGATCTCATGTGTTTTATGAGAAGAGCAGACAGTCATGATGATGTCACATCTTGATGTGAAGAACACAGGTGCGAGAGGCGTGTGAGGTGTTCAGGCTTTGCTTTGCGTACGTCTTAGTTTCATGCAGGCCCTTTTGCAACTGCCATAGCTGTATCGTGACAAAATGTGTGCTTTCTTCCTGCAGTCTTTCTCTTTCTTTCCATTTCTTTTATTTCTATTTCTTCTGCATTTAGTCACATCTCTCTCACCTCTCACTCCTACTGCTGTGCTAATGGTGCTGTCTTCTACCACCATACTTCCTCATCTCTCCCTCTCACACACACGCATGCACACACGCACGCACACACATTCACACACGCCTACTGTATTCAGTAGACTTGCTGGGAGTCTGTGTCAAGGCTCAGATTAAAAAGGTGATGTGTGCTAATGCATTCACAGAGCAGAGGAGAGCCCTGGTCCTTGGAGCAGCAGTGAACACAACTAGCCTCAGAATATGACAGTGTCCAGGTAATGAGAACAGCAGAGCCACTACTACTACTACTACTACTACTACTACTGAAACCCCTTTCCCTCTCTCTGTCTGTCTCTTTGTCTACCTACCTACCTACCTACCTACCTACCTACCTACCTACCTACCTACCTACCTACCTACCTACCTACCTACCTACCTACCTATGCATGCACACACGCACACGCCAACAGTGTATACACTACAGTTTGTGTGTGGACTAGTGCCATAGACCTCCAGTCTCCGGCGGGCAGCGTGGTTGTGTGAAGTGGAGAGACAGCCTCCGACCGATCGCTGCTGCTGCCCCTTATTCAAATGGCACTGCAAGACACCAACGCACCGGCGGCTCTCTGCTTTCTCATTAAGACTCTTTTTTTCCCCAGCTTTACGGTCGCTCCCTCGACTCGTCTCTGTTCTCAAAATTGCGCTCTCTGTCTCTCACTCTATCTCTGTTCTCTTCACTCTTCTCTGCACATGTCATGCTTACTGCGGTTCTTTTTGAGTGTCAGGAGTGAAACATGGCGTGCAGGGAAAGACCAAATAACTTTTAGACTTTTAGAGGAGTTTATCCTTTTCTTCTTTTTTTTCTTTTCATTTAGTGTGATATCATATCTGGGTTTGTAACGAATGTCTGAGAATTTTCTTGAATTCTTTACTCTCACATGTGTGTATTTGCATGTGAGAGTTTATGCTTAGTGTATACTCTCTCACTCACTACTTGCCACTACTTGTCACAATGCAATGAACTGTGAGCTTGTAGTATGTAGTTGGGCAAGCTTGTACTTTTAGTCCCGCAGCAGGCCTTCATGGACAGAGAGAGAGAGAGAGAGAGAGAGAGTGTGTGTGTGTGTGTGTGTGTGTGTGTGTGTGTGTGTGTGTGTGTGTGTGTGTGTGTGTGTGTGTGTGTGTGTGTGTGTGTGTGTGTGTGTGTGTGTGTGTGTGTGTGTGCGTGCGCGTGCGTGTGCGTACGTGCGTGCGTGTGGCGCGCACGCGCGCAGCCGTGCGTCCATCTTATGGCAATGAAGCCACATTATCCTCACAAGCAAAACTCCCACTGCAAACTGCGTCATGGCCATTTATTTAACACTGAACAGAAAACATCTAGTTATAATGTACAGGACATACTGTCCATGGTCGATTATTCACTGTGCACTACTTCCTCCATCATTGTAAGTCTGCACTTTTAGTTCTAGAAGTTATATTTTAAGTTTGTACTTTTTCCCTGTGTAAGTTTCATTTGCAGACTGGAGTAGAGGAACACTACATTGAGGTTTGACATTCATAACTGATACCCCAGTTGTGCTCATATCACTGAAAAAGATCATCCACAGTGATGATCAAGAAATCCTTCTTGAACATAAATGATAGCTTGAGTGTTTTCATATGGAGCCACTCTTTTTCCTGAAAAGCTTTCCTGAACAAGTACTGATACTATATGACTTGAGGGGAATTAAAGTGAGCAGCGCTACCTCTGTACCTGACTGAAATATTTCAGCGGTAGACGTTGCACCTCTCTGGCCTGGTGCTGTATTCAGAGGAGAAGTCAGGCAGCACAACCACGGATGCCTGATTTGTACGTAGCTGGGCGTAGGTGTCACGCACCACCAGTAGCAGATCTAAAAGCTTGCAATGTGTTGTGCTTGTGCTGCGATGTCATGAACAGCTTGTAGATTGACTATTTACGACAAAGAGATTTGGTGTAGGGGGACGGACGGACGGACGGACGGACGGACTGACGGAACCAATTCAGTTTACTTAAACCCTTTAAAGGAGAGTTCCGGACAACTCGTTTTCTTACCGTAATATGATGGTCATAATCCATTGATCACTGGAAAAGTAGCAAAAAAAACAACAACATGAAAAAAAACTCCATGCTGAGCATTCCTCAGCGTTTTACCTTTTACCATCTCTTCTTAAATCGCGCACATTTTTTGTTTTTGTTTACATCTGTTGTTGATGTTGTGGGATATATCTCCACAAAGTATTGTCACTCTGTCGCTTCCTGCTTACACTCCATGACGTTTGACCGGTTTGAGCCCGCCGTAGCGCCATAATATCATTTTCAACAGTGGTTCATACATACATTTATTATCATCAGAATAAAAATAAAAACTGGTTGTGGCCTGGGCCGTGGCTCAGCACAGACCACCTGGCACCCTGGTCCAGTCTGGCAGTGTGCCGCGGGTTCAACTCCCGATCCCCACGGCCTTTACTCCATGTCACTCCCCCCCCATCTCTCTCCCCATTTCCTGTCAGCCTACTGTCCAGCCCTCTATAAAAATATATACATTATATAAAATAAAGGCGAAAGCCACAAACAAACATAAACAGACCAATTTTTTATGGGTCACGACTCAAGTTAAAATCCCATTTTTTTCCCTTTCAATTTTTATCCCACGATTTTGCAAGCCATTTTTTTCACCCAGTGTCAATTATCTAATGTAATCTTGGGCGCTACACTTCCTCTGCCAACCTGGGGGGGGCACCTCATGCTTCCTTCTATGCATGAGGCATCTATGCTGCTTCCCCACCTGACAGGGGGGTTTCCCTGGTTGGACATAGTGCGTGGAAGGAACACGTTATTCCGACCAGTTCCTTTCCCCTCCATCAGGTGCCCCGGCTGGCCAGGGGGAGGTAGTTTAGAGACCAGGATTACTGCATGTTTTTTGTGAGGGTACCTACCTTATAGGGGACACGGGGAGAACATGCAAACTCCACACAGAAAGTCCATTTCGCCAACCCCGCCTCGGGTATGGGCACTGATGACGCGGAGGAGCTGCAGGCCCCCAGCACCCACAGCGTCCCCAGCAGGAATTTAATTTAAAAATATATATATATATATATTTCAAAAGATTATTTTTTATAAATAGGACATTTTAAGGAAGAAATTCCATAAATGAAAAAATATATAATAATTAAGAAGAAGTGAAAATATCTACAGTATATCAATAACCTACAAGGCCACAACGTGGCGCGAAGTGACACGTTGTGCGCTTTTCACTTGGGCTCCGGGCAAACGTGTAAATCCTTTTGGGTCTCGTCCTGAAAAGTTTGGGAACCACTGCTTTCAGTGGTTAAGGATTCCACGACCAACAGCACATTTGTACTGTGTACTGCACTTTCTCTCTTTACCTCATGGTCTTCCATGTGGTTGTGGGTGACTCTGGGAGTCGGGGTTCTCAAACCCAGAATTTCTGCACCTTGTAGTCAACCATAAACATGTGCAGTGTGCACTACTGTCACTGCTGCAGTTTCTCACCCAGGCTATCTGCACTGCATAAACTCCACTGCAACCCCATTCCTCTCTCTCTCTCTCTCTCTCTCTCTCTCTCTCTCTCTCTCTCTCTGTCTCTCTCTCTCTGTGTGTGTGTGTCTCTCTCTCTCTCTCTCTCTCTCTCTCTCTCTCTCTCTCTCTCTCTCTCTCTCTCTCTCTCTCTGTGTTTCTCTCTCTGTGTCTCTCACTCTGTCTCTCTCTCTCTCTCTCTCTCTCTCTCTCTCTCTCTCTCTCTCTCTCTCTCTCTCTGTGTTTCTCTCTCTGTGTCTCTCACTCTGTCTCTCTCTCTCTCTCTCTCTCTCTCTCTCTCTCTCTCTCTCTCTCTCTCTCTCTCAAACTCTCTCTCACACACACACACTCACACACACACACACACACACACACACACACACACACACACACACACACACACACACACACACACACACACACACACACGCACACAAAGGTTTTGGCATACATGCATATATATCACATGCACTTGTACATGGATGCATGCACGCACGCACACATGCGCGCGAGCACACACACACACACACACACACACACACACACACACACACACACACACACACACACACACACACACACACACACACACACACACACACACACACACACACCCTGTATAGCTCTTGGGTGTTTCCTGGCTTGGATTCACACCACTGCTTTCTCTGACTGCACTATTGTTATTTAAATGTGGGAGGGCGATCAGCAGCAAGCATTAATGGTATCTTCAGCACTGCGGATGCACACGCACACACACACGCATGCACGTGCGCGCACACACACACACACACACACACACACACACACACACACACACACACCCACACACACATATATTCACGCAAGCCTCGTGGATGCACCTTGAGGGCCATATGAATAACAAATACCTCTGCCATCTGCAATACCACAGAGTGTTTCCAGCCATTTCGGCACATTAGTCAGCAAACCTGCGACTTAAGCTCTCCACGCATCGCTAGGCGTATTAGCAATGCTCTCCACCGCCACGACACGCTGTGTTTGAGAGGGTAGCGGCTCCAAGAGGGCCTTGTTTTATCAGATAAAACTTTAAAGATGGAGTGCTGTGATTTTTTTTGTACTTTTTCTGTTTTGTATGTGTCGATGGAGTTAACATTATTCTAATAGACCCCCAGATGTGGTTGGAATATTGAAATAATATGTCTTCCCTGTGTATTTTTGGTTTCTTCCTCATGTTAGTGACATCACAATATCATCCCCTAACCTCTCCCCCTTTATCATACAACAACAGCTGTGGGTGTGGCTTCATTTCAGGCGGATCACCACCCACCTGAAAACCAGGCATACTTAAAGGCCCACTTCACCATTTTTCAACCTATCTTCATATAAGTGGTCCTCACTCATGATCATGATAAAATAGCACAATTGTTTTCTCATACGAGGGCTGTGGGCAGTTCAGAAACCCATCCACCAGTGACATAATCGATGGGAAATCAAAGCCAATAGAAACTGGAGGCATTATGAGGACCAATTAAATGAAGCTAGTTTGAAATGTGGTGAAGTGGTCCTTTAATGAACTGGTGGGTGTGGCCACAGAAAAACAATAACATTTAACACTTTCTGTACCTTGAAAAAAAAAAATCGGTAACACTTGCTATGCATCCCATGTTTATAACGCATTATGAACTCACTTATAAGACATTATAAATTAATCTTCTCATAAGCATGTAAGTGCTCATAAATAATCATATATTTTACCTTAATCATAACACATTATAACCTTAATCCTAACACTTAATTATAAACTTTATTATAATGACTTATAATATCTGCCTGTCATAATTTCCTCCCTATCCAAGTATTGGACAGTATTAAGATGTTGATATTCATTTTGTATTCATCTTTAGGGCCCCAAATCACACCTTAGAAAGCACGGGTGTCTATTTCAAACACAAAGTGTTTTTTGTTTTTATTAAAAAAATAAGCTCTAAAGATATTTTAAAATATATTTTCGTGAACGGAAATGGCAGCTTCCTTACTCAGATTTCAGGAGGTGTAGTTCCAGACTCTATATAGCATTTGGAGATTGTGGAATAGTTCTCTGGCTACATGAGACTACAAATGATGTGACCTCATGGGTCTGATATAGTGCTGGTCATGGTGAAGCTGAGCTGCTTAGCGCCACAGTGTCCTCATGGGTCTGATATAGTGCTGGTCATGGTGAAGCTGAGCTGCTTAGCGCCACAGTGATATAGTGCTGGTCATAGTGAAGCTGAGCTGCTTAGCGCCACAGTGATATAGTGCTGGTCATGGTGAAGCTGAGCTGCTTAGCGCCACAGTGATATAGTGCTGGTCATGGTGAAGCTGAGCTGCTCAGCGCCACAGTGGTTTTCTCTGTCAAGGCCAATCAGAGCCCAGCTCCAACACCTGTGGTGACGGTACCGTTTTGAACCGGTAAACCCTCCCTCCCGAAGACCATCCCAGCACACAAAAAGGTGCACAGCAAAACACGCACGCACGCACGCACGCACGCACGCACGCACGCACGCACGCACGCACGCACGCACGCACGCACGCACGCACGCACGCACGCACGCACGCACGCACGCACGCACGCACGCACACACGCACACACACACACACACACACACTCTGCTGCAGCTTAATGCCATTGGCCAGGCACTGGCCAATGGCATTATTAACCGGAGCATATTAAGCGTATATTATGAATTAAAAAACAAAATTGCGATAATAGCAGATCTACATGCACACGTTGTGATGCTGTTGAGCTTGTAGATTGGCTATTTTTGCTGTCTTTGAAAATAGGGCTTAAGTGATCCGTACCTGCTTTATTTTTTCTTTTCTTTCTTTCTTTTATTTTTTACTTCAAATAATCCTTGGGTCTGAATATGAATGAATATGTGCTGCTTTTTCACTTTTGTGTGAAACCCATATTGCCATCACTGCTTGGATATCCTTAGATTTGTCAAAAATAACATTTGCAAAGTGATTTTAAAAGGCACTCGGTTCCACAGATACATGCTGTATTGTGAAAATAGCCGATCAAGGACTTGGCTATTTTCAAACTTTCTTATATTATTTGACAATTTGACCAGGTATTGTTTGTTGATTACTTCTGATGCAGTAATGGTCTTCTTTCTTTCTTTCTTTCTTCCTTTCTTTCTTTCTTTCTTTCCTTCTTTCTTTCTTTCTTGAGATATCAAAAATGTCCTTAAATTGTGACTTCACTGTCCCGACCCACAGGTTAAGAACCACTGTCTTAGATGACACAGTTAAGTTGTGAGTGAGCTTCCTTCAGCTCGTGTTTGCATTACGAGTTGAGTCGGTCTCATTTCTCTCTGTAAGATGGATTATCTCCACCCTGTAAGCCTCTCATCTCTGTGTAATTAAAGTTGTTAATTAGCTGTTCCGTGTAATAGATTAATTACAAAGCAGCCGTGTTCCCACAATTATTTCTTAAAACACAAAGAATGTGTAATCTTATGCATTGGAGACGCACAAAAGGCCATCTCATTTGAATTTGCCAATTCATGAGAATGTGTGTGTGTGTGTGTGTGTGTGTGTGTGTGTGTGTGTGTGTGTGTGTGTGTGTGTGTGTGTGTGCTTGCTTGTCTGCCTTGCATGCGTATGTGCGTGCGTGTGCTTGTGCATGAACATGCAAGTGTGTGTGTGTGTGTGTGTGTGTGCGCCTACGTATGTGCGTATGTGGCATTATGCTGCAGGCATGCATTCATTTAAGTCTACTTGCATACAGGTCAAGCTTTTCCCTTTCACTGGTGTTCATCAGCGTGTGTGTGTGTGTGTGTGTGTGTGTGTGTGTGTGTGTGTGTGTGTGTGTGTGTGTGTGTGTGTGTGTGTGTGTGTGTGTGTGTGTGTGTGTGTGTGTGTGTGTGTGTGTGTGTGTGTGTGTGCGTGCGTGCGTGTGCGTGCGTGTGTTCGTGCGTGCGTGCACGTGCGTGTGTGCGTGCATGATGTGTGTGTGTGCTGTGTGTATAGCAAGTTCACATATTTTGTAACAGCAAGCAAATTTGTGTGTGTGTGTGTGTGTGTGTGTGTGTGTGTGTGTGTGTGTGTGTGTGTGTGTGTGTGTGTGTGTGTGTGTGTGTGTGTGTGTGTGTGTGCGCGCGCACGCGAGTGTATTTGTGTGTTGGAGAAGTGTTGTCAGAAGTAATCCCATTTTCATTACTCACTGGTTCAAAGAAGAAGGTGAGGCCCTGGCATGCCGCAGTGATAAATGCATTACCCCAATAAACCCTGTCCACACACACACACACACACACACACACACACACACACACACACACACACATACACACACACACACACACACACACACACACAGGAGAGAGAATGAAGAGACAATCAGATGGGAAAAGAAAGACAGAGTGACAGTTAAGAGGAGATGAGAAGGTGGAGGTGAGCGATGGAGGCATGCAGAGAGAGAGAGAGAGAGAGGGAGAGAGAGAGAGAGAGAGAGGGAGAGGGAGAGGGAGAGAGAGAGGGGGGGGGGGGGGACGATGGGAGAGGCAGGAAAAAGGGAAAGTGAAGGTGAAAGTGACAGGTGTCAAGGAGAAGAGAGCGAGAGGAAGGAGAAGGACACCAGAGGTACAGCCATGGAAGAATGGGGGAGTGAGAGGCAGCAGGTCAGGGCTGGAGGAGGCCTAATGATGGCTGTATGCAGAGCAGCCATTTCGCGTGTAGAAGAAGACCATTTCCACTCCCCCCCAAACAGCTAGCGAGGATCAGCTAAAGCTATAATGTCAACAACGTCCATGTAAGAGTCTTTAGAAGCATTCATATTTTAACCGGGCGGTAACGCCGATTTAGGATCGAGCCGCTAAACATGGTATCACAGGAGAGGGAAACGTTGATCGAAATAACAATTCTTCTACATTCTCTAAATGTAGACTTCTTGTAAATTAAGTAATGTTGATTTGAAACCGGTCCAAATCAACCGGGTACATTTGTTTCATTTTGCAGAGTTAAAGATAAGGGTCCATTTGGTTACCAACTCTCCATTTAGCTGGGGACCACTGGGAATGATATGGGTGGTGTGTTCAATTAAGGCAAACTATTTGTGCACTAAGCTCAGTGTTGTTGTTCATTTCACTCAGTTCGTTCTGCTGAACATGTGAAGTGTTAAAGGTAGAGTGCATCTGCTGAATCGTGCCGATAAAGTATAGACATGCAGGCAATCATAAACATTCCAGTTAAAACTGCTAGTTCTAAAACACGCGCACGAGACAGGCTGTATGTAGTCATGGAGGTTTCATGAACTATATGACTTTACTCAGAATTCAGTCCGCTGAACACCCACTCCACCCAACCAACTGTCCTTCAAGGGGGTCTCACTGGTCACCAAGCCACAGAAGCGGCCACACAGGTAAAGACCCCAAGCATTGTGAACTTGTAGATCAGCTATTTTCAAATGGCTGATCACAGGCTACACACAGACAGACACAGTCCCCCCAGGTCCTCCTCGTCTGAATTCTCTGAAAAAATCATCATCAATATTATAATTTCTTTCTAAAACTATATATCATTGATTCATCTTTTAGACTGCACACGTATTTTCATCAATATTACAGCACATGCATAATTAGCACACACGGCCAATACATTTGCTTTTATTTGGTCTCATACTGTTACAGATTCAATTACAGCTGGTACCATAAAAACGACAGTAAAACTGGCCTGGACGGTTAGCTCTACCGTCTGGGCACTTAGGCTGCTGAGCCAGCCTGACGGCGTGCCGCGTGTTCGAGGCGACACAGAGAAAAACAGTAACACAACCTGGTGTCACCGGGCTTTCCACCTCAGAGGTAGGCGTTTTGGGCTGATCACGTGCTATGGAATGTTTAGAGTGTGCATCAGTGTTCATGGATCTATTGTCCGGGTGGGGACAAAAGTGATTGAAAGTAATCAATAAAAACCGAGAAAATCGTAGATTGACGTTTTCTGCAGGGGACGTTCGAATTCTGAAAAGCATTGATCTATTACTATCGTTAAGTAAAACATTTGAGTACTTTTTCCACCACTGGTTGTCAGACGACCAGAGATTCCAGAATATCTGTACGTCTGGCAGGGAAAGATATTAGCCCTAGAACACTAAATATGGGTGATTTTCACGCGTTTGTATTTTTGTAATTTCCATAATGTTGCTGATGTCTGAGGAGGTGGGTGGGTCTTTCAGTACCTTCATGATGCTCAGTGACATCATAGAAGGTATAGGTTTGTTTCCCTGCATACATCCCTGTTTTTTCTACAGGCAGGTGTTCGGGTGAATTTCACACGTGTTCATGAAGGAGTGATAGAGAAAATCCCATACACCCACAATGGGCTCCAGGGATTGTGCAGGGATGTCATTGTATTACTATTGACTGTTAACAACAGATACAGTTAACATTGTGGAACATCAGACTATCCTGGGTGTCGTTATTGATCACAAACGGCAATCAGCGGGCGGCAGTGGCTCAGGAGTAGAGTGACTGGATGGGAACCACAAGGTTCCCAGTTTGAACCACCCCAGAGTTAGTGTCGAAGTGTCCTTGAGCAAGAACCCCTAACCCCTAATTGCTCCCAATGTGCAGGTTGGTGCCTTGCATGGTTTCCTCCGGCATCGGTTTGTGAATGTGTGTGTGAATGGGTGAATGTAATGCACAATCTCTGTAATGCGCCTTGGATAAAGGCGCTATATAAGTGCACCATTTACCAATCAGAAAGTGCCAATTTGGTGCAGGTTCAAACAAACAACAGTTTGTTTCCACTGTAAAATACAGAAGAACATTATGGACATAGCTCAAGTCATCTGTGGTTTATTAATCTGTGCCAGCGGGCCATTTTATACTATTTTATTTTCGCCTGTACCAAGCTCTTGACTTGATGTTGTGCGTCCAGGGTATGAGATGTCTGCGTTATGCATAGCTTATATTGGTTTGGCGGCAGTTTTCAGTTCTTGGCCATATGGGATTTTATGAAATACACGTTAATTAAGTCCTTGGCCATGAGTGAGTTAATTATTATTATTATTTCAAAAATGCATGCAGGCGTGTGTGTGTGCGTGTGCGTGTGTGTGTGCGTGTGCGTGTGCGTGTGCGCGTGTGCGTGCGTGCGTGCGTGCGTGCGTGCGTGCGTGCGTGCGTGCAGACACTGAATGTGAGCACAGGGGAAAGTGTGGGCACATGTGTGTGCCAGAGGGGCATTTACAGTTTTGTCCCCTCAGTCCCCTGTGCATGTGGAGAGTGAATTTTCATGAATATGTGCCTGAATGGGTGAATCTCTGACCGTGTGTGTGTGTTTGAGAGAGAGAGAGAGAGAGAGAGAGAGAGAGAGAGAGTGTGCCTGCAGTAATAAGGTGAGGGGGGGTAAAGCGGATCAGAACCCTGTGAGGAGTGGTCCTCTGGTCAGAACTTACACGCGGGTCAGAGCTCCCTCATTAGCCGGCATCACAGTGACATCACAGACCAAAACGCACGTGTGCAAATTGAAAACGCTGAGTTCACCGAATCAAATCAGAACCCCAGAGATCTGGCGAGTCGGCACTTTTTGTAAAAACGGATGAATCACACACACACACACACACACACACACACACACACACACACACACACACACACACACACACACACACACACACACACACACACACACACACTCTACATAATTCTTCTGGCATCCAAAGAAGACTTTAAAAAGGACTTGCTTCGTGTGTGTGTGTGTGTGGGGGGGGGGGGACGTTGAGTGAGAAGCTGAGAGGGAGGGAGGAAGAATACAATTAAGACAATGCTGAGAGAGAGAGAGAGAGAGAGAGAGAGAGAGAGAGAGAGAGAGAGCAGGTGGAGTGCACACCCGCCACATTATGAAAGGTTGAACTTTACACGGCCGGGGTGACATACCAAATCAACTCACCAAGAGATGGAGAGGAGGAGGAGGAGGAAGAAACAGAAGAGAGATCATGCTTTTCACTTTAGCGATGGAAGGGAGGGAACGAGGGAAATGGACGAGGGACCCCAACAAAAAAAGGGGAGGGAAAGAGAGAGAGGGAGAGAGAGAGATTTAACGAGGGACACCGGGGAAGCAGAAAGGGATGGATAAAGGGAGCAGGAGGAGGGACTGTTGGAGGGAGCGGATTGGACGGACAGGGGGACGTCCGACTTGCCCAGTGAGGAGAGGAGAGGAGAGGAGAGGAGAGGAGAGGAGAGGAGAGGAGAGGAGAGGAGAGGAGAGGGGAGGGGAGGTGAGGAGAGGAGAAGAAAAGAGAGGAGAGGAGCGGAGGAGGCTACAGCTATAGGGAGGGAGACTGGCTTGCCACCGGGGCCATGAGTGACAGAAATTAATAATTAGTGACAATGATTGACAGGGCTCCCTCCCTCCATCTGCGGCTCTCTGCCGGCTCGCGGCGCCTGCCTCCGCCAGGCGACCACGGCACAATGAGCTCCAGAGGGATTGCAGGAGACGCACTTGATTGACAACTGCCTCCTGGAGAGATGGGGGAGGGAGGGGCAGAGGGCTAGAGAGAGAGAGAGACAGAGAGAGAGACAGAGAGAGAGAGAAACAGAAGAGACGGATGGAAGGGAGGGGCTGCATGTGTGCATGGGGGGGGGGGGGGGGTTCAGGGGCCAGAGGAGGGCAGGACGAGGGTGGATTTCATGAGGAGGAGAGAGGGGGCTGGTAAGACGGTCAGATAATGCGTTTTTCCTTCTCCTTTTTTACATTCCCAGAAATGTTCGAAGGAATTGCTGTCATCAACCCTCCCAGTGTCTTCCATTTATCCTCCAACAACTGTCCTCCACTCCACCTTGGGTTTCATCTATGGTATCTCAACCAAGCTGTGTGCACCAAAGTCTGATGTTAAATTCACTAGAGGGCGCTATTTGTATTATAATCCCTATAGGGGGATCTTAGATCGCCTCATATAAGAACGGTTTGAAAAATAAACAAATCATTCCGGCGGTTTCACTCACATGGATATGAAGAATCAACTGATATTAGCTACATTTTCGCTAGAAACAGACTGTATCAAATATGACCGACTGACTGTCGTATACAATACACCTCCCCGACAATATCGCAGAGACATATAGACATATAGAGAAATTACTTCCGCAAACCAGGAAACGAGTGACGTCAGGACTTCGGCACTATAAACTACACTACACCATATAATACCACACTGTGACACATTACAAACACTCACCGTGCTCACTTTCAGGTCTTGTTCTGGTGAGGTGACCCATGAGTCGATGTCACACCATTCATAAAGTCCAATATGACACTACTATCACACTACACAACACAAAACACAACAATACCATATTATCACACCGCCATACTACATAACACAAAACACCACTAAAGCACCACAACATACAGTACTGCACACAGTGCACTGCATATCACACACCCTAGCACAACACACCTCACCACGCTACAACCAACACAACACAAAACACCACTAAAGCACCACAACATACAGTACTGCACACAGTGCACTGCATATCACACACCCTAGCACAACATACCTCACCATGCCACAACCAACACAACACAAAACAAACCACCACACTATACCAAACATGCTTCATGGGGGTGTAGCGCGATTATGCAAAATGCTCAAATTTACTGCAGAGGGATGGCGAGGGAGAAATAAAGAGGAGGAAATGAGATGGGGTGAGGGGTTTTGAGGGGGTGGTGGTGGTGGTTTGAGGCCTGGGGCTTCTGTGGTGATGGGGAATAGGCTGTAAATAGCCATCAGCGGGGAATTTGTCAGCCGTACCTCTCCCTCTGTTTCTCTCTCTCTCTCTCTCTCTCTCTCTCCAGCCTGTCTCTTGCTCAGCCTCTCCAGCTGTCTTTCTCTGTACTGTCTACAGTGACACCCTGCAGTGCACTGCTTTGCTCTGCGTCTTGTTTCTCTGGCGGACTATGAGAACGCAGATCTGTGTCAGACCAAAGCTGTGAATGCATATATAGCTGTAGACACACACATCTTACTCTGTTTCCTACTGCCATTTCTCTATTGCTCCTCTGGTTTTGCTTCTATCAACTCTCCTCTCCATCCTACCTCTCTTCTATTTTCTTCTCTCCCTTCCCTTCCTTTCCCCTCTCTCTCTCTCTCTCTCTCTCTCTCTCTCTCTCTCTCTCTCTCTCTCTCTCTCTCTCTCTCTCTCTCTCTCACTTCCCAGCCTTTAACCCCCCCGCCCCCCATTGCCAGGGCCGGTTTCAGCCCAGGTTGACATGGCCGGGGCTAATGTGCTCCAACACGGCTTAACCAGTATACAGGTCTCCAAGGCTTACAGCTACACATCGCAACAAAGTGCGCTATTTACCTCAGGGCCATGCGGAGAACAGGATTGTATAGGAGGCAGAGAGACAGAGAGGGAGACAGAGAGAGAGAGAGAGAGAGAGAGAGAGAGAGAGAGAGAACTCCAGTGGGGAATTGGTTCACATCACAACACATTATTGATTTTTCAACCCCAAAACAGACATGTTTCTTTATTGTTGCTCAGGCCTGGCCTGCTTGCTTCGTCTATTCCCCTTGTCCCTGTAATGCTGCTGGTTGTGGTGTTTGTAAGCGCTATTTAACCACATGAAAACTAGTGTACCTATTCTGGGGCAAACACTCTGCGGAAATAGATGATCTACACGCGTCGCTCACAGTGTGTCTTGTAGTTATGCATTGTGAGCTTGTAGATCAGCTATTTCTGAACCCTGGGGTACTCAGTCAACTAAAGTACGTATATATAATTTAAGTTGTTGCTACACCTTCAATAAGAGCATAATTTTAGATTTCAATCCAAGACATTTTAAAGGGGAATTTCTTCCTAACCGTTTTTTTTTTATTTTTACAAAATCATGTTGATAATATGTATATTGACCAAAAACAATATATAAAAAAATAAACATATAGGGCGCTGGTCCTTTAAGAAAAGCGTAGGAGGGGTCTAACGTCAGCCCACGTAGAACAGGAAGAGTGCAGCAACAACACTGCATGGACTAACCTGTTATATCATCTACAACAGATGTAAACTAAAACTAAAACAAATCACGCAATTGAATAAGAGTTCTAGCGGTTGATCCACCCGGACGGTAAATCCGCTAATTTGGTATAGAACGCTCGGCATGTTTTTTTTTGTTTCAATGATGAATGGATACGTGTCTTCATATACAGTAAGAAAACAGCTTGTGCGAAACTCTCCTTTCATTTAATGCTTCTCAACATCCCCTCCTCACTGCCATTTGTGTACACATCATCCAAGTCAACTTGCTTGTACAGTGTACAGGCTTACACACTTTATATTCACAAATGATTGTCTCCACCAGGCCAAAGGCATGCCCCAAATTTTCCAGAACGGCCTGTTATAGCTCCACCAGGAGGCCGACTTTTGTAAAACACATTTTTTGCGATTGCTCCTCCAGATTTTGCCCGCATATTGTTTCACAGTATTTCTATAGTCATGTGCTCAAGACCTGTCTGTCCGATATTTCATATTCCATCCTAATTGGCTGGGTTTCCCAAAGGAAATATGCATAGTGAGTGGGCGTGTGGTTCTTCTCAACAACACCCCCTTTCACTGTGAACATAGATATTCTGTGCATAGATGTGCCATGCAATGGTTTTACTACTGCCACATGTCGACAGGTGTGTGTAGGCTAAAGAGGCCTTACGTGCGCAATGAGGACAGGTAAGGCTGTGCTCTAGTCTAGGTTGTCTATTTCTATGTTGTTGTGTTTGACAGTGTTTCCCAAAAAAGGACATAGTGTCTGAATTGGCTGCAATGCAGCCAATTAGGCCGCACACAGGCTTTTGTTTGCGGCCTAGAGGTGTGTGTTCAAGCTACGTGCAACACAACATTTATTTTCAAAGTTTGCAGGTTCGCAGCGTGTAATTTACGTGAAATTTTTCGCGCACTTTCCTACTAGGCTGAGGAATATATCCCACCCTTTTCACATTGGATTGCGCCATCAACAGGTGGATTTTTGCAAAACACATTTTTGGAACAAAATGCCTCAAATCATCCAATTGCCATCAAAGGCAAACAAATGGCACCCTTTTCACATTGTTACTTGCGCAAGCAGAGCGTGCAAGTATTGTGGTCGTGCTGGTACGAATGTGCGTATGCTCGGAGGTATACTGATGGTGATGGTGACGTAATTAAGATATGTTTCAATGTCAGGTTATAACTGGCTGTCAATCATGACGTAATTAGTGTTGGGTGAATTAAAGGTAATGTCTGTACATGTATGTAATCTGAAACCTTATTATTAGGTTATTATGTCATGTCACCATCAAAAGCCAGTTATAACCTGGCACTGAGATGAGATGAGATTCAATTTATTGTCAATGTACAGTACAAGTACAGCACAGCGAAAAGTATTTTCGCATCTCACCAATAGTGCAAATGTCAGTAAGGAGGAGGATACATTAATTACAGTAGTAACAGACAGTAGATGTGTGCTGAGCAGTAGTCATTTTAATAAATAAATAAATAATACATACATTACATATACATACATGCATTGATACATATCTTAATTACGTCACCATCAACATCAGTATATATACCTCCGAGCATACGCATAAAAACGCCAGCCGACCACAGTATAGTAGGCCTACTTTCAACTTACAACTTACATACATGTATACATACATACATTACCTGTTACCCAACCAATATTGAAACATATCGTAATTACGTCACCATTGACAGCCAGTTATAACCCGACTTTAGTATTTAATTTCAATGTTTTACAGAGAGGCTGAGATTTGAGAGTCCGTAGTGGTCGACAGAATAGCTATACCTGCGCACTCTGCTTGCGCACTAGTAGGCCATAATGGCCTACTTGTGTGCAACGCGCAAGTAGGCACTCGACAGAGTGCAGTTCTAGTTATGTTTGTGATTATTTTGTGGTGTCAATTTGTAGAATTTTGATTGCCACTTGAACTGTGCGTGTTAACCTATAGGCCTGCCCTAGAATGACTTCAGGAGAAGTATCTGTGATTATCTCCACCAGGACATCTTGCAACTAGAAAGGTCGCAATTTTAAAAAATTGCAAAGTGTGGTTGCCGCAGTGGCTTACATATGCCCCTCCCACTGATATTGCCAGCCAATTACAATGTCGCGTCACCCCTGCGATCATGCGTAAGGGGGATTTATCCCCCCAAAAAACATTTTTCTGCAAGAAACGGTTAAATTTTCGCATTTGCGGCGCCCCCTATGGATGAAAATGGAATCGCTTTTGGCTTTTGGTTGATTAAACCACCCGCGACATCTGATTTTAGGCATTTTTTGTAAAATAGGCCCCTCCCACTAACTCCGGACGACGATTAAGGCCGAACGATACGGACAAAAAAAAATCAAAAAATCTGGAAAAAAAATAAACGCGGTCCGATAGGTCCAGAGTCCAGAGTATTTTTTATTAGAAACGGATATAACAGATAAGCTTACATGCCTGCATCTTCCCGACAAAGCGCCTACTTATGTACACACATACACACACACACACATGTGCATGCACGCACGCACGCACGCACGCACGCACGCACGCACGCACGCACGCACGCACGCACGCACGCACACACACACACACACACACACACACACACACACACACACACACACACACACACACACACACACACACACACACACACACACACACACACAGTTTTCCATTGAAACCTTGAAAACACACTACAACTGACATTTTCAGAGATGCACATAACTGGTGCGCATGCGTGGTCAAAATAAATGTTGCGTGGTAGATCAAATAAAATGAAGCACTCCGATAATTGGCCACGGCCAATTATCGGCACCGATATCGGAAATCGAGGCAAAAGCCGATTTGGGCCGATATTGGCCATCCTCTCTATGCAACAAGGCATAAATTAGGCATATGTGATCCTCTCTGTAATTGCTGTTGAATGGGAGTAGTCCACTGACATGATATAAAATATACAGTATAACATACTGTTATTGGTGCCAGAGTGGGACATTTGTGCTTTACAACCTGCTGCTGAATTGAAGAGACCAGCTTGATTAGTTTGTTATTATTTATTTTCATTACTATTTTTTAGGGGAAAAAAGCTTTGGGGAACAGTTTTATCATGTTTTATTTATAATTGAGGTTTATAAGAAATGCTGCTAAGTGGGAGCTAATATTATAATGTTGCATTTGAGTTCAGTTTTCAGTTCAATTTATAAGAAATGCTGTTAAATAGGAGCTCCCTGTTCCTCTGAGAACTAGTCAAAAAAGTTATGTGCATTGGTTGGTTATAGTGATAATAGTAGCTGAGGTCTTTGGAAGCTAATCTAAATGGATGCTTATTTATTGGATGGTGAGAGAAATTCTCATGGAAAGTTACAAGATCAAACTGAGTTTGTTTGCAGGGTCACTGTGGAATGTAGTTTCACCTCCTTATGTCCTTCAGCCTTCTCTTAATTCCTCTTTATGATTTTGTGAAGCTTAGTTGAGCCTTGCTACTTTGTTGAACCTCTTTTCTCTTACGCACGCACGCACGCACGCACGCACGCACGCACGCACGCACGCACGCACACACATGCACACGCAACACACGCAACACACTCCACATAACAGACGGTGGAGCACACGTGGAGTTGACAGCTGGTAACTGCAGGGCCCAGCAGGTGCTCTCTCGCTCTCTTTCTGTGTGTGTGTGTGTGTGTGTGTGTGTGTGTGTGTGTGTGTGTGTGTGTGTGTGTGTGTGTGTGTGTGTGTGTTTGTGTTTGTGTGGCCCCAGAGGGCCCCTGACTCATGGCCAGAGAGACAGAGGTTTGTCTTTGCATTTGTAGAGATACATGTCTGTGTGTTCTGGACCGGGGGCCTGGCTCACAGTCTTGCCGGGAGTTGACTTCACTTCAGTTGGAGTGATTGATTGGAACAGGCCTGGACACAGGGATACAAATAGCCTTTAGTCACTACCTTTCAACCTCTGACTACCTCATCACTTCAGTACCCATCTCTTTCTCCCATTCCTGGTGGTGCCCATGTGTCACTACACTTTCTTGTGTTGTTGAGATGTCTTTCAGTTGTGGTCTCACTAGTCTCCACCTTAACTTTGCTAACATGCTAATGGCAGGAAGTCATGCTTGCCGGACTAGGTTTGAAGGTTTCCCTCTCTCTCTCTCTCCTTCTCCAGTCTCTGTCTTTCTCTCTCTCACCCTTTGTTTGTTTGTTTGTTTGTTTGTTTGTTTGTTTGTTTGTTTGTTTGTTTGTTTCTGTGTCTTTCGTTCTCTCCATCTGTCCTGAACGTTGTGTCTACCACGCTCCTGGTTTGTGGTCATCTCTGGGTGGGTTGACAGAGGAAGAAGAGCGCCTGCCTCTGGCTGTACGGCAGCATGTTGAAAGGTGCCGCGGCGAGCGCACCTGGACTGCCGGCTGCCTCTTTGGTCTGCGTCACCTTTTGTCAGCGCCATGTTAATGAAGGCCCTGTCAGTGTCTGCCCCACTCGCTCACCGGGGCGCCTTTTAATGAGCTCGCCATTTGATCACTATGGACGCCCGGTACGGACCACGAAGGATTGTCCTTTATTTATTTATTTTCAATATTAATTTCCGTTGCTCCTGTGTGTGTGTGTGTGTGTGTGTGTGTGTGTGTGTGTGTGTGTGTGTGTGTGTGTGTTTGGAGGGATGTGGGGAGTGAGACCAGGAGTTGGGGGGCAGGTCAGCTGGTTACGGGGGGAGAGTGATTGTCATCCCTTAAAAACGAACAAAAAAATAATCATAAAAGCGAGAAAAGACAATTATTATTTTTACGCCCTCCTCCCCCTGCGCCAACTCCACCCCCACCCCCTCCCCTCGTGCCCAAGTGAGTCGTGGCTCTTCCCTTTTCAGGGGATAGATGAAAGGAAGGCGGGCGCGGGGCTTCCAACAAAAAGTGCCAAGCGATCACAAACAAACCTTCAGATGAATCACATCAAAGGCACTGCCCCAATTGTTAGCCCTCTCGTATCTGCGGAAAATTGGCTCATTAAGGGCAAAAAATGACATTGTTTACATTAGCTGGGGCCCTGATTAGAGCTAGCCATGTTTGTTGTGTTGCGCTGCTGTCCGCTTACCAACAGACCACTTCAGCCACCCTGCACAATCGCTGCTTTGAAGGCTTTCTTTCTCTGCAGAAAAAAGGAGATAGAAAGGGGGGGGCAACAACAACAACAACAACAAAAAGAAACGGGAAAATATAGACACACAGATAACACACATAATCGCTGTTTCGAATGAGCACAAAAAAACGGACATGATAGCTGGTCTTTTCTCTCTCTCCTCTTCCCCGCTCATGGGCTCTTCTCTCTTTAGGACTAATTAGGTTGCCTGTGGAAACGGAGGCGATAGGAGAGGACAGTTGCGCCCCGTGATGAGTTTGTTTGTGGTGTAATTGCACTGATAAAGAGGGTGGTGTTGTTGGCGGCAGAAGAAAAGAAAATACGGAGCTTTACAATGAAAGAGCCCGTGGCTCTTCTGTGGCGTTGGCCTCGTCTCTCAATGAGAGGAACACCTTTTGTGGAGCGGTGCTTTTGTATGCTGAGATGATTTCTAATAAAGTAAAGTGCCATGTATTTTAGACAGGTGTGTGTGTGTGTGTGTGTGTGTGTGTGTGTGTGTGTGTGTGTGTGTGTGTGTGTGTGTGTGTGTGTGTGTGCGTGTGCGTGTGTGTGCGCGCGTGTGTGCGCGCGTGCGTGCGTGCATGCGTAGGCAACAGTCTGTCTTGAGAGACTAGTGTGTGCGTGAGTGAGTATGTGTGTGTGCGTATACGTGCGCGCGCATGTGTGTGAATATCCATCTGTCTGTTCGGCCTCATGGACCTAAGGGATATCGGCTGTTCTTCCACATTTAACATACTTTTCCCGACTCCTTCTCCATTCTAATCTACATGGTCATCTCCACATTCAACTTAAAAAATATATTACATGTGAATCGACCGTCATTAAGTGAGGTCTATAATTATCTTCAATGCAAAGATGTTTAGTACAGGGCTTGCTTCCTATAACAGTTCAATTCTCTTTTCAAAGGTTCAATAGAGAAAACAGCCCACAGTCACTTCTGATGAAATGTTTGAGTTATTAGGATTCAAAAGGGGATGCCCTGCATCTGGGTCTGGCAGCGGCGGTAGTAGAGGGACAGGAAGACAGCGGAAACTTGAGGAAGTAGATGAACTTCAAGTTTGGGGTGAGCGGGTCAGACGGTAGCGCTAACGATGTGCAGCTGACCCCGGCCCTGCCCTCCGTTACCTCCGCTCCCCAGGCCGCCTCACCTTTGCCCTGGGAGAGAAATGGAGCGGAGGGGGAGCGAGGGATGGAGGGTAGGGGAGAAGGGGGGGCGACCTCCGCACCAACATAATGATAACCGCAGAGATCTGGCCACTGGTCCCCGCTGGCCCCTGGACACTCGGCCCCGCGGCCCCCGGGTCAGCCCCGGCACATTATACCTCCTCTCTCCTCTTGAACTCTGTGACTCCACATTTACATATTTGCCACTTTTTCGTACTTTTTTTTTTATGCATTCTCTTTCGCTCCTGCTGTCATATTTTGTGGTCTGAATTTTTTGCCTCACTATCTTGCTCAATCTCTCTTTAGTCCCGATCTCATTTTTTCTTCTCTGCGTCTCTCCTCCCCTAAATAGTCCTCCCTCTCTCCGCTTTGTCTTTTACATTTTGCCAGAACATTGTGTGTGTGTGTGTGTGTGTGTGTGTGTGTGTGTGTGTGTGTGTGTGTGTGTGTGTGTGTGTGTGTGTGTGTGTGTGTGTGTGTGTGTGTGTGTGTGTGTGTGTGTCGCTCTCTGTGTTTATGCATGTGTGAAGTACACGTGCGAGTGTGTGCATGCATTATATGTATTGTGTGTGTGTGTGTGTGTGTGTGTGTGTGTGTGTGTGTGTGTGTGTGTGTGTGTGTGTGTGTGTGTGTGTGTGTGTGTGTGTGTGTAATAATTACCATTTAGAATACTAGGAGCTCTCTGAGGGGGGAACCCAAGTTTGCCCACACTGAGGCATTCTGGGAGCTGTTTGGTTTGTGTTTAGGTGCCCTTGGTGCGGTGAGCAGCAGAATCAGAATTTCCTTGACTTTTGACCGCCTTCGTCCCCGGGGGGAAGGCTGGGAGGGATAGAAGGGCACGCACTGACTTCCATTTGCCGTTTAAGGACCCATATGGAAAATATAAATTGGTAGCAGCAGGATAGTCTCACCGCATTGGCATTCCGGGCATCCCCCATTTGAATTCATGAGGTTGTGTTGTGTCTCTGCCCACTTCTGGATTGGAATATTTAAGAACGTGTCACACGGGCAAAGATGGATAGAGTTGTCAAAAGTGCTCGCTTCTTCTTTTCTTTTTTTTCCTTTTTCTTTTTTTTCTTCCTCTGTGAAGTGGAGGAATTTTCTCCCTTGTTTAGTCATTTCTGATGGGGTTATATGCAGGAAATTATAATATGAAGGAGTTACAGGGATTCGTTTTTATAGGTTTAGATGTAGTTCCATTAAATTGATGCATTTCTTTAGTGGGCTAATCATAAACTCCAATCAGTATTGAGGTGTATTAATATAATTCTATATAAGTCTATGAAATATCCAAACTATAATTTCTCTTGAATGTCTCCTTTTTTTTGCAGCCAGCAAGAAACTTAAGTGGACCCTTAGTCTTACCGACCCATTTCTACACACTGAGTTCAATTATCACCCTGGAGTTTGCTGTGTAAAGAGCATGGCCAATGGTATTCAGTGTGCGTGCGTGCGTGCGTGCGTGCGTGCGTGCGTGCGTGCGTGCGTGCGTGCGTGCGTGCGAGAAGCGAGTGTGTGTGTGAGAAGCGAGTGTGTATGCTGGAGAGTATTCACACCATCATGGGAGCCGGCCCAGTGGGGGACTGCATTAGGAAGGGGTTGTGTCCTGCTCATGGGACGTGGGGCACAACCACGACCTTGCGGATAATAACTGTCACCAAGGGTCAGAGAGAGAGAGAGAGAGAGAGAGAGAGAGAGAGAGAGCAGCAGAGAGAGAGAGAGAGAGAGAGAGAGAGAGCACGAAGCCTCATCACATCCCCACTTTCTCTCTTTCTCTCTCCGAGTGCCCTCGCACTCATGTCACCGCTATCAGTTTAAATGGAGCATTATGCAAAACGGAGATGATTTTGGCTTCAGGGCGTGCGATAGGGAGAATTGGTGGTTAATGTAGGGGAGAAAAGAAGAGAAAGTGGGTGCTTTTGTTGGGTGAAAAGCGAGGGTTAGAGTGATAGTAAGAGGTGTTGAGGTTTGGCAGGGGTGTCGGAGAAAAGGGGCGGGGGGTGTGGGGGGTATAAGAGGGTTAATAAAAGTGACAAGGGAGTATTTCATTCTATCTAAGCTACCCTGCTAGACAGCTAACTCACTTAGAGGATTCGCTGAGTGAGTGAGTCAGGCTGGTGGGGGGGGGTGATCTTCACTTGAGTGTCGGTCTTGATATGAGCCAGGGGCAACCGAGGACCTGAGGGTCCGGCTTTCCTTATATAAAGGACCACCTGAGAGCCAGCGCAATAAAGGCCGCTCAGTCAGACGCAATATACACCCCAAAGAGAATTGTCTGGAAAACCTGATTTGGGGAGGGAATAGAATTGAAAGTTATTTGCGAATAGCGATTTCCTAAAATCATATACCCCAGGTTGACTTAGGAGAGACATCCATATAAGATCTACTGTTAGCCACTAGTTAAATGGATTTGGTTTTACCTGACTCAAAGAAAAAATTTATTGGAAAACACACTTTGCCGAGTGTGTTGTCTCCTGTGGTCTGTGGGGGACTGCTGCAGGACAGGTTATATATTCTTGGAGTATTTTTCATTTCCATTCCTCACAGTGTATCGAAACTTTTTAAATATGCAGCGCAAAGTCATCCTCCAAAGTTTATTGCGCTTGTCACTTGAGACATACAAAAATGTTATTATCCTAACACTGAATTTAATGTCTTTTGTTCATTCTAATTAGGGCTTCATCTCATGTCATGTGTTAACTAAACTTTACTATTGAGTTTCTTTGAATTCTTTGCGATTCATCTCTCAAATCATGCCAGATCAAAGGTTGAATTTGAGGGCTTAGTGAATGTGATTGAGGCTATTTTTATATGCGGCCATTTTGTCAAAGTACCCATTGATTAGCCCCAGGGATCCCCCAGGGGTGTGCTAAATCGTTTCTGTGTATATCGCTATTACAGAGGTTAACAATTATTTTTTTCTCCTTGAAATGAGGGGTGCTGACCCCAATATGGGGCCACTTAACACCCATAATAAGATGATAATTGGCCAATGATGATCATCTTGCCACTCCCCCAAACCCAAAATTGTCAGTTAACTGTAATAGATTATCTACACATTACTTACATTTATCATTTCCGAAATGAAGCTCGAGAATTGCATGTCTGAGAGTGTGCACGTATGTGCGTGTGTGTGCGTGATTACAACTGGGGGAGGGGTGGCTAAGACTTGAGATAATGATACTTCAAATAATTTCCTGCTTCTCAAACCTGATTTTTTTTCCCCCTTTACACTCGATGCCTCACTTCCTCGCGCGCGCGCTTCACTGATGACTGTCGTAATTGCGTGTTCACGGTTACGATTTCCCCCGAGGGGGTCCCCAAATTAAAAGAAGTCACCCCCCCCCCCCCCCCCCTGCTCCAGCACCCTCTCTTCTACACCACTTACTCACTCACTCACTCTATCTATCCTCTCTCTCTTTCTCTCAGTCTCGCTCAAAATCCCACTCAGGGGATGCTGTGCTTATTTGAATGGAACTCTGTCGCCCCCACCCCTTCTTTTCCAAGCCTCGTGTCACTAATGAATAAATAAAACACACATGAGCAGTGGATTGACTTTCACGCATGGGTGCACTGGCTTTGATGAGATCCCCCCCTCTCCCATCTTACCGGCAAGCTGCTGAGGACAGTCACTCTCTGTACTGCCTGGCTACTCTTAAACACTTGTTCTCTATGCTGATGATTCACATTTTACATGTTGCAAGGCCTTAGTTCTACAGTTCTATTGTGACGTAGACTATGCCCATTTTCAGCATCTTTCAACGCGTTGAAAAGCAATCTAATTCAGCAACACATTTGAATTCAGAGATCAACCACACATTTATTTGGTCCTTTCACTGTGTTCGCAGATAATCCTCAATTCATTTGAACATTTCATGTTGTGTTGCACACATTATTGCACACATTTCACTTATCGATTTGTGCTTAGAGCTGAATGATATATTACAGATATTTTATAAACAATACATGCAAAACTCAACTGCCCTCACGATTCAATTCGATTATGATTTGATTCAATCAAATTCTACGATGCATCGCAATGCATCTCAATGCATCACACTTTTCTATATTACTGCACAGTCAACATGTCAAAATTATATGCATATTTTATTTATAATTATATTATATATAATAAACAGTATTATAATTATACAGAATCGTGCACGGCCAAATCACGACACCACTAAAATATATGCCTACTGTACCATCCTCAATGTACGTATGTGTCAATCCCACTATGAGATTGCAAATTTGTAGCAAGCATTTTGTAAACTTTGAGTTACAAATGGATAAAATAACACTGATAATTGTCCATATCAATTATAAACATTGGAGATTTCAAAGAATGTGAGGAATTGGTGGGACAACCAGTTTTTCAAAAGGAAGCTTCCTGAAGTTAGTTATGATCTGGGGCTTTACAGGAAAAAAATGGGAGGAAAAAAGCTTTTTTGGACAACTTAAACCCTACATGCTATCAGAAGTAACCTTTGTTGCTAGCTGTGTGGCTAAAGTCAGTAGGGTGTGCCCACACCTGACTGCCGAGAGCATGGCATGCCGAGCAGGGCACAGGGATTGTGTCACTAATTAGCACATAATGACACCATAAATTATGGACAAATCAAGGCGGTGGATCGGGCAGACGTTTTAATGAAAAGTTCTAATGGGTCACCCCCGGAGGCCTCCGGGCTGGGTGATCCATCACCTACTAGCAACAGTGTGGGATCCATACAACCACATCATAAACTCTGGGGGACACAGGTCTCTCTCCTATACGTGGGAGGATGGAGCTGTTGTCTGTGAGAGGTCAATATGTATTATAGCTTTTGTTATCAAGTTTTGACAGCAATAGAGGTTTCCAATATTAGCCCAGTCTCCATGCTCTAATTGTTTCACACTGATTCCAAGTTGTCCTTTTAGTTCCTTCCTTATTCACGCACGCTGCCTTACATGGCATTATGCATGTTTGAACAGAGACGGTGTCTTTTTTAATGACACGCACATCTATCACACGCTGGTGATGCCGCCCGGATGACGAGGTTTCCGCCGGTTTCCCTGCCACTGGCACTGCTCTTTCCCTCTGTCTCTCACAGAGAAATCCCTGAGAAAACAGACATCCATCCCACCAGAGCAGTTGGTCAAATAAAATCGTTTTGGGACTTATTGATGTTTCTTTTGTCCCCACTGCGCGCGTGGGACTCGATACGGTTCTAGCCATGGCTGCCAGATGAGCGTCTGAGAATCATTAGTGGGGCTGATTTGATTTACGTCCTGCATAGACGGGGGCCACCCAAATGATCTGCCTTGCCATGGCCATCATCAATCATCAGCAACCAGAGGGCACCATGAGCACGCACGGACGGACAGACGGACGGACGGACGGGGGAAAGAGTGGGGTGGCACAGTAATGCGCCCACAGGGCTGTGTGTTGTGTGGAGGCGCGTGGCTGTGTGTGCTTGTTTGTGTGTGTGTGTGTGTGTGTGTGTGTGTGTGTGTGTGTGTGTGTGTGTGTGTGTGTGTGTGTGTGTGTGTGTGTGTGTGTGTGTGTGTGTGTGTGTGTGTGTGTGTGTGTGCGTGCGTGCGTGCGTGCGTGCGTGCGTGCGTGCGTGCGTGCGTGCGTGCGTGCGTGCGTGCGTGCGTGCGTGCGTGCGTGCGTGCGTGCGTGCGTGCGTGCGTGCGTGTGCAAGCAAGCACGGTACTATACAGTACCATCTAAGTGTGTGTGTGTGTGTGTGTGTGTGTGTGTGTGAGGAATTGTGGTCCACCTGGCATAATAAAAAAAAAGTGCCTACTTTATTAACATTTTGCAGATCAAAAAGTTATCATATTGAGAAAGACTAAACATATGTTTGCTTAAAAAAGCTTAATTATAGGACTTTAGCATTGTTGACAAAAAGCACTTGTATAAACTGGATCCTCTTTATTTTAGAGATAAATTATGAAGCTGTCATATCATGTACTTATTTTTCAAAATATTTGTTTTGGCAATGTTTTGGAAATGAATATTTTGTATGCATACAGTAGGCTACTCGTTCAATGATGAACTGGAATTCTTGTCTAGCTGACTGCCAACTCCATGCCTCTGACAGTAGCTATCTTTCAAATTCTGTCTAGTGAGAAATATTACACTCAAGTCTGGTCAGAAGTTTTGCCACAGGCAAATGAGCTGGTAAAATTGCAGTTAAATTTGGTTTAGCTTCTGGGGATTAATCAAGACATTTTGTGGCCCTGTCCAACTTTTGGCCCCCTGAAAGTATTCCCCATTTCCCTATTAATAGGGCCTCAGTTACTCTCTCTCTGTGTGTGTGTGTGTGTGTGTGTGTGTGTGTGTGTGTGTGTGTGTGTGTGTGTGTGTGTGTGTGTGTGTGTGTGTGTGTGTGTGTGTGTGTGTGTGTGTGTGTGTGCGTGCGTGCGTGCGTGCGTGCGTGCGTGCGTGCGTGCGTGCGTGCGTGCGTGCGTGCGTGCGTGCGTGCGTGCGTGCGTGCGTGCGTGCGTGCGTGCGTGCGTGCGTGCGTGCGTGCGTGCGTGCGTGCGTGCGTGCGTGCGTGCGTGCGTGCGTGCGTGCGTGCGTGCGTGCGTGCGTGCGTGCGTGCGTGCGTGCGTGCGTGCGTGCGTGCGTGCGTGTGTGTTATGAATCTCAGTGTCTAAGTATGAGACAGACTGAGTGAGTACATTGGGAACTAATGACAAATGGGTGCTTTTTCCATCCGAGGGCTCGTGATTGACGGCCAACGTTGCCTTCCCCGGGAGTGCGTTGTTGTTGCTGGCACAGTTCCATGATGCCTTGTTCATTTAGAGAGATGCTGGCACCGGTTCCACTTCCGCAGTGACGCGTGGTTCACATTCCATTGCACCGTTGCATCAGCAATAAGCTCTTAAAGAGCCAACGGAGGCTGAGGAAATGGATCAACGTTTTGTTAATCGACTTCATCCGAACCTCCTCCCATCGAGTGCCATGCTTAAAACGCCATGGCGCTGTTATTATTGGAACATGCATGCTTCTAATATCTCCCTGTGATATGCTAATGAAACACTAATCCTTTATAGTGCAGTGCAGCTCTGTTTGAACTCTCACAGTGTTCAGAATGCTGTGATTCTGCTGTATTCAAGTTGAAGGAATAACAAATTAGATATGCGTAGCTACAAATCCCAAAATTATGACTCAGGTATTATAGTTGGTTTCTGTTTTCCTGATATGCCGAAACAATAGCGACTCCCTTTTGTTTGTTTTTGTTGTTTTTTCCCCAACAATCTGTTCATTAGTGTTTTCCATTTTAACCACTTCAATATACTTATTGACTGGAGTCCCCAAGGGGTCTGTATGTGGTCCTGTCCCTTTTTTCCCCCCAGCAAATCCGATCTACAAACTTGCAACGCGTTGCGATGTACTGCGGTTTGAGCTTGTAGATCGGCTGTAGATATGCCAAATGTTCACCTCAGAATAAGGAATAGTTCACCCAAGAAATGACTTTATTTCTATCGTTTACCTACACCCGGTGTTACCAAACACGCTGACTCACCCAGAGTTTTAGTTGTAAAACATTCTTTAACAGTGAATCCAGAATCCAAAAATGATGAAAAAAACTTGATGGCTGGAATTAAGTACCAGAGACTCCACGTAACAACAATAAAATATATCAAAAGTCCGTCCTTAAAGTCCAAACTGCCGCTCATGTTATCATTTATTCTGTTCTATCAAAGTCTGCTATAAGAAACGTTCCAGAAATATCACCAAAGAAGAAGAAAATAAACTTTAAAACACCCAGAAGGGAAACCGTCTCATGCCCAAGCAACAGTTGAGGCCTGAACGTTTATTCTCTCATTCTATAACATAGAAGAAGAAAATATAGAGCGTGAAGAGGTAGAACAGACCGGACTGCATTATGAGCAGTGTTCTGGACTTCATGGACAGATTTTTTACATCGTTTTGCTGTTCTTACAAGGGGTCTCTGATTAATTCCATTCATCAAGTTTTTTTTCTTCATTTTTGGATTCTGGATTCACTGTAAAGGAGGATTGTTTTACAATCTAAAATCCTCTGAGAGTCAAAGACACCACCAGGCAGGTAAACGATAGAAATAAAACCATTCCTTGGGTGAACTATTCCTTTTAAACACTATAAAACGGCCTGGGCCGTGGCTCAGCGGTCCAGGCACCTTGGCCGGTAGCTCGAGTCTGGCAGTGTGCCGCGGGTTTGACTCCCGATGCCGACGGCCTTTACTGCATGTCACTCCCCCATCTCTCTCCCCTATTTCCTGTCAGCCTACTGTCTGTCCCTCTATAAAAAATATAAAAAAATAAAGGCGAAAGCCAAAAAAAAAACATTAAACACTTTAATACTCTAGCCCCACACGTGCGTGCGTACGCGTGAGTGTGTGTGTCTGTGGGTCTGTGTATATTTGTAGGAGGGGGTTTTCAAAGGGGGGGGGGGAGAAGGCCGAATTAGCCGGGTTGGATAAGCAATTATTGGGGCATGCTATGTAGCTGAGCACCCTAATAGGTATGTAGAGGAGGTATTATTCAATTAGAGTGTGGGTTGGCTGTGGCAAGGAGCAGAGCTGCAGTGACAGCACCGGTGTCTTCTCCTTATGAAACAACCTATTTAAGCTAAATCAACTCCCACTTAAGAGGCGCGGTAATAAGCGCGCGGCGTGGCTCGCCGGCCCGCGGGGGCCCATCCGTCATGCTGTAATACGGAATCACAATGAGTGATAACACCTAGGCTCCTCCGCTACAGAGCCATAGCTGCTGCTGCCGCTGGAAACCAAATGCACGCTATGGCACACACACACACACACACACACACACACACACACACACACACACACACACACACACACACACACACACACAAACTTGCTCACATGCACACATCTGTGCACACATGAACATAATATTCACACACCTATATGTCTTTGCACACACTCTTACACACATATACCGCTTAACACACGCACACGCATGTGTGCACGTGCACGCACGTGCACGCACGTGCACACAATCACATACCTACTGTAAGCATCCCCACACATACATACATAAACATTATGTATAAGGATTTACACTTACATTCAGAATAAAACACACCTGTTCATATGAAAACACGTGCATGTACATTATAGAAAATAACACATAATGCACAGACGAATGAATGCTATGTAAAATAACACACTGACATACACACACACACACACACACACACACACACACACACACACACACACACACACACACACACACACACACACACACACACACACACACACACACACACACACACACACACACAGAAGCAGCAGGAGCAATAGGCCTACTGCTGGATAGCTCTGCTCATTTCCCTCTCGCAGCCACCCACCTCCTCCTCTCTGGATGGAATATGCAGAGAAAATGTGAATCTATGCATTTGCAAGTGTGAGGCGCTCGCACTGTGACTTTTGGTGGTAGAGTGTATAAGCGCACGTGTGTGTGTGTGTGTGTGTGTGTGTGTGTGTGTGTGTGTGTGTGTGTGTGTGTGTGTGTGTGTGTGTGTGTGTGTGTGTATGCTTGGCATGCTTATTTACGTGCCTGTCTGTGAGCGTTCATCTGTGTGTGTCTGAGATAATGGACTCTGCGTACAAAGCCTATCAACTTCCTGAATACGCATCAGTCCTGGGCTGCTGTCCTGCACTAGGATGCATGTTCAACACTTAAGCCTGATGTATGAAAATAGCACATCTACAAGCAGAGAATAGCACATCTACAAGCAGAGAATAGCACATCTACAAGCTCAGAGAATAGCACATCTACAAGCAGAGAATAGCACATCTACAAGCAGAGAATAGCACATCTACAAGCTCAGAGAATAGCACATCTACAAGCTCAGAGAATAGCACATCTACAAGCTCAGAGAATAGCACATCTACAAGCTCAGAGAATAGCACATCTACAAGCTCAGAGAATAGCACATCTACAAGCTCAGAGAATAGCACATGTACAACTAACTAAGCTCACAACAACGTCTAGCACAAAGAACAATATATTATTTATTATTATTCCTATAGAATCTAGCGCCACGCTAGTGCCACACAAAAAAGAAAAAAAGGGGGGGTGGGGCCTCTAGTGGTGACGCATTTGACATCACAGCAAGCAGGGCAGTAGGTATGTTCATAAAAGTACAAAGTGTACTGTAAATAGGACAGTTGCGTGGATGCAATGTAGTGCGTTGTAACTTGTATTTCCTATATGGCATGCATTACTATTTGTGCATGGAGAGATTTGTGCAAACAGAGTGGTTTGGTAGAAGAACACAGACGGATAAACGGTTCCCCCCTTTTCAATTAGGGTAGAAGGATTTTCAATTAGGGTAGAAGGATTATTAAACGAGAAGAAAGCATGTTGCACTCAAGCTGCAAGAATACCACGGTGTGAAAATGTAGAACAGATTTTTACGCAAGCTTTCTTACATATTATATGTCTCCAACATTCTAAACAACATAATAGTAACCCCCTGAGCAATGGTGGACAAAGTAGTCTACTTAAACGAACTAACTAACTCACCTTTCAGAACTCATCATTGTTCGTTGTATGCTGCAGTTGGTTGGTTCTCATTGACATCTCACAGGCTGCATCATTGGTATATTTGAGTGGTGCAACCACTCCAAGGAACAGCAATGTCCGTCCTAACCTATGTGACTATGTTTAGAGTACCAGTAGGGGCAAAAGTGGCGCTGTTGTGCCAGAAACAGAGAGAGAGAGATAGTGTTGCACTGTTGCCTGCTAATTACAGAGAGAGAAATGAAATGAAATGAAATGAAATCTATATTTACCCAGGGTATCTGGGCTAAGCTCAAGAACTTGTTTCCAGCCAGGCCCTGCTCATAGAACACATTTCATCGTAGTGGTTTAATGCCTTGTTCAAGGGCACTTCAGCGGTGGTAATTTTAACGTGTCGGACGGCTGATTCGAACTGGGAACCTTCCGGTATCAAGACCGCGCCGCTATCCGTTCGACCACCGCTGGAGAGAGAGAGAGAGAGAGAGAGAGAGAGAGAGAGAGAGAGAGAGAGAGAGAGAGAGAGAGAGAGAGAGAGAGAGAGAGAGAGAGAGAGAGAGAGAGAGAGAGAGAGAGAGAGAGAGAGAGAGAGAGGCGAGAGAGAGGCGAGGGGAGAGGGGAGTTGCGCCACTCAGTTCACATGGGTGTGATTTTTAATTTATAAAGCCATTTCTTGGTGATCTTCCCTTTTACATTTCCTCCAAATTTAATCTTGTAAAAAAAGGTCTAAACCTCAGATCAAATGTCTGCCTACGGTGCGTAGTGCCAGCCTTCAAATCTGAGGGGGATACAAAGTGTCTTGCTTTCTTTGGCCCCTGGTCGTGGAATGACCTGCAGTCCAGACTAAAATTGGCCTTGAAAGTTCCTTTGAGAAGTTTCAAAAGGATCATCTTAAATGCACAGTCCAACACCTGCACATGTGCTCTGTGCACAATGTCTTGCGCCCGGTCATTGTCAGTGTACCATTGTTGGAGATATGTTGTATACTTTGTATAGGTTTCTTGAGGTATGTCATGGATGTATTATTTGCCGTTGTGTAAATTTGACATGCACAATGTAGCATTGAAGTGTAATTTTGTTTCTGCCTCTTGACCAGTTCCCATGCAAAAGAGACGTCTTAATGTGTTTTTACTGGTTAAATAAATAAAAATGAAAGGACAACTTCACCACTTTTCAACCTACCGGAGTATCTTCTTCATAATAGTCCTCACTAATGTTCATGATAAAATAGCATATGTTTTTCTACTCAGTCTGTGGGCAGTTCATCATTGATGGGGAATCCAAGCTAATCAGCAGTATTTCTATTCCTGAAAAATTACAATGCAATTATGGAAGCCATCATTTTCGTGATAATATACATGTAAATATAAATGTAATTAAAAAAGAAAAAAGTCAAATATAATCATAAAGTGAAAGTTTCTCACTCAAATGTATAAATGGGTTAAAGTACTTGCTTTCAAAAATACTACTAGTATTCAAAAGTATAAATTCCAAAGTATGTTCTCTTTTTTAAATCAATGCAATGCTATATTAAAGTTTTAACATATAACAAAATCTAATTGCACATTGTACATCTGCTATTTTTGAATAGCCAAAGTATAAAATGACACAAATTGTGTCTTGACTTTAAAGTCGGACTGCAATGGTTTCAGTGTGAAAAGGAATTAAGCCTGTATGTTTCTGAACCAATCAGAGCGGCCCATCCCTTCAGGCTATGGGACGTTAGAATCTCACTTGAGTGTAGCAGCGCTACCGTTTGTTGTGAGAGGGACGGCTACAGCCAAGCTAATGAAGCTATGTGGCTTATTTCTAGCCTATAATGTTTTCAGATACATATTCCGTGCTGATTACGTTTAAAATGAGTAATACGTCTGGATGTCATCTTGAATGAGATTAAAACCAGAGTAGTTCTGTAATCAAAATCAGCTGTGTTTGGAGGAGTGTGCAGCTATGGGAATCAAACAGGTGAATGAAATCAAGATTCATTTATATTCATAAGGGTAGCGGTAGGTCATCACAGCACGTTTTCGTTCAAAGGAAGTAATTCAATCGTCCTTTTATGGGCTTTTGAGGATCGAGGGCCAAATAGACAATGCCAAAACAATGGGAAATTTTCCCATTGTTGTGAACAAATAAATATAGGCTACATGACACATGTTTTTAGGCACTAATCTCTCAAGAACAGATCCTGAGCTGTGCTACCAAATATGTTGGCAAGGCCTTGTGATATCTAACTATAAATGCACCAAGTCTCTGTACGTCTGTGCGTCTGTAATCCACGTAACTCGAGAACCGTTCACCCCACCGACTTCAAATTCGACACACGCGTTCCACCCCACCACAGGGGGTGCAGTGCCCGGTGTCGAATCGGTCGGACCCACGGGTGTCCAGAACCACCCCAAAAAGGCTTCTTCCCGGGCTCTGGACAGGGCCCCTGCCCAGTGTCCATATATGGAGCTGGCCTCTTCTGACATAATTCTGACGTCTGCATAGACTCCATATTTGGGCATGCCTGACAAAGGTCACATATAGGCTCTGTGGCATGCACCTGGACCACTAGGCCTTCAGCGGGAACCCCAGGTATCATGTTTTTGACGAGGAATTATCTGACAACATCATTAAATGTCTGGAAGTGCTAACCCTTTGTAAGTTATTCTTTACCAGTGTCTGGAATACAAATGTGAAATCATTTGCATCAACTTGATGATGCTTCAACAACTGTAGTAGTTCTTGTCATGCATTGCATGACAAATTCAGCAATTATTTTACTGCCCTATTAGTTGCATAAACTTGTCACAGTTAAGTTATTTACCTTCTGCTTAACACAGGCCTGTCTGCAGATGAAACTTATTGCATCGACCTCTCCTCTGCTCTGCAGCAAACACTAAACAAACAGGGGAAGGATGTTGAGTATTTCCAGAGTTGAATTATGGATAGATGAATGAACCGATGAAAACAACAACAAAACAGCTAGGGTACCGCGTCCGCCTGATATGGAGAGAGAGAGAGAGAGAGAGAGAGAGAGAGAGAGAGAGAGAGACACTTGATAAGCTGCACGCCTGTTTGAGAAGCTGAGTTCCACGAGAGTCCTTCCTCCCCTTTCATTTCTTGTTTGTTTTTACTCCCCTTCATTCTCTCTCTCTCTCTCTCTCTCTCTCTCTCTCTCTCTCTCTCTCTCTCTCTCTCTCCGTGGCTCATCAGTGTGGTTGTTCTTCGGTAATGACTCCCACTGTGGCAGGGCCCCTTTAAGGTTGAGCCCCCCCCCCCACCCCACCCCACTCCACCATGCATTATTCATGGCCCCCACAATCAAATGAGGGGAACAACGCTTGGTAGCAGGAGACATGGTGCATGGCTCTTCCTCCCCAAAAAGTCCCCTGAGGTGCCCCAGTCTGGTACCCACCATACCCCCCCCCCCCCCCACACACACACACACACACACACACACACACACACACCACCACCAACCCATGACAGTTATCAGACATGTTGTTGTTTTTCGGGGGGTGGGTGTGTGGGTTGTTGGTAGTCCGTTTAGGTCAGGCAGGCCAGCGCTGACCTCTACTGCCCTTTGGGGTCTTTTATTTATCACTTCCTCTCTCCATAGGGTCCAAGATTGTCTGGCACCTTTTTTTTCCTTTTTTTAAATCTTCTGGTGGTGTGTGTGTGTGTGTGTGTGTGTGTGTGTGCGTGCGTGCGTGCGTGTGTGGAGGGGGGGTGGGGGGTGGGGCTGGTATATTGGTTCCAAAATCCAAATCACTGTCATATCATGAAGCAGTGATTCTCAATCTTTTTCATGCCCCCAAATTAACCATGAAGCCCCATGCAAGATTTGTGTTGTTAAAATGTCTCAGCAATAAATAAAAAAAAACAGAATCTACACAAGCCGATATTATGGTTAAGGTGGTTATACTGATTTTTATGCTATAATATGGGACCCCTGAAACGCCCTCAAGGACCCCTGGCGGTCCCCGAACCCCACCCTGAGAACCAGTGTTATTAAGAACAATATCTGTCACCAACTCTGAGACGTTTTTCTGTCTTTTCTTTTTCTTATAGGCTGTTGTGGCAGAAAGAAAGAGAAAAAAAACCTGTTGATTTGCAAAGAAAGCGTCATCATCATCATCATCATCATCATCATCATCATAATCATCATCATAATCATCATGACGGTGTGTATCCGATACATGTGGCTGGGTATTGTGCATAATTTATTTGCTCTCCAGTGTCTAGTATCTATTATCTCCCTCTCGCCCGCTCCAACACTATACCAGATGAAGCATGGATGTGGACCAGGAGGAGGGACAGTCCCTCCTGGTCCACATCCATGCTTCACCCAGTGCTGGAAAGTAACATTTACTTAACCCATACTGGGCGAGAACCCCTTTAGGTGCATTAAACATTATGTTATACTTTAGCTATTGAAAAATAGCAGATCTACAAGCTCATAGCGCGGCACCGAGTGCCGCGCTATGAGTTTGTAGGTCTGCTATTTTGAAAATGGGGCGCAAATCTTTGAATACCGTATATATACTTTCAGATCAACGTTTTTAACTCAAATCTTTGCTTCTGGGAGGTTCCTGGAACAACATATTTTCAGATGGGGGTCGCTGGCCAATTACATATCATTTTTGGGGTCCTTGACATGAAATATTGAGCACCACTGATATAGAAACATGGGTATTTCAGAAAACTGTCAGGATTTAGAAGACATTTTTTAAATTTCGACGTCAGGCCTAAATGGGTACTGTGCATTTACTTAAGTACTGTACTTAAGTACTGTTTTGTGGTATTTGTACTTTACTTGAGTATTTCTAATTTCCAATACTTTTACTTCTACATACGTCTCGGATTCAAATATTATACACTTTTACTCGGCTACATTTATTTGAAAACTTTGGTTACTAGTTACTTATAACTTAACTTACGTTATTTTAATTATTATTACAAAACATACATTAACCACTTCAGCCCTGCATTTCAGCCATTTGAGAATTGCCGATCTACAAGCTCACAATGTGTCACATCATGACACATTGTGAGCTTTAGATCTGCTATTTTCAAAAGATTATTATACTATATTATATTTAAATTTTTGAAATGGGACATTCTGCACAATGAGTTCTTTTACTTTTGGTACTTTATGTAGCCTATACATTTTGAAGCCAATACTTGTTTTACCCAAGTCAATTTTGAATTCCGGACTTTTACGTTTACAGAATATTTCTATATTGCAGTATATTGATACTTTTACTTACCGGTAAGTGAAAATAGAGTACTTTTTCCACCACTGGCGAGGACAAGGAAGGACAGTCCCTCACCTCCTCTTCCCACCTCCATCAGTAAACGAGCTGGTCTTCTGAGCAGTCAGTGACACACACGCACACACACACACACACACACACACACACACACACACACACACACACACACACACACACACACACACACACACACACACACACACACACACACACACACACACACACATCTATCGGTTCCTCTAATATTTGTCTAGGCACAGGAGGGGGTTGATGGAGTTCTCTGCTCCCCGTCTCAAGCCACGCCAGCCCACTGATTACTGGGCAAGATTAGAGGCAGAGAGAGAGAGTTGGGGAGAGAGAGAGATGGAGAGAGAGAGAGTTGGGGAGAGAAAGAGAAAGAGAGAGAGAGAGAGTTCCTTGAGCCTCATGCCTGCATAGTATCGTTGCATGAAGAGGCAGATTAAAGATTAACATATGAAATGTGGAGATAGGCCCACCTGCTGTGCGACAGATCTCCCACACACCGCCGCCAATGGAAACGCTTCCTAACTCAGTTGCTCTCATGAGTGATTTTTCTTTTCTTTTTTCTATTTTTTTCCTGATTACTCCTGGTTTACTCATTTGATACTTGTCATTTCCTGGACTACTGCATATTGAGTGTGAATGACTGGCTTCCGTCTTTCGATAGGAATATTCAGTATTGTAATGGTGTTGGTCCTGGTGTAACATCACAGACAGTCCCTGTGAGTCCCTGTAATGTTTAAACCACTCGCACACAGCATGTCACCGTCTTCTATCTCGGCACCCACTCCCCTTGTCTCGTCTCTTCTTCCCCAACCCCTCCTCTATTCCGAGTTAAATAAAAAAAATACTGCCGCCACCCTTTCCCTGGGCGCCATAAATATGTCATTATGCCGGTCTTATTATGCTCATTATTGGGGTGGCTGGAGTGGACGCCTGTGTCTATCACAGCCCTGTGATGTGGCTCTAATGGTTCTGACCTGTGCGGGGACACAGGTGGTCCCCAGAACCTCCCTGATTGGGTCCATTTATTATGCCGCTCCGGCCGCCGGAGATGGTCCAGCTTTAGTCATTTGCGTGCGGGGAGGATTTCATTCCCATGGCCACTGATGGACTGAAGTGCCCCCCCCCCCCCCCTCCCCCCCCCCTCTCTCTGCTCCCTGCATTTCATCCAGCAGCCTCAGCTTTGTTCTTTCCTAATGGCTCATTTAAACGGGTTAATTCACAGCGGGGACCCCACTGCAAATCAGCGATTATCACCCATAGCCGGTGTCAACCCAATAGCACATGCACGCACGCACGCACACACATACACACACACACACACACACACACACACACACACACACACACACACACACACACACCTCCACTACCACTGTACCCCTCCCCACTACCTCACCACACATTTATTATTCATCACAATCAAATAAGTGGGGTGGCTGGCGAAAGTTGCTTTTCTCTCTAGCTCTCATCTCATCTCTCTCTCTCTCTCTCTCTCTCTCTCTCTCTCTCTCTCTCTCTCTCTCTCTCTCTGTCTCTCTGTCTCTTAGTCAATCTGTCTCTTTCTCACCTCTCCCTCACTCTCCCCACATCCCTGTCTCTCTCCCCTCCTCTCGTCACCTCTCCTCTTGCCGGTGGAAGAATTGCTTTTATTGCAGCAAACATTGCGCGGAGCCCACGGCTCTCGGCAGCCCCAGCCAGCCAGTCAGCCAACGACGCACAACCAGCCAGTCAGTCCATCCAGCCACGCACAGCTACCGAGCAGCCAGACAGAGCCCTCCCCCGTCAGGAAAATGAGCAATTCTCTCATTGTAATAATGCGCCTCTGTCATCTCCCCATTATCGGCATGATAAAAGATGAAATATTCAGGGAGGCTGGCCTCCTAACCTGATCTGGGCGCGATATTGGGCCTGTGGAAAATGAGTTTTATCAGCTTTAATATACTCCTTGGCAGACTGACCCTTGAAATTAAACATTATTACAGAGCGGATATTTAAAAAACCGGGGCCACAAATTACATCAGAATGAAAATATTAAGGAACATTACGAATATATCAAGTGGCGCTTCTCATTCTCTCTCTCTCTCTCTCTCCCTCTCTCTCTCTCTCTCGTTTCTCTCATTCTCCTTGCACTCGCACGCCGCCTCTGCTCATCCCAACACCCCCACCACCCTTTCTACCATCCTCCATGAGCTTCAGGTTGGTGGCGTTGTGTGTCACCGCCGGGGTGTGTGTGTGTTTGTGTGTGTATGTGTGTGTGCGATGGGCTGGCAGGGAAATAATAACAATATGGCCTGTCCCACCAGCGTCATGTGTCTGCATAAACTAATTAGACCTCCACCGCTCTCTCATCACCTGCTTTATTAGGAGCGGAGCACAGGCAGGAAGTGTGCGACTGTCGAGTAAGGGTGTGCGTGTGGCACTGTGCGCGCGCGCGAGTGTGTGTGTGTGTGTGTGTGTGTGTGTGTGTGTGTGTGTGTGTGTGTGCGCGTGTGCGCGTGTGTGTGTGTGTGTGTGTGTGTGTGTGTGTGTGTGTGTGTGTGTGTGTGTGTGTGTGTGTGTGCCTGCACATGTGTTGGCACGTTTGAGACGTAGTGTGTGACGGAATGAATCCATGATGATGTGTGTTTGATACATACCACTGGAGGTATCTTGCATATACCTGGTACCAGCCAGAGTTTTAAAGTGATTGCATAGTGTGTGTGTGTGTGTGTGTGTGTGTGTGTGTGTGTGTGTGTGTGTGTGTGTGTGTGTGTGTGTGTGTGTGTGTGTGTGTGTGTGTGTGTGTGTGTGTGTGTGTGTGTGTGTGTGTGTGTGTGTAGCTTTTCCTACAATAACACCTCTAGCTTCACTGCATGTTTCTGTTGCAGGATAAGCTTTTCCTACAATAACACCTCTAGCTTCACTGCATGTTTCTGTTGCAGGAAAAGCTTTTCCTACAATAACACCTCTAGCTTCACTGCATGTTTCTGCTGCGGGTAAAGCTTTTCCTACAATAACACCTCTAGCTTCACTGCATGTTTCTGCTGCGGGTAAAGCTTTTCCTACAATAACACCTCTAGGTTCACTGCATGTTTCTGCTGCGGGTAAAGCTTTTCCTACAATAACACCTCTAGCTTCACTGCATGTTTCTGCTGCGGGTAAAGCTTTTCCTACAATAACACCTCTAGGTTCACTGCATGTTTCTGCTGCGGGTAAAGCTTTCCCTACAATAACACCTCTAGCTTCACTGCATGTTTCTGCTGCGGGTAAAGCTTTTCCTACAATAACACCTCTAGCTTCACTGCATGTTTCTGCTGCAGTTAAAGCTTTTCCTACAATAACAGTAACACCTCTAGCTTCACTGCATGTTTCTGTTGCGGGTAAAGCTTTTCCTACAATAACACCTCTAGCTTCACTGCATGTTTCTGCTGCGGGTAAAGCGTTTCCTACAATAACACCTCTAGCTTCACTGCATGTTTCTGCTGCGGGTAAAGCTTTTCCTACAATAACACCTCTAACTTCACTGCATGTTTCTGCTGCGGGTAAAGCTTTTCCTACAATAACGGTCACTGGGGCATAATTACCACCGGCAGGCAGAAGGCCTCTCTAATCACTTTACAAGTAAAAAGAAGAAGAAAAAAATCCTCCAAATCCATCTTCGTCAAAAAAAACAAAAACAATGGGGAAAGTGATGTTGGTTCCATGCACATTTGGCGCGTGGTGATTTGTCACTTTGTGATTGGGGGGTGGGGTTGGGGGGATATGAGAAA
>NC_136811.1:37723041-37725541 GCF_951216825.1 Electrona antarctica
AGCTCTATGTTGTCCAATAATAATCATTGCTATATAATGTGTAGAATACTGGCTCCCAAACACTGGGTCGGGACCCGTTTGTGGGTCACGGACACATTTTTATGGGTCCCTTTATTTTTTGTTTCCTTAATTTAGTTTTTAATTATAATTATTATTTATAATTATTATTTCAAAACATAAAATATAGCAAAAACAGATTATCAATTAAAAACAAAATGCAATGATTTTTTTTCAGTAATTTCATAAAGAAAAGAGAAAAATCTAAGAAATTCCTTAAATTTGAAAACAAATGTTTTAAGAAGTTGTGACGATCTACAAGCTCACAACGCGGCGTGAAGTGTCGCATTGTGTGCTTGTAGATCTGCTGTTTTCACTAGTTTGGGTCCCGGGCAAACGTCTAATTTCTCTTTTGGGTCTTGAGCTAAAACGTTTGGGAACCACTGCGGAAGAATGTTTGTTCGATAACAGCAGTCTCTCCATCTCTCCAGCTCTTTAGTAAAGAGAAAATAAATGTTCAGGTTGGGATTCTAATTTTATCGATCAGAACCCCACAAAGAGCATTTATCATCTGAAATTTCATAGTGTTCCATTTCCAATTTCTTTTGTTTGTTTCAGAACTTCCAATTTCACTTGTTTTTCTTGTATCCTGTATGAGTTCTATTTCCTGATTGGATAAAAGTAGTAACACGACCTGAAAATGTTTTTTCTGTTCAATAAAGAGATGAATGGATCCCTGTTACTGACCAAATACATAGCAACAGTTGTCATCGGAAGATAGAGCTGTTGAACAGTTTTACAACAAAACAAAGAAATCACATACACCTCTTTTAACTTTGAATTTTGAACGTTGAATTGTCTTTGAGCATTAGCAAAGCAATGCTGCACTGTGTTCTGATCAGTGGAGAAACACCGGAATGAACAGACCACAGGCCTTTCAACACCACCATACAGAATACATACCCTTAGAAACACCGGAATGAACAAGACCACAGGCCTTTCAACACCACCATACAGAATACATACCCTTAGAAACACCGGAATGAACAGACCACAGGCCTTTCAACACCACCATACAGAATACATACCCTTAGAAACACCGGAATGAACAGACCACAGGCCTTTCAACAACACCATACAGAATACATACCCTTAGAAACACCGGAATGAACAGACCACAGGCCTTTCAACAACACCATACAGAATACATACCCTTAGAAACACCGGATTGAACAGACCACAGGCCTTTCAACACCACCATACAGAATACATACCCTTAGAAACACCGGAATGAACAGACCACAGGCCTTACATACATACCCTTGCACTTTACTCAATATGTTTTTATTGGGGCAAAGACCCTCTTAAAAAGGACAGATGTATGAAAAGGGGAAGCAGCAAATGTGTGGGGTGGTACTACTAGGGTGAATGGCCAGTTAGATGTCTGCATAAATATTAATATTGAAACCTTTTACACCCCACCCCACCCCCCCCCCCCCCCACACACACACACACACACACACACACACACACACACACACACACACACACACAACTCTCAGTCTGTGTCTGTTTTCTTTGACAACCTCAGGATGCATACAAGATGCGTACAACAGCTCCTATGAACCGAGATGTCTTTTATTTCTCAGTCCAGTGCTTTTTGCGTCAAGCGTGGCGCTGAGCGGCTTGCTGCCTGGCTGACTGCCTGACTGCCTGACTGCCTGGTTTGGTTGGCTGGGCAGGCAGGCAGGCAGGCAGGCAGGCAGGCAGGCAGGCAGGCATGCGTTGCGGCTCGTCGACTGCGGCGGCTGAGGCACGCCGTGTTGTTTCGCCGCGCTCTGCGCAGACAGCAACGGGTGAGAATGTCACTCCACAAAAGCAGCATGAGTCGAGCTGTGTAAACAGTAAATAATAAACAAGTGCTCTAATACATTATTGAGAGAATCACTTTAGGCAACTGGGACAGCATGAAACGCGTACCCCTCCACCACCACCATCACCACCAGCCAGCCAGCCCCCACCCCCTTCCAATGCCCCCCACTACCCGCTCTCTCCCTTTCCTCTCTTTTCAAACTTGCGCGCTCTGTTTTGGAGTTGTGACACTGGCACAAGAGATGAGGTGCTGTAATGTTTCTGTAGTCAGTGGCAACTGCATGGAAAGGTCTCTCATAGCTCTTTCTCGTTTAATAATTTTAAATGTTCAATGATTTCGTTTTCTACATAATTGCATGCTGTATCATTTGAGCTTGTGGCAGTTGGTGATGTCAGATGTCAGGCGGGTTTCTGTTCTGGTTGCTGCCCTGTATAGTGCCACAGTCTGATAATGGATTTCTTTATATATCAGAAAGAATAACTCTGTTGTGATTTGATCCCTTTTGACATATTACTATACTCTCACTATGCTTGGAGTCGATGATAGCGCAGATAGGCCCGTACCGTTATAGTGGCACAGCCTTTTATGGCTCTTTATGTTGCATTACGATAACGCTGATATGATCAGTGT
>NC_136811.1:37730541-37738041 GCF_951216825.1 Electrona antarctica
CTCTCTCTGTCTGTCTCTCTGTCTGTCTGTCTCTCTCTCTCTCTCTCTCTCTCTGTCTTTCTCTCTGTCTGTCTCTGTCCGTCTCTCTCGCGCTCTTTCTGCTCTGGGGAGCGTGCCGTGGTGACAAACCTTCCCTTTTATTATTTCATGGCCTGTTTAAAGATTTAGCGAGGCCCACAAACCACTACTTTTAATGACCAATTAACAGGAGCACCGCGGCCTCGCTCAAGATTTGCTAGAGTAAACAGTGGTGGTGGAGAGAGAGGGGCGTGTGTCTCGTTACCGCACCACCGTTCACACTTGCACGCATGCAAACAGCCACACACCCGCGTAAAGTAAAAACACACACACACACACACACACACACACACACACACACACACACACACACACACACACACACTTCGCTCCACAGCTTATTAAAACCTGGAGGAGCAGCAGCATCGCTTACCAAAACCTTGAGAGAGAGAGAGAGAGAGAGAGAGAGAGAGAGAGAGAGAGAGAGAGAGAGAGAGAGAGAGAGAGAGAGAGAGAGAGATATTGTGAGAGAGACAGTCAGCAAGAGTCAGTGCAAAGCCCGCTGGGGTACATGTTTTTTTTAAGTTAATTTATATATATTTTTTCAATCTAAAATGATAAATCCCAGTGCAAAGTCAGCCTGGTTGAACGTGATGCGGAGTCAGTGTGGTGGAATGGCGTTGAAGAGAGGTGGAGTAAATGAGTTGCTCCCGGGTTATTAGCATGGCTCAATAATGTAGCTGGGGGGTAGGACAGTGTAATGTAGCTGGGGGGTAGGACAGTGTAATGTAGCTGGAGGGTAGGACAGTGTAATGTAGCTGGGGGGTAGGACAGTGTAGCTGGGGGGTAGGACAGTGTAATGTAGCTGGGGGGTAGGACAGTGTAATGTAGCTGGGGGGTAGGACAGTGTAGCTGGGGGGTAGGACAGTGTAATGTAGCTGGGGGGTAGGACAGTGTAATGTAGCTGGGGGGTAGGACAGTGTAGCTGGGGGGTAGGACAGTGTAATGTAGCTGGAGGGTAGGACAGTGTAGCTGGGGGGTAGGACAGTGTAATGTAGCTGGGGGGTAGGACAGTGTAATGTAGCTGGGGGGTAGGACAGTGTAATGTAGCTGGGGGGTAGGACAGTGTAATGTAGCTGGGGGGTAGGACAGTGTAATGTAGCTGGGGGGTAGGACAGTGTAATGTAGCTGGGGGTAGGACAGTGTAATGTAGCTGGAGGGTAGGACAGTGGCTGGGGGGTAGGACAGTGTAGTGTAGCTGGGGGGTAGGACAGTGTAATGTAGCTGGGGGGGTAGGACAGTGTAATGTAGCTGGGGGGTAGGACAGTGTAATGTAGCTGGGGGGTAGGACAGTGTAATGTAGCTGGGGGTAGGACAGTGTAATGTAGCTGGGGGGTAGGACAGTGTAATGTAGCTGGGGGGTAGGACAGTGTAATGTAGCTGGGGGGTAGGACAGTGTAATGTAGCTGGGGGGTAGGACAGTGTAATGTAGCTGGGGGGTAGGACAGTGTAATGTAGCTGGAGGGTAGGACAGTGTAATGTAGCTGGGGGGTAGGACAGTGTAGTGTAGCTGGGGGGTAGGACAGTGTAATGTAGCTGGGGGGTAGGACAGTGTAATGTAGCTGGGGGGTAGGACAGTGTAATGTAGCTGGGGGGTAGGACAGTGTAATGTAGCTGGGGGGTAGGACAGTGTAGCTGGGGGGTAGGACAGTGTAATGTAGCTGGGGGGTAGGACAGTGTAGTGTAGCTGGGGGGTAGGACAGTGTAATGTAGCTGGGGGGTAGGACAGTGTAATGTAGCTGGGGGGTAGGACAGTGTAATGTAGCTGGGGGGTAGGACAGTGTAATGTAGCTGGGGGGGTAGGACAGTGTAATGTAGCTGGGGGGTAGGACAGTGTAGTGTAGCTGGGGGGTAGGACAGTGTAATGTGGGGGGTAGGACAGTGTAATGTAGCTGGGGGGTAGGACTGTGTAATGTAGCTGGGGGGTAGGACAGTGTAATGTAGCTGGGGGGTAGGACAGTGTAATGTAGCTGGGGGGTAGGACAGTGTAGCTGGGGGGTAGGACAGTGTAATGTAGCTGGGGGGTAGGACAGTGTAATGTAGCTGGGGGGTAGGACAGTGTAATGTAGCTGGGGGGTAGGACAGTGCTGCTCAAGGCCAAAGGCTGTCCGAGAGGCTGATTTGGACCCATCTCGTTTGCGGCCGGTGCAAAAGCACCGGGCTCCTCAAGATGAGTGGCAAAAAGCCCACCATCCCTTCCAGCGACTAAACAAACACACATGGATACGCGCTTTCCTCCACGGGCTCACGCATGAGTGATCAAGCAGATACCACAACACATCCACTGTGGTGTGGGCTTCATTTTGGAAGCGTGTCAGCGACGACGGGTGGGCTGAAATACCAATGCTGCTATTGATGGCTGATCCATAACCCCGCTCGGAGACGGCTGCGCACGCCGCAAGAGAAATGGGAACTTATTTGGCAGAAATGCAGACATTGTATATTATATTCCCTTTTCGGGAATTTAATATAAGATATAGAATGAAAATGCAGACATTGTACATTCCCTTTAAGGAATTTAATATAAGGTGGTCCACCAGTGTCAGCGGTTGGCGAGGTTGGAAATACAAATGCTGCTATTGATGGCTGATCTGTAACCTAATCTGTTCGAAAGTATCTGGCACAAAGCGACTACAGTACCGCACGCACGCACGCACGCACGCACGCACGCACGCACGCACGCACGCACGCACGCACGCACGCACGCACGCACGCACGCACGCACGCACACACACACACACACACACACACACACACACACACACACACACACACACACACACACACACAGTAAAACCATGAGTTTTACTTTAACCTGTGAGTGTGGAAATGGAACCCCTCCGGTTTCCCTTTGGCTGCTCTTTGCTTTTTCCTTGTTCAAACCCAATGACAGACCTATAATAATGTTTGGCACCAACGTCCCTATATCACCTTACCGCTTGCAGATTACAAACTAGTGTGGGTGTTGTATGCATATGTAAACCCATGTGTTTGCATTCCCTCCAAAGGCGTTCCGTCAGCACATAGTGCTGTACAGAACACACGCAGAGACAAAGAAGTAGACAACCTGGTTAATAAGACAGCTCAGTGATTGTATTTGTTTTCCATTTGTCTCTCGTCGTTTGCATTGAAAACGCTCGGCGGTAATTAAGCCACTAAGTGAAATTGAAACAGGCGAGTCGTGGGGTGAACGCGACGGAGGCTTTATGGGAAAACAACAACAGACGGAGAATGACAAGAGCTTGGCAGAACAATGTGACCAAACGGAAATCCTCCCCATCAGGAAGCTTCCATTGTATCAGTCGGAACAAAACGGGGGAGACAATGAGGAGAGAATCATTGTGCGATGGCAAAAATTATGCCAGGGCTTATAGGGAGAAAGGAGCGACGCGTAGAACTGTACATGTACAGTACAGGTTGTGTGTAGAGCAGTGATTCTCAACCTTTTCAATTTCAGGGACCCCCAGTTTGATGTGCATTAGGCCAGAGATTCCCAAACACTGGTACAAGTATACCACTGGTGGTCCTTGAGCCCCCCCTCTGAGGTACACAGAGCCCCCCTCTGAGGTACACAGAGGAGTCGCCCAAAATAGGAGAAAAAAGACAAAAGTGGAATGAAATATGTCCATTACTACAGGTAGTTCTTCTGACTCGTTGAAAGGCTATCCAGCCGTGCTGAAATGAGCATGACAGCACACCTAGCCGTTAATAGAAGATTTGAGAACGGATTAACATTAGAAAACGGAACATTAGAAATATCATCAGTTGTACTGATTAGTGATTAGAGATTAGAGTTTTGTCAGAGCAGCAGCATTATTGGCTTAGGAATGGAACAAAATGGACAGGTATACTATACGCTCCTGTATTTTAACATCAGTTATTATGGTGATACTTGGAGAGCCAAATATCTTCTGAGGTGGTACTTCAGTATACAAAGGTTGGGAACCAATGCATTAGGCCACAGAACCCCATTTTAAATTATTTGTATCTCTGGGACCCTGATCTATACTGCAAAATTCCAAATTTAACTCTGAGAGTGTGAAAATGGAATAGGGGTCCATTTTGTTGCTATAGCTGTGGATCCACTGGAAACCATGGTATACCCACATAATGGTATTTGTCTTTAAAACCTTGGAAAATGTTATATTAATTTTGATACCAATAAAAAAGGACCTTAGATTATAGCTACTATGTTAGTTAATTGATCCTACCTGGAACACAATCGATTGATTGATCATTACAAACGAACACAGCCCACCCACATGACCATTTAACGTTGTGTTAAGTGGGCCTGATTGCTTTTGAGATCTTTAAGTGGGCCCTGATCCAGAAAAGGTTGGGTTGGGACGCGCTATTCTATCAGATGGAGAGAACGAGAGATCAGGGGGAGAAGCAAGGGAAGTATAACAGGAGTGAGAGGAAGAGGATGATGCTTTGTTTATATGATGGGCCAGTCTGATGTGGTCTATAGAGAGTGTGTGTGTGTGTGTGTGTGTGTGTGTGTGTGTGTGTGTGTGTGTGTGTGCATGCGTGCGTGCGTGTGTGTACGTGTGTGTGTATGTATGTGCTCCCATATGAAGGTGAGTCTGTGCCTTCAAAGTATAGGAAACTACCAGACTCTGTTGCTCCGTTCTCCCTCTCTATCCATCTCTCAATGTGCGTCACTCTCTCCATCTTCCAACTCGCCTTCCCTAACAAATCTCTTTGGCTGTCTTGCTGTGACTCCCCCCCCCCCCTCCTCCAAATCTCACACACACAACCTGTATGTCTCGCGGGAGGTCCGACAGAAGGACAAACAGTTCACTCGGCTCGGGCTTGTCCCCGCGGTTTTATACCCGTCTCTTTTTTTTCCTCTCGATCCAACCACCACCTTTCCTTCCCCTTCATTCCCCCTCACCCAATGAACCCCAGCAACAAATCAATGGCCGGGGATAAACACAAATCCCCCGTAGAGGTGACTTATAGAAAACAATTTGAACCTGCCGCACCTTGCTTTAGAGAGAAGGGGGGTGGGGTGGGGTGTGGTGGCGGGAGAGGAGGAACAAGAGGTGTGGGGGGTGTGGGGGGTGTGTGGGGGGGGGGGGGTTGGGGTGTTACTGCCCACCCTTTCTACTGTACGGTATGCTAACCTCAAACCAAGCCCTCTTCTGTGGCAGTCGATTGAAATTAAATTCCGGGTGGAAGCGAGCGTGGGGGGCTGAGGGGGGCTGGGGGGATGGTTGAGATGGAGTGTCAGACGGGACAGGACGGGGGTACGACGTCAGAAGAATAGAGGCTTGTGAAAACAGCGAATAGTGACAAGATGTTTTAAGCTAGAACCAAAATCATAATTGAATTGTGTGGATCTTGGGATTAAAGTGGCCACTATGACATCATGACATCATGACATCATCCCGTGACGGATCACTCATTTATGACATAATCTGTGACGTATATGACTCTGTATGTTTCAGCGTAATTCGAGTCCTATTGACATCCATTTTAAATATTCCAGTCTGTGGCCTTTCAGTGTGCATTCAAAGTTTGTGCCTACAAAGTGCGACCCTCTCTCGCAGACGGCTAGCCTCTTGTATGCCTCTGCATAAAAAAGGGGAGTCTGCTCTTTGATTGGACGTTTTATCATCAGGAACGTCGTGTCACGATTGATGCTACCGATCCGCCGAGCGTTACTGGATTGCATTCACAGGTGGCCGCGGACGGGGCCGGGGGTTCAATACCATTATTGATTGTAGCCCGGGTTAATTCACCCATTCTTTATTTTAAAACCCTCAGGGTGGGATATACAGACTGTAAGTAAAGCACGTGCCAGCAATGCTCCACCTATATGTAAAAACCTGCGAGCCAACCCATCATATTTCACGAACCTCAGCAGCACGTATATATATACCGTAGTATAGTACCTTTACCAAAAAAGAAAAAAAAAAGGAAACACTAACGACCTACAAAATCAAATATGACAAGCAGGAACCTAATGAGAGTGAGGTTTGAAGTAGACGCAGAGAGACGAGGCCTCCGACTCCTCAGGGGGCAGTGGGACTGGGGCTTGGACTGGGAGCCTGGGAGGGGAGGGGAGGGGAGGGGAGGGGAGGAGATTGGGGACTGAGGGAGGAGATGGAGGAGGGCTGACTAGGGCCTAGTGCTGAGTGGGCCCTCAGAGGGCTTCAGCCCCTATATGCAGATCCATCTGCACGGAGGGATGGTGGAGGGCTTTCTTTTTCTTCACCTCCTCCTTCTTTATTCCGCTCAGGCCTTCGCTCTAGTCCCCCCCCCCCCCCCCCCGCCCTCTCTCTCTCTCTCTCCCTCTCTCTCTCTCTCTCTCCCTCTCTCTCTCTGGTCATGCTAATTGCTCCCAAGGTCAGAGCGTTGGCTGCATTCCCCTGAACGGCCCTCTCTTTTCCCCACTCACTCTCTCCCTTCCCCCCCCCCCCCCCCCCCTCCTCTCTCTCTCTCTCTCTCTCTCTCTCTCTCTCTCTCCCCCCCCCCCCCTCTTTTCTCCTCAGCTCCAGCCCAGGCTTGAATGGCATGTTTTGATCAGGCCTAATTTGATCGGTCGACGCTGTCTGGGGTGGATAGGGACAGCACTTTACAGCCCAGCGCTTTTTGATGTGTGTGTGCGCGCTTATGTGTGTGTGTGTGTGTGTGTGTGTGTGTGTGTGTGTGTGTGTGTGTGTGTGTGTGTGTGTGTGTGTGTGTGTGTGTGTGTGTGTGTGTGTGTGTGTGTGTGTGTGTGTGTGTGATGTGTGTCAGGTTATGATGTGTCTGTGTCTGAGTGCTTGAGGGTGTTACGTGCTGGCAGGGAAGTGTTTTTGAGGGGTGTCAGAGTGTGTAAAACGTGTGCGTGTGTGTGTGTGTGTGTGTGTGTGTGTGTGTGTGTGTGTGTGTGTGCGTGTGCGTGTGCGTGTGCGTGTGCGTGTGTGTGTGTGTGTGTGTGTAAGGGGTTTATGTTAGGGGGCAATATAGTGTATATCTGGGTGATTCTGTGTGCCCAAGTGTCAAGGAGAGTTTGATGTGTGTTGATACAGCATGGTGCGTCAGAACATACTGAGACCTGGACGGAAATACGATCGCCCTGGTCACTATTTGAGTAAATTGCATAATTGCGTAATTTGAGAGGGGGGGGGACCCTAACCCAATATGAACGCCACAGTTTGATCAACAGGAGATGTACGGTCACATTATAAGCTACGTGATTACAGCTACCAACTACCAGCTACCAGCTACCAGGCTACCAGCTACCAGCTACCAGCTACCAGCTACCAAGCTACCAGCTACCAGGCTACCAGCTACCAGCTACCAGGCTACCAGCTACCAGGCTACCAGCTACCAGGCTACCAGCTACCAGGCTACCAGCTACCAGCTACCAGGCTACCAGCTACCAGGCTACCAGCTACCAGGCTACCAGCTACCAGCTACCAGCTACCA
>NC_136811.1:37743041-37760541 GCF_951216825.1 Electrona antarctica
AGCTTGGCTTGTCACCCTCGTGTCAGACCGTGATGTCATAATCCCTCGCCACCTGTACGAGGTTTAATTTCCTCATCAAGTATGTTCTGGTGGATAAGGAAATGGTGTGGTCACATAGTCGAGATATAAGTTTGTGCCTAAGCCGGTCCTTGGTTTTCTGTTACACATTGCAGCAGCATGGAAGGACAAATGTTATTTCCCACAAATACTGTATCCATTGCCCTTTAAAATTACATGTTATATTAAGATAATTAATTTAATAATATACATTTAGAGACTATTCTACAGTACCAGAAGGTGTCCCTTTTATCATATATCTATCATTTTGAATTATGTATTCTTGGTACTATATTGTACTTGGTGTTTTTACTCGGTCTTATAAGGGGCTCCTTGCCATTTTGTGGACACTTACTGTAAGTACCAAGAGTGCACACAGTTTTAATATGTATGTGCCCAGTGGGAGCTCCACTATTAACAGTGGCAGACTAATTATTTTCATTGTTCTCTCTTGCTCTATAAAATCCAGTGTTCATTTCAGTTTGAGGCTACACATGAACTCATGAGTGAAAGGAAAGTAACAGAAAATTGCATGTATAGATTCAGAAGTCGAAAACTTTGCTTCTAATTCGCAAAACCCACCATTGTAGAAACAAAACCTGGAAGAAGCATCGCCGGGCTAATTAAACTGATTGGCTCTCTGTCTGTCTCGCAAGAAGCCCTTCCTGCCAATCAAACGCGTATGATTCCACCGTAACAAACTGTGGCGTCGGCTTTTTCTGCCGGGGGAAGGATGGGCCTGACAGCAGACCGTGTGATTGGACAGAACTGTGCTGCCTCTGTAGTTGTCAATCAGCTGGCACAGAGTTGAGTATTTCTGACCCCCTTTCACACGGCTGGAAAGACAGAATGCACCGATGAAGCTGCCAGGCGTGAAAATAATGGACACTTAGGATATAAAGACTCCCGATATAATTATCCTAACCGGCAATAGACATCCGAAAAACCTCCCATAAATTGCCATCAATTCTCCCCCAGATGCGTTATTCTCCTCTGTCTCCAAGTTGAAAAAACATCTCCAGGTTATATTATGCTCTCGAGGAGGGCATGGCGAGAAAGAGAAAGACAGAGAAAGACAAATAGTGTGGGCTTTTTTAAATCTCAGAAGCCCTCCTGGAAGCCACACAGGCCTTATTTTAGTCACTGCCTCTTGTGGCTAGCACTCTCCCTCACTGTCTCTGTCTCTCCCTGTCTCTCCTTGTGTCTCTCCCTGTCTCGGTCTCTGTCTCTCTATGTCTCTCTCTCTTTCCAACTATCTCTCTCTCTCTCTCTCTCTCTCTCTCTCTCTCTCTCCCTTTTATTTTTTTTATTTGCTTTTTTTCCTTGGGCACCGTTTCTTCCTCTCTGTTCTCTCTCTCAATCCCAAGCCTATTTGGAGCATGTTTGTTTTCATGCTCTCCCCTCTCGTTCTCAATTTCTCTCCCGCCCTCCCTCTCATTTCCTTTCGCCTTCTCCACCCCCCATTCAGTGTGTGTGTGTGTGTGTGCGCGTGTGTGTGCATGTATAGATGCGAGGCGTGTATAACCCCAGGTAAGCTCAATGAAGCAGCCTTACTAGCCTGTATCTGTGGGAGGCTCTGGCTCATCTCTCGCCTGCATCCCTGTAGCCTTAATCTGTGACAGACCATTTCATAATCACAGCCATGGGGGCTTCTCTTTTTCTCCCTTCCTCCCTCTATTTCTCTCCCCTCCTCCTCCTCCTCTTCCTCCTCTTCCTCCTCCTCCTCCTCTCCTCTTCATCTCGTCTTCATCTTCTCTCTCTCTCTCTTTCTTTCTCTCTCTCTCTCTGTCTCTCCTGGAGTGCAATCATTCACAGGCATGCACCCTCCCACAGGCGGATTAGCAGGCGCCGTGCTCGTCCTACATAATCGTGGCACAATGGAGCCCGTGCGCGCCACCACCACAGCCCTGCCATAGGGCGCACGCACGCACGCACGCACGCACGCACGCACGCACGCACGCACGCACGCACGCACGCACGCACGCACGCACGCACACACACACACACACACACACACACACACACACACACTGGCCGACGTAGGACAAAATGGACCCCATCTAGCACCTGCTACCTGCAATCCAGGCAGGTTATATAGTTTGAAGCTGAAGTATCCACAGCCACCCACTGTTTGTGGATGCATGGCATCGTTGATGGCCCATAGTACTGGAGATACAGATTGCATGTATTCATCCAACTCTTAGCTGGATACTCAGAACTGGAGCTATTTGAGGTGTGATTCTTTACATGCTTGCCAAGCATGCTCTCCTGCAATTTAAACTAGAATAGGGTGTCTTTACAATCGGGCCTTGAAAATCTTTGACAAAAAGCAAATAAGGTACAGTAGCTTACCGTCATTGCCTCATTTTAAGTAAAGAGAGTATAAAGAGATACAAGAGAAAACTTTTCACTACTATATGTAAAGCTTGTGTTTAAATGTTTAACCACGTAAACCCTATGCATTGACCACTGCCTCCCAAGGGAGGGTCTACGCCTGCAGATCAGCTTCAAGTGGCAACTATAAAGTTTAATTCTGCAAAACATGATTTGCTCATACAGTTCTGAATGTGAAAGTCCTGGAACCTGATCACTTGAAGAGCCTTAAACAAAAACATAATTCAGCAACAAACCTGTATACTGTAGGCCTACACCTGTCTAGTTTTCTGTACGTAGATGTTACTGCTACTACCGTACTTCTTACAGCAAATGTGTTTCATTGTACTGTTTTGTTGTACTTAGTTTACCTTCTTTTGTATCACACTGTTTTAATCTCTTCACAAGAGCCCTTCTATAGGGACAGGTGTTGTAAATGAGCATAAACACTGTGATACCTGCGTCGCATAGCTGTTCTCATTTTGTCTACAGTGTATCTGTCCCTATTCAAATAAATAAAAGATACGCATCTTTTTAATCTTCATATAATTTGGACCATGTAAACGAACTGAAGCCTTGATACTCATATATTAGTGAGAATTGGAAACAAAAGGATAGAAAGGATAGAAATACAAATAAAAACATTCTGTAATCTTAATAGCATAAAACCTCACAAGTCACATTCACACGATGCAAGTGTGTGCTTACTAAATCTTTGTGTGTGGACCCAGTCAATTACAACACTCCAGCCTACATCATTAGCATATTGTAAGAAAAAAAGAGAAGGAGAAGAAGGAACAAGGATCTTATGATTCATTTTCATTGTCAGAATAATAGCTGAGCCGATTAGCAGCATTGTTGCCATTGGAGAGGCAAAACCTCCTCACGCTCCTCAATCTGTTTGAGTAATTAAACCATTTGGTAAAATCATCTCATGTGTCTGCTGATTCAGTACAAAAAAAGAGAAAATCTGCTACTGCACATCACCACTATAATGTTACATTTATGTATTAGCTTTAAAAGGCTTAAGTGTGAAGCCGTGTGCACAACAACTGCTCTGCTAACAGAATGTCAAATGGGATCCATCGCTCCATTCCAATGCATTTCATATAATACTATAATGGGAGGCAAGGATTTATACCGCATTAGTATCAAGCTCCATCAGATTTAAAGGCATAAATCCATTCTATATCCTCCAAGTTTTCCTCGAACATTTCCTGGACGCTTAATTTAATTTTCTCCGAAAGTGCCAAGCTACCACAGTTCTTTGGTGTCAGGTGAAAGAAATAATTTGCACATACTTTGCGCCTAAAGTGTGGAAATCCAGCAGGCAATTACATGCTTTTCTGTATCACACAAGCACACACCCCCCCTCCGTATGTTGTTGGAATCACACTATTAGGTTGTCTTTAAAGCTGCAATACAAAGGTTTTATTCTGTTCTACCCAGGATTCAAACATCGTGGGAGAGCAAACATCTACCTCTCATCCAAGAGACTAGGCCTGGGGAGATAATGAGCTTCAGGCAGTGCTACTTGTCAAGCAGTAGGTGTCCTATACCCAACACCAGGGTCTAGAAATACATTTCTGAATGGAAGAGTAGGAAGACCTCCTCCAACCGCTGCATATGTGCTAGTTATGTAAGGGATAATGAATGCATGGCTAGGTGGTCATTGTTGATAGATAATTCACAGACAGGGTGATTTATATATAAACAATGACCTAGCCATGCATTATCCCGTTTATATTACACGGCTACTTAATACACAAATTAATAAATGGACCCAAAAGTGACAACAAAACAAAGTATCTCCTTGCTTGCGGTAATGAAAGTATTCCAAGTTGGCCCCACAGAGCACGAGTCGCCTCGGAAACAAGGAATTGAGTGTTGATCAAATGGAATCATTTTTTGGGTACTGCATCGTCTATTTCTCGCTTCAACAACATTCTTGAAAGTAATGTTAAGTTAAATGACATTGTGTGTTTGTTTACATGGCTGTCATGTTGGTTGCAGCATACAATCCAAGCGGCTGCAGCCAGGTGCTCAGAGCCTTTGATTATGCAGCGGTCTGTTATAGTTATATAGTTATATAGTTATCTGTTATCCAGAAATAACACACCACTGAATTTGACGATTGACGAATCAGAATCAAGTATTCAACCAAGCCGTGTAATAACTTAATGTTACCATACATAATAATTAATAATAGTGTCCTTAAGTTATTCATTCAAATGAGTTCCGGATTGCAGCTTCAAAAGCAGTGACTTGGAATACCTGCCGACTATGATGTTCCATATTCCAGCGATGCTGCCCATACGGCCTCTGTATCTTTATTGAATTAACTTCTGCTAAAAGCACACCGGGGGGAAAAGACATTACAATGCAGCTTTGCGTTGAAGCCTTTGGAACCTTATATAAAAACAACATCAATATTGCAAACAAAGCAACATCTTGTTCTGTGACCTAAAACAGCGTTTCTCTCTGTGTAATCCAATTGCAATGCTACAGGTTTTGATGGGAGACCCATAGCGTCTATGTAAAAATGCAGCCTCGTTCAGCCCGGTATACAGCTTGCTCTGCTCTGATCCCCCTCATATTTCGCCACATCAGCACAAGTCCGCGCCGCGGTAATCCCTCACAAGGCAGGACAAAATGAGTGACACAGGATGGGTCGCAGCTGGAGCAGGCAAGGCCGTGCATAAGATATCTCCTGGATTCTTGCCCCTACCTGGGCTTACGGACTGGCCTGGAATGTATTAGTGATTGTGCACGAGCCTTATTGCTTGGCATGCTGGAGCTTTTCCGCCACGGCGGGCCTTTGTACACACACACACACACACACACACACACACACACACACACACACACACACACACACACACACACACACACACACACACACACACGCACACACACACACACACACACACACACACACACACACACACACACACACACACACACACACACACACACGCACACACACACACTGTGCTGGCTTAAACACACAGGACTTCATTAAAAGCATCACTACACGATGATGCCCGCTGCATGTAATCCACACGCGCATCCACCACCCCTCTCCGTCTGCGAGTCCAAAGAGGCTTGTTAATCCTTGCCTCTGTCAAGGTAGATGCATGCAGAGACACATACACGGCTAGGTGAACACGCATGTTCATGTAGCAACACACACAGGAACACTATCAAACAAATAGTATCGTGTACACGTATACGTACCCACTGACCCTATACACAATAATGCGTTGCCATGCATATTTCAGTGTATATGCAACGTGCTTAGAGTATCTTCTTGACACCTTTGTCCAAAATGTGTGTGAAAGGTGTGTGTCACATACATTTCAACCCACTAGGACAGTGGTTCCAAAACACTGGGTCGGCTTGTAGATTGGCGAATTTCTCTTTTGAAACTCAAGCTGAAAGGTTTCGTATATGGAAGCCTTTGTTGTGCCGCAGTGTGGCTGAGCACGTCACGATCTCCATTCGGCACAGTGCGTCCCGTCCCGGCTGCATCTTGAGAAGAAAAGGGGCGATGTGTTATATATGCACACGAATAAACAACGGTACAGGATAGGGGGTCAACGTGGCCAAGTGAGAGAGGGGTTTCACTCCCATCCGACCCCTGCAGAAAAGATGGAGGAAATGATACCTGCGAGGAGAGGTGCTGACTGTAGCAAGAACATGGGGAAAAGAACAGACGTACAGCTTTGAGAGGAGAGAGTTAATTCTAGAGGTTGGCTGGGCTAAGCATGGCTAGCGTTTTGTTGTTGTCTCACTCGAGGTTTACCCACCCCTCTCTCTCTCTCTCTCTCTCTGCATGTGTTTCTGTCTCTCTTTCTCTTTTCCTCCCTTTCTCTGTGTCAGCCCCTTGATTTATGGCTCTGTTTAAGCGAAGGCCACACGTCTCTCCCGATGCTGCTATTTGTTTCAACTCTGCCTCATTTTTCCTCTCTAACCCTCTCTAAAGGCGACCAGGAGCCAACCGATATTAGCCCTTGGCTCCTACATGCCACACAGCAAAGCCTGTTTTTGTGGGTCCTCCAAGGGCATAGAATTGGATAGGGACCTAATATCAAGCGACGTGCTGAAATGTCCCAAATGATTTTGACGGACAATAAACATTCTTTTGTCAGTCAGTGTCTAGTCAATGTTAGTCTTGCTAGTCAGGGTGTGCATGGCATTAAAGGCCACGAGACAGCTTTTGAAATTTGAAACCAAGGATGATGCCTGTCTCTAGATGACTATACCTCTCCTTCAGTTTACAAATGTGATTCTGAAATTGTTATAGGACATTGGACTGCACTATCAAGCCGGCCTCTACCAGTTGTGCGGTACTCACTCATAGTGTAGACACAGCACTCGAGGATTCTCAGGAATAGAGAAAGAGTCTGTATGTTATAATGTGGACCATGGTTTTTTTATTGGTTCGTGTGAAGTCAATGGGACCACTGAAGAGAAGATTGCTATAGTGGCTATGTATGTCCTCTTGAGAGTAAATGTAAGCATGTCTGGTTTAAGGGGTCAAATGTATGATGGTGCTGACAATATGTCAGGTACACAGTCAGGTGCAGAGGCCATTGGCTTTGTACGCATTGTGAGCAGTGGTGGGAAAAGTACTGGTACTCACATTTTATTTTACCTATAGTAATGTATCAGTACTAGAATATAGAAATACACTGTTGCAAGTAAAAGTCTGGACTTCAAAATGTCAAATGTTGACAAAAAAAACAAAAAACAAAAAAAGAATCATCAAAATGTAGCAAAAGTACTAATTATGCAGCATGTCCCATTTCAAGTTTTCAAAAAAAGAAAATAGCAGCTTGTAGATTGGATGTTTTCGGCGAAATGTATATAGAATTGAAGTGCAGGTTAATGTATGTTTTGTAATAATAATAACCACATTCTACAAAGTAACTAGTAACTAAAGAGTTCAAATAATTGCAGTGGAGTATAATGTACAATATTTGGCTCTGAGATGTAGTGTAGTAGAAGTAAAAGTATTGGAAATTGGCCAATACTCAAGTAAATGACAAATACCTCAAATGTGTACTCAAGTACACTACTTGAGTACATGTACATTACGTTACTTTCCACCACTGATTGTGAGGTCTTAATCTGATCACGCAGTCGGCATGTCTAGCCAGTCCCTTTGCTACGTGATGCCTCGCAGTGTGTCCATGAGTTTGGGGACATTAAGCAAACAGTCTGGACAATTCAAGCCCATATTTTTGCAGCAATGGCAGCCGGTTCATCCACTCATTCATTCATTTTGCTTTATCTTAGCTCTTTTTTGTTTTGCTTATTTTAACCTTTCATGCTTATATTTTGTCAACATTTCTGATTGTGTTTTCTCATTTACATTCTGTGTTCTCTTGCCTGTCTATGTTTTTTCCACTGATCTGTACAGCACTTTGGTCAACCTTGGTTGTTTTAAAACGTGCTTTATAAATAAAGTTTGATTTGATTTGATTTGATCCATGGACCACTGTGCCCGAGTATTGTCTTTAGTGTGAGTTTTGTGTATAGCTTCTAAGGACACCGCATCACCTGGATCTGACACAGCTGTGAGAGCAAAGGACTGCGACAGAGCATCAAAAAGAGTACAACCACGGTTAGATTTAATCCATGCCTCTGCATTTGATAGCTCACAAAACCGCTTGTAGATCTATCATTTTGTCAATTTCTCGTATTAAGGTGTGGTTACGAAAATGTCGCCCTCTTTTCTTTTCTTTTCTTTTCTTTTCTTGTATTTTCCTTTCTTTTCTTTTCTTTTCTTTTCTTTTCTTTTCTTTTCTTTTCTTTTCTTTTCTTTTCTTTTGCAAATCGAACACTAGGGTACGAATGTGCTTGGACTTCTTTTGGCATTGGAAGTGATCGGGGACTTGGAGCGTCTGAACAAGACCCTGCAAAAAATGGAATGAAACTATTTCAGGAATGAGAAGTGCAATAACGTGTGTCACATTCACTCTACGAGAGAACGGAACCGAGGAAGCCTTTCAGAAAGTGTTTAACAAAGTGGTGGCAATGGTTGACTCACTCCCTTGGGATTGAGCCATTTAGATTCCACACCAAAGAAATGCAGCCATCGGCACGATACACTGGCGTCCCCCGAGGAGCATTACAGAACTGAGTTCTACAAAATACCGGATAGTGTAGATGTTCTGTTTAAGGCAAGAGGTTCCGCCAAACAGATTTAGATATCCACACAGAAGATGGAGGAAACTCTCCTCCTGACTGAAGAAGTGGATGCCATTGTTGATCAGTAGTACCCACAACTGAACAGGTAGAATCTAGTCCATATCCATGTTCCTGGCCAAAACCAGTTGGTTTTTGTTGTTGAAGCGGCTACTATATTGAGAGGAATGATAGTTGTGAGAGGCCTGTTTAATCAAGTTGAAACTCTAGGCTACTTATCTCAGTGTCATCATCTGAGGCAGACAGAAGGTTAATGCATTGAGGAGATTGAAAACTTGGTGGATTAAATACTCAACACCAGTGCTTGAGTCAAAGTATAGATACTTGTGGTGAAATATTACTCAGCTACAAGTGAAAGTTGTTAAGTCTAAAACAAAAACAAAGATTTACCAGACATGTTCAAAAGAAAACCAATGATAAATGTACAAGCTACAAACAGATATGCTATTTTCAATGTGGTGCATGGAGTAAATGTAGTAAATAAGTAGATGTACTTTATGGTTACTGTCCGCTACCAGGACACTCGGGGACCAAGGGCAGAGCTTCAGAGATTCCCAGGGCCGGTCTCATTGACCTCTATTTAATGATAATGATATAACTACACCCCCCCCCCCCCCATGCTGGACAGGATCATTACGTAATGTATAAACAGTAGTGAGTAGTACTTGAAATTGAATGTGTGCTTGTACTTGAACTGATGGGCCTCTGTGCCAGTTTTTCCAAAACATTCTAACTACCGGTATTCATAATTTGCAGTATTGCTTATTATTTGAAGTGGGTTAAAAAATGACACGATCACTGTCCATGGTGCTGAACTCTTAGGTTGAGTGTGCTCTGTCCTTTGTCTGTTCACTCTAACAAACGGCACGCAATTCTTACTAATATGTCTAAATTGCTTTGAATTTGTGTGAGAAAAATGTAGTAAGGCTTAAGCTTGTGAACCCAAGCTTTAACGGGTTATTATTTAGCACCCTAATGCACCAGTATAATGCTTTTCTGGACCTTGTCCACTTTGCACGGGACCGTATGATACAGTGGTTGGGGCATCATGCTCTCTCCCCCAGGCTTGGCTTTGTGTGTGACTATCTATAAATTAAGGCTCTAGGATGACAAGGGATAGCAGTCATAAATGCAAAATGCCTCAGTGGGGGTTTCATCCTCTCCTTTAGGATGTTACTGTGTACTGGTGTTCAGTCACAGGCGGACTCAGTCCTCCACTGCTTGTTGTTGGGAGCATATTGAAGATGTAGAAAAATGACACACCACAAGGATGCCATTAATAATCCTCAGGGGCAAGGTTTTCTTGACGTGGGGAAAAATGGCCAACGTCACAAGGACCTTTTATCAGCCTAATTTCATAAGAGGATTTCATGTCTGAGCAGGGAAAAGTGGCTATTTTTCCTCTTCTTTTATCTTGTAAACAGCCATTACTTGGAAGGGTATACAGGCCCGCTCTGGCAGTAAGTGGATATGAATTTCAGGACCAACCCATCTTTTTATATCAGACCCCCTCGCACATACACTTTGACATAATTATGACATCAGACAGTCCTCTGTTTTCTTTTTACCTTTCTTTTATCAAGCGATTTTTTTCCCCCAGTGCACTTGGGTTCCAACCCTACCACAATTCATTACATTTTCTTGATGAAGCTGTATTTTATTTTACTTTTGTCCTTTGGTGATACTGAAAATTAGCCTGTATGGATTTCAGCCACCAGCCAAAGGAATTGTTTAACTAAATGAAAGAGGCAGCAGGCACCACAATGACATATTGTGAGTGCGATTGTTTTCCCCGTCCTAAACATGTGGAGCAGAGAGTACGGATGCGACTGGCTTATAGCTCTCGACTATAACCGTTCTCCTTTCCGCGAACACACATGATTGTACCATGTTTGTACTCTCACCCCCTGTGCCTTTGTGGCAGGCTGGCATGGAGGAGGCTCTTGTTTACCCTGGTAAGCTGCCCATTGTCTCTGGTGGGAATTCCCTTTGGGAGAGAACTCCACAGGAACACGGTTCCGCACAGTGTGTGTGCGGGGGAGGGGGGGGGGGTAGATCCACCACGGCAGTGTTGGTGGGGCTTTCCTTTATCCACTGGGACCTGGTGCTGGGGGGGGGGGGGGGGGGGGGGGGTAAGGTGGCCCTCTCCTGGGACTGATGGGAACCGAGCGATAGATACAACAAAAGGGAGGGTGGAAGGCAGACAAAAGGAGGGAATGAGGAGAGAAAGTGGAACAGCAGATGAAAACAGATGGATGGAAATTGTTGTTGTTTTTATACAACAGGGTGGTGTGATATCAGAAGTGGTGTTATGTGAAATATAAATGAGGTTGGATAGGAATACACGAGGAGTCATGTTAGAACGTGCGCTTAACAGAATGCAAGTCAGAATGGGACTCACTTCAGAAAGTATACAAAAAACAATTTCACGGAAACGTGCTATAGAACAGAAACAAGGACGCATCAAATAGACAACAAAGCCTATGTTTATTTTAAAATTCCCCACTACTGCTGCCTCGTCCGCATCATTTCTGAAATAAAGCTGGCTGGAGTATGACATAACCCCCCCTGAAGCTCTAACAACTTGCCACTGATTCTAGGCCCCGGCCATGCCTGGGGCTGGAGTAGAGGGCGTGCCCCAGCTCAGGTGTGTTAGTGGTGGTGCTGCCAGTGTGGGTTAGCCTCCTTGCTGGATGTGATTTGACAGCAGTGAGGCCTACAGGGCCCGGCAGACAGGTTGGATGCTGTGGGCCACAAAGTGAACCTCTCATGCACAGCAGACAGAAGGGGGGAAATGTCAGACAGAACAGCAGTGATTCAAGCCTCAAGTTGAACACGTTGAGCGAATGTTCAATCAACATTGCTCTCCATCTCTCTGCTTTTTCATGGCAATAAAAAGTCAGGAATCAGAACAGACATATGATGAGATGTTTCAGGATCTTTTCAAACGTTCACATTTCTTTACAGAGCACAGGTTTACTACATTCACTTCTATATGTCAAAATCAGATCAACAGTACAAGTGTCAATTTAACTGTACATATATAAATGAATCCGTCAACATTTGTTTCCATTTGTAGGCTACACTTTCAAAGTTAAATTAACCAAATACGAAATTTGACTTAATGATACTGGCGCAATAACAATTGACACCATTAAACGGCTTCCTCCAAATGGTGCTTCTGGCTGAATCATTTACAATTTAAAATCTTTATTGTGACATACAGTATAAGAGTGACATGAGAGGTCCGCCCTGGCAGCCGGCCGGCCGATCCTCCCTTAAGCCAATAGGATAAACTACATCTGTTTTGACACTGCGGACGTACAAGGCATCATAGGGAGCACTGGAGCATTCTGGAGGAGGCTGAAATGCCATGGCTGTAGGGTAATGGAAGGGGAGGAGGATGTAAAGTTCAGTGGTGGAGAGTCTAATGCCTTCTTAAGGTGAACCATTTCCACACGCACCCGCATTTGTATACGTCTGCGTATTTACCCGCCAAAGGGAGGGAGGTGACCTTTCCATGCGGGGATGGTGTCTGCATGGAGCACAGCGCGCTGCATCCTAATGGGCAGCCAGGACCTGCTCGCCACCACGGCTGCCCTGATATTTGCCTAAATACGTGTTCTTTTTTTGTGTTTCTTTTCTCTTTTTTTTTTGCCTCCTCGAAATATTTACAGAGGGTTTGTGGTCAGCGGAAATGACGCAAGGGAGTCAGGAAAAGGCAAGTCAGAGGCTATGCGTTGTATTGTTCACAGCAACGTGTGGTATATGGCTGAAGCTTAGCGGAAGATTACATGCGGTGCATTTGGTGGCTTCATTTGACCTGACAGATGAATAATGATGTCTTCCCACTGATATGGTTGCAGCATTCGATGTTTTCAGTGTCTAATTTAATTCCGAAAAAAAGGAAAACATGCATGACTAAAATGCACAAAATCAAAGGATGAATATATTCTGCACGAAAAAAATAACATCCTGAAAATATGTATTTTGTAAATACTGCACAAATAGATATGTGTGAGCAGATATAGCGGCTGTAACCACTGAAATTCTCAGTGTTCCATTTGTATCTCTGAGAGCCCTTTACGGGTCCATTTGTACCCGTATATGAGATATATTAACACGGAGGATTTAACAGGGTAAGACTGACAAAGTATCATTCCTGGAGTCGCTCCTTGTGAAGAGTTACGACCGAGGTCTGCATGGCAACATGGCCTCAACCCTACTGATACTCTACGGATCATTAGGAAAATAAAGGATTGCTGTGTGTGTGTGTGTGTGTGTGTGTGTGTGTGTGTGTGTGTGTGTGTGTGTGTGTGTGTGTGTGTGTGTGTGTGTGTGTGTGTGTGTGTGTGTGTGTGTGCGTGTGCGTGCGTGCGTGCCACTGGGCTGTGGACAGCTTGATTGCTTTGTCTCCTACTTACCTGCCGGCCATCTGACTTACCTCCAGCATACTAACTCTTTGCATGCTTCCGGTCCCACCTTCACACTGCTACACACACACACACACACACACACACACACACACACACACACACACACACACACACACACACACACACACACACACACACACACACACACACACACACACACACACACATGCAGGAACAGATCACAAATGCATGAATTTGTCTAGACTCATCTTCACAAAACTTCTGAATGCATCAAATCCTGACAACCGATTCTAGGCCAGTAAATCTATTCCTGGGGGTATCTGTGTACCTTTGGAGAAGAAAAGGCAGAAGATATATCCTTTAGTGCATAAAACCCCTATAGCCCACCAGCCGTTCCTCTGTGTTTTACGTGTGTATACCCAATTGTCTACTCGGAGGCAAATGGCACACATACATTTTAAAAGGATATCAAGCATTGGGGGAAAAGCCCAGAAAGGTCGGGAAAATTACAGGATCAACGATTGATGTCGGGGGAACAAATCTGTGCAATGGATGGGGAATTTTTCACTTCTGCCATGGAGTTTCTCTCTCTCTCTCTCTGTGCGGGTGTGTGTGTGTGTGTTTGAGAGAGAGAGAGAGTGGTCCCCATTAACAAGCAGAGGGGATAATGTTGGTGGGTGGACAGGAGGACACAGTGTCTGTCTCAGAGGTGACATCATCCCGTCCATGCTTAGCTTGTCTAAACAGGTATTGGGACGTTATAGGAGCTTACTGTCACAGTGGAGTTTTCCAATAGCATAAATTCTTACATTTTGCTCTTAGACGTGTGTTTTCTGTATTCTAATCCCTGCTCGCTACCTGTTTAGTGTTTTGTTGTCATGTTTTGCTGTATCTTTCTATCCCTATCTGTATCGGTCCATTCATTCTTATCAAGTTAATTTACATGCTGTCTGTCTATCTAAATGTAGTATACATGTACACATTAAAGTCCTTACTACGTAATATTTAAAAAAAAATATATATATATATTATATATATATATATATATGCAGCTGCTGCAGCAAAAAAGATTAAGTCAAATAAAGTTGCCTTTTTCTTTTTGATTGCGATCATGCAAGTACAAAGAAAATGAGTCTTCTTTTTTTAATATAAATTCCCACCATTCTTTATATTGCAACACAACAAATTCACACTCTTCTCTTCACACATTAATTATGCAAGAGAGAAAAAGCTGCAATGTACTGTAGAAGAGGAAGGAAGGTGAAAATGAGGAATTCAGTTGTTTTGCGCTCCGTCGTTGAATATTCATATGAGATCTTTTTTTTTTCATGCTGTCGGGCGTTGTTTGTTCCAGCGCGACGCATTTGCTTCCTATTTGCGAAACTGTGAGGTACCAGGAAATGGCTGAATCCGTTTCTAGCGAGAAGAGGAGGAGGTGTCTAAGCTCCAAGGTAGACACATGTGAGGTGTCTGTGTGGCAGAGTGTGTGCATGTGTGCGTGCGTGCGCGTTTGAGATATTTAAAGATGTGGTTGATCACCAGACCCAACCCCCCGACCCTCACCTCAAGTTCACCCTAAAGAAAATCCCATCCCTATATTTCAATTGATTATTTATAGTTTCATATGTCAGGCAGTTCCTTGTGATTGTCATTGGCAGGCACGCTCCACAACCTCTTTTGTACACCTAGCTTGTTACCCATGCAACATTGTTAAGTCAGATGCTCTGCAGTCTGCAGCATTTCCCGGCACCACCTCCCCTGGATGTTTTTAGAGCACTTAAAGATAATTATTTCAAAATGATGCTCTAAATGAACATAACAACTGTCCCAAAGTCGTTGCCTAATTACGAGAGACAAGTCCTCACTCGCGCGTGAAGCCATCTTTTTTAGGCTTCATTTTGTTTTTGTTTTTTTGCTTTTTTGACAATTTCCGACTTTCTATAGCTGTTGCCTCAACTTGACGCATGCCATAATAATTGGTTGGGAGCGAGGAATGCAAATTGTGGGAGATTTATTAAAATGCACCTTAAAGGGGGGGTTAGAAATGTCTGTTCGCAAGTCAAATTACCATTTCCCCTCTCCTTGAGTCTTTCTTTTTTTTGCCAACCTCTCTGAAACTTCATGCGCTCTTGGAAGAGGTCAGGCATAGCCCCTTCATTTGTAGAGGAGGATTTCCTCTGGAAAATTGCAAGGCATTTAGAGCTATTCAAGAGGGTCAGAGACCTCTCCTTTAATTTCCTTTTATCTTCTCTGCCATGCTGCATGACCCCAAGCATCTTTGTACTGATGGCCTGCCTTCTTGCGAGCTGTTTATTTGTGTACCTGTTTTTCCTTCTCAAACAAATGGGGTGTTTCCTTTTAGCCCTTCTAGCAGTGGTGCTCTAAGCAAGGCCATGTCAGGCTGTAATTCCGTCCGTCCGTCCGTCCGTCCGTCTGTCCGCCTGTCCGTCCTTCCGTCCATCCTTCCGTCCGTCCGTCAGTCCGTCCGTCCGTCCGTCCGTCAGTCAGTCCGTCTGTCCATCCGTCCATCCGTCCATTAACCACTTTGGTCCCAAACAACATCAATCAATGTATGTTTATTTAATTGGGACAATACAAAAACAAATCATCAGTTTACTATACATGTGACCGAGACAAAACATGAGATACTAGGTGACGCTTTCAATTGAAGATACCTTGAAAATTTACTGGTTGGATTAGCATGCAATTTGTTGGGCATGCATGCACCTTCATGCTGCTCTTTACTGTAGCTGTTGACCTAATGATTGTGTTGACCCAATGGCATTTCCTCGCCCACTGGTCTTAACCCCATGATCCCTATAGCACCCCTATGAACATTCTGCTAAAATATAAGATCTACAAGCTCACAATGCGTTGTAATGCAACATGTTGTGCGATATTTAGTGAAGAGGGAATAAGGAGGGGGCCTATAGTGCCCTATAGGATTTCCTCTTAACATAAAAATCACACCCGTGTGAACTGAGTGGTGTAATAGGCTTCCCACCGTCTTTAAAGATCTTTGGTTTCAAAGGTCTCAAAGAATGAATGGCCTTCAGGTCTGATTCTGGTAGGGTCGTCTTCTGATGTGATGATTTGTGACCATGAAGTTGATTCAGCTGGAGTTTTTGTCCGATGTGAGGTATTATATAAGGTAAGGTATTATATAGCCTGATCAGCTCTGATCTGACGTAATTAAATCACACCCGGATGTGATTTCACAACTGGCTTTTTTTGTGCAGAAAAAATGAGCACGGTTGCTACGGTCATCCAGTTCACCCGGGTGTGATTTAATTACGTCAGAAATTATTTTGAACATAGCAACCATGCTCATTTTTTTCTGCACACAAAAGCCAGTTGTAGGAGTGGTTTACACCACTCAAAAAAATATATGGGGTTTAAAGATTTTTACCAACATTTCCACTTGCACACACAATATCTTAAAACCGAATGGGCAGACGAAACATAGAATCCATTCATGCTCCATTGAACCCCATGGTCAAAGCTCTAGCTCCACCCTCAGGCCAAAATATCAACTTTTCACACAATATATCTCATAATCTAAAGCTCCTTTCCCTCCTGCATTGAAAGCCGTTAATCCATTGGAAATGTTCCATATTGGAGCTGCAGCTGAAGTGGGAATGAAAGCATAATTTATGGTGTTTTGTTGAATAAAACAACAATTTTGGCAAGAGATTCGCTGGACAAAATACATTTTGATAGATCATCTACAATAGCCTAAGTATGTATCATGTTCTCTTAATGACTACACGTTTTCCCTTGTAGAGACGACAACACTTTGCAATGTATACTAATATTGTGATTTTGACATGTATTATACATGGCTTTTTCAGTGAATCTCTCAACAACGTTTAAAACTAGGTGTGAAGATGCGTATAGCGAGGAAGCTGGACGCTATCATGGACAACAGCTCACACCCTCCCATATGGAGATTGTGGGGAAGTAGAATCTACAGTACACCATGGAGAAATACAAGACTCTTGTACTGGTAGCCATGAAGATGTGTAAGGAGACACACAATGGTCACATTCCGAAGAGATTTCCAAAAAATACTTATATAAATTAGTTTAAGCCTAGAATCAAGCCATCCAGGCTCCAGGAAACAAAACATGGATGACACTGCTATCCCCTACAGTACGTTGTGCGCGCACACGTGCGTGCGTGCGTGCGTGCGTGCATGTGTCTGTGCGTTCGTGCGTGCGTGCGTGCGTGCGTGTGTGCGTGTCGTGCGTGCATGCGTGCGTGCGTGTGTGTGTGCGTGGCGCGCATGTGTGTGTGTGCGTGTGTGGCTGTAGTTCATTACTGAGGGTGTTTCTTTTGAGTGTGATGTATTTTACCCTGCTGTTCAGTGCTGTATCTACTTTCCCTGTAACTTAACTAAAGGTCTCCTACTATTTGGCCAATGCAAGGCATTAGGACTGCTTACAGTAATGTGACATCTA